>NC_140937.1:152269322-152609322 GCF_014529385.1 Adiantum capillus-veneris
TATTGTGCTTTATGTCCTAAACTTCCTTTCCAAAGAGTAGTAAGGAAAATTTGTGAGGAAGCATGTGCTGGTACAATGAGATGGAAGGTTGTTCCCCTGCTCTGTCTTCAAGAAGCAGCAGAAGCTTTTTTACTGAAGTATTTTAATGATATCACCATTGTTGCTGCTCATGCTCATTGGGTGACAATAATGGACAAGGACAGTGAGACGCTCAAGAGAGTACATTGGAGATACAATAAGCTCCTTATCCCTAATGAGTTTATTGACCGCAAAATGAAGGATATATTGCTAATACCACCAGGCGGACGGGATGATGGGGTTAAGATTCATGAGGTTACTCATGATGTGAACACCAGAGCCAGATCTGAGCAAGAAGAAAGACGTCACTTGGAAGCAGAGAAATTAAAGAGGATACAGACTGCTGCTGCTGCTGATGAAGAGGCCCAGAGGAGAAATTATGGGCAATTTACCACATACTTAAATGAAATAAGCAATGATATTTTACATTCCATGAAAGAAGGACTGTTAGCAACCATTCCCCTTGCTGATGGTACTATGAAATTAGCTCTGGATTCTATTGATATTGGGATTTTGAAAGATCCCAATGCACAAATTACAGACTCTATTGTTTATTTATGCCTAAAGTAAGTGCTCTTCTCTATCTTTAAGATCCTTTTTCTTGGTACTTGGTCTCTAATTAAATACTTGTTTTTGATTGTAGCTTAATAAAGAGCCAGCTCCCTCAAGAAAACCATACTGAAATATATGTTTTAGATCCATAGTTGTCTGTGCCACTCCGAATAAAAAACACCCCTCATGGCACATTGGAGAGACGTTTTGTCCATTTTCCAATGCTTCAGGTCACAATGTCTGGTGTTGCCATACAAATCAAATAATCATTGGAGCCTTGTATGCATTGAATTGGACAAACAATGGTATGGACTATCAACTCCATACAAGGAACACATTTAGAGATAAGAGTGTGAATGTTGATAAAACCTTGAGTGTTTATTTGGGCTATTGTTGATGACTCAATATTGTTAATAACAAATAACCTTCACTGTTCATAGATGTGTAAAAATATTACTTCATGTCTATGGAAGGCTTTGTGGAAATCATGAACTCTACAAGTCAACCTTTAAAGCTGTCAAAGTGCCTAATCAGACATATCCAAATTCCTGTGGTTGGAGATGTCTTCTCCATGCAGAGTACATACTACAGAGTTTGTTTTCTTTGAATCCATTATGTCAAAGGTATTTCCTTGCTATGGTTTGGACCAACTTGGTGCTATTATTAATTAAAGTATTGACCACAAGTTAACCTAATTTTGCAAAGTGATGTGGAAAATTATACATTTGAATATTTACAAAGGTCAAAGTTCTATGCTCTCATGTCACCATGAGTTGTGCATGAATGTAGGACTCTAGTCCACTCCAGCACTTAATAGTAATTTAGACTTTGACTCGTATGTTCATCTCTACCAGCTTCAGTGAAATAACTTAGATATGCTCAAATATTCCAACTTCAATAAGCCTATTATCTACAAGTTTTAGCATAGAGTTTATTAAGACTTAAAGCTTTGGAACTAATGTTTTGCTTATTTTGTGGCTAAATTGTCAAATTTTGGCTATGTCATATAGTCTTTTTTTCACCATGGAAACTTGACTTAAATTCTCTACCTTACTACAAACATATCATTGGGAAATTCTAAGCTTGAATTTTCAAATAGAGGACCAAATTGACAGAAGTTGTTTAGTTTTTCCATAATTGATTCATCTATCTTTGAATCTATAATTTGTGCAATGTACTTATCCGTCTTGGTATCAGAAGATCACAATCCACTAGCATAGGATCTTTTTGTGCTACCATATTATGGTAGTAATGTGTGTGAACCCACTTAGGATTGTTGGGGCACTTTTTTTTCCTCGTTAAGAGTTTTTCTTCTCTTGGATTGTATAATGCACATCATTATAGGGCAAGAATTATCTTTGGATTATCAAACTCACCAAGACAACTTCTTGTGTTATGTGCTCTTGAGATTCTCCTACGTCTTTTTACACATTTTTGTGGATGTATCTCTAACAACTGGTATCTGAGTGGGCTTCAACATTTGGGGTAGTGTTATCAATATTGGCTAGCTCATGTTCTTTGATAGGTGATTTTTGGTAAGCATTCATAGGGCAACATAACCTTCAAGAAAGATATTTTATCTTAGGGCTATAATTTTTTCTATTTGGGCTCATTTGGCCTCCATGTATACTACTATCTAGTTTTATCCTTTTGTGCATACTTTTTGATAGTGAAATTTTTTGCAAAACAAGCACTTCGTAGTCTAATGCGGGTGGTGCTATATAGGACAAGTTGGTTTTGTGCAGGTTTGCTTCTATGTAGGCAACTTTTGCATCAAGTGGAGTCACCAACCATGGCTAACAACAATAATGTTTTTTGCATGTGTTGGGAGGTTGGGAGAACATTTGCTAAAGTTGTTTGAACTTTCCTTTCTCTCACACACACACACACACATCAAACCTCTCACTATCTCCCTTAACCAAGTACAAACACAAGTAGACAAGGAAACAACACACACACACACACACACACACACACACACACACACACACACACACACACACACACACACACACACACACACACACACACATGCACACATGAATAGCTTTGATGGTGATGCTAAAATTATTTGAACTTTCCTTTCTCTCTCACACACACATCAAACCTCTCACTATCTCCCTTAACCAAGTACAAACACAAGTAGACAAGGAAACAACACACACACACACACACACACACACACACACCACACACACACACACACACACACACACACACACACACACATGCACACAAGAATAGCTTTGATGGTGATAGCCTATAAAAGACAAAGTTGTTGACACAGTTACTACACACAACTTAGCATAAGAGAAGAGAGAATGAATTGTGCAAGAGAATGGCCTAAAGGTGTAGCCCTCAAACTCTTAAAGTTTATATGGCATCTCAAGTGAATTGCCCAATGTCATTCCATTAGTTATTTTGGCTATTAGGTATTTATTTTACTTATTTCTCAAAAGTCTGGGTAGGGCAATTTATTTAGGTGGCTATATATGCAACCCATTGCCCCCATTGTACAAGCATGAGTTATTCAGTGACAAGGTTGTTTGGTTCAAGATACTCTCTCTCTCTCTCTCTCTTGCTTTCTCCCCTTGGTCTCTACGCTTCTTCATCATCAATCTTGGCATGGTTAGAACCTTGGTGGAGCAATGCAAAGTATTCCAAGAAGAATCATAATAAAGACATCCCCCTCCCCTTCCTTTTTCCAGTGGAGACATACCATCTTCCCCTGCAACTAGAATTTTAAAATGCTACCCTACCACGTTGTTGGCCTTTTTCAATAGTCCCCCCCCCCCCCCCCCCCCCCCCCCCCCATGTATTGAAGTTTCTCGTGTTGTGGACACTGTTTTGAAATGTTGTCTCCTACAAGCGCCATTGATGGCACCGCTGCAATGAGCTAGGCACTCCCCTCGGCGGTGATAGTCCCCACTTGCCGGCGACCCACCTTGCCTCCTAGCTACAACATTTTAAACACTATTTGCAGAGGCTAGTGGGAACCCTTAGGGCATTGATGTGGCCCCCCCCTATAGACCATCTAGGTAACTTCAAGTGAGATCCCAGAGATCCCCTCTTATAGATTTTGAGGAACCGCTTGGAGTTTGCGGGATACCCCTTGGAGCTCCCCCTTCATTGTTGACAGCTACCCCCTTTTTCCCCTCTATTGTTGCTCCACCTACAAAGACAAATTTCCAGTCAAATGCCGTGAAGGGTGAAACATTGAGAAGGGAATTGAAGGGACCTTGTTTTCTTTTGATTGGCTTGAGAGGCATGTTAGATGTTTTCCAAGTGCATCAATCTCGGGATCAACTTTGGGAAAGTGGCTTGCAAGAACCTCGTAGAGTTTGTGAAGTGGCTTGGATTATTAGAGGCCTTTTGGAGTGTGATAAGGACAACCCATTATCTCCAAATTTTGTACTTGCAACATGCCTCGTTTCGTGAGTTCCAACAAAGACATTGATGACCAACACCATCCATCAGCTATGGAAAGTGGATCGATCAATTCCAATTTAGCATCCTCTACATGGGCAAAGTTCTCAAGAAATCTGCCATTTTTTTTGGCTCGAGATTGTGAAGACAAAATCAAATGCATGACTTTTCTAGAGGACAAAGGCAAAGGAAAGCTTAACAAGAACGGTTGTATCAATACTTAGTTAACTGCCTCGATACCCATGAGGTCCGACAACCGCTGTTATAAATGTGACACGACGCTCTGTTTGGCTTGAGGTTTGAAGCCAAAGAGAAAAGTAGGAATTGACAAAGAGGCAAAGGCAAAAGCAAGTTGGATAGTGATAGTGGTTATAAATAATTGATAGAGGAAATTGGCATGGCACACGTGGTGGCAATTGTAGTGGCCACGACCCCATATTTCTAGTCAAGAGGAAATTGCCGCCACAAGCTTCAGTCAAAGAGAGGCTTGTGAGTGGCAGAGAGGGGCAAGCAATGCTCTTTATAAATAATTTGGACCCTTGTGTTGGAGTTCAAGTTATCAATGTTTGAAAACATGGATCGAAGTTTAAGGAACATGCATCTAGTAGAGAACCAATTACACATACCTAAAACACTATGGATGAGTGCACCAATCCATTGTTTTTGGCCGGAGTATGGATAAGATGTGTTTCACAGTTCATTATCTTAGAGTATTTTGGATGTGATGTCTTCACAGTTCATGAATGGGGATTCTTCGACATAGTGTGGTGTACAATTCAATTATCTAAAAGGCAACCAATGCTCAAGATGGCATTCCTCTAAGGTAAAAAGTTGAGGGTAGCAAATTCGAGGTGTATCTAGGAAGGAGCTGTTGCTGGGGTATCCATGGTAGCTTCTTCATTACCTTCGTCTCACTACTTATGTCTACTATGATCTATAGAGAGGGTGTTAAAGTTATAATATTGTAAGTAAACTACCCAATGTGATCCCATTATTTATTTTGGCTTTTAGTTATTTATTTGACTTATTTTCAAAGTCTAAGTAAGGCAATTTACTTAGGTGGGTATATGCAACCCATTGCCCCCATTTTATAAGCATCAGTTATTCATTTCCAAGGTTGGTTGGTTCAAGAGACTCTCTACGTAGAAGCACGTTAGCGTGTCACTGAAATGGTTGTCACGAAAAATGCTAGTTAGTTGTGCTTGTTAGAATTTGCTGAAGACAAAAGGGCAAGTGAAATTTAAATTTGGAATGTCTTGAAAAAAATTTACTTTATTCGTTCCCTCCGTGGTCTTTTTCAAATTTTGAATACCCAAGAGGGAGTGGGGTTGTGGATGGATTCTCTCTCTCTCTCTCTCTCTCTCTCAATCTGAGACTCACGTGCTAGTCAACATTGTTCCTAATCCTTATTGGTTTGTTCCGCTGGCAGTTAGCCTCAATGTTTCAATTGTGGAAGCTGAGATATTATCCTCACTTTGGCACATAACCATATATATGGAGAACCAGTAACTTTTAATGCTGGAAATGGGCCTACAATATTACAACCCAATGCTGGAACTTCCAACAGTATTACAACCTCCAATGTTGAAAATGGAGGCGCGCTCTATAATGGTGGTAAGCAAACTTCAAATGAATTCATTGGTGTACTTAATCAAGTTTTAGCATGTTTTGATTACTATATCTCCATATGTGTTCATTGGTGTAGTTAATTAGATGTTAACATGTTTAGATTACTGCATTATGTGCTCACAGCTACTCATTTCATTGATTTCAACTATCTAACACATGCTCGTTTATAGACCTCAGGAGAATGTAGAAGGGAGCCATTGCAGCCAATGAATTGCAAATTCCAGGATCCATCTATTTTGGTTATCAAGAAATACATGAGAGAAAGAAAGAGCAAACAATGAGAAAACCAACGGATGAAAGTTGAGCAAGGAGATCATGTCGTCAATGATGAGGAGAAAAACAAAATCGCTTTCCACATTGCAAGTGCTTTCAAGAGTAGGACACAAGGTTTTAGTACAGAAACAAAGTTGGAAATCTAGAGCCTTGTTGCTAACTATCTACATATTCGGGAAATCCATGGTTGATCTTCAGAGGATGTTGTTGTGCAAATGGCAATTGTCTCCAATTTCCGCAACACACTTGCTATTGCCAAGTAGCCAAGCTCTAATGAGGAGTTTTTTTTTAAAGAATGTAGCATTGCAAATGTTGTTGAATCCAAAGGAAAACGTGCCTATTGCAAAAGTCTCCAGGGTCCTAAAAGTCAGCCGTTGCACCTTGTTCAAGGAGAAATCACGGCGGGAGAAGCTTGGTGTCGATGCTAGATTATTTTCCTTGGCCGCATGTCACAAGCAACACCATCATAGCCCTATCACAAATGAAATTAAAGAATTGGTCTACACCTTTTGGAGACAGGAGACTCGTGTTTCACCCAACAAGAAGGATGTTTGTCGAAAGCGAGTGGGGAGGAAAATCTATATAAAACACCCCGTGCACCTCCTAGACGAGCCTCAGGTGATCAATCAAATACTTGTGCCATAACTTATTGCATTCTATGTATTGCATGTATAATACATAGAATGCAATACATAGAATGCTCGATATGCTCAGTAGCATTCTCAGTATGTTGTTTGATACAAGGTTTATGCTAGTTAGCATTATCACTATGTTGGGTATGTTGTTTAGCTTTATGGTATGCTAGTTAGCATGCCTAGTGATCTTAGAAAATCTACTGGTTAGCACAATATTCAATGTTTAGCTTTATGAGTATGCTAGTTAGCATACCTGGTGATCTTACATAGTATGTTGGTTAGCACAATATTCACGGTAGCTTTATGAGTATGCTAGTTACCGTACTTAGTGATCTTACATATATGCTGGCTCTAGCACAATATTCAAGGTTTAGCATTAATGGTATGCTTTTTAGCATGCCTAAGGATCTTACAGTGTATGCTGGTTAGCACAATATTCAAGGTTTAGCTTTATGAGTATGCTAGCATGCCTAGTGATCTTGCAGAATATGTTGGTTAGCACAATACTCAGAGTTTAGAATTAATGGTATGCTAGTTAGCATGCATAGTGATCTTACAAAGTATGCTGATTAGCACAATATTTAGGGTTTAGCATTACATGAGTATGCTAGTTAGCATGCCTGGTGATCTTACAGAGTATGCTGGTTAACACAATATTCAAGAGTTAGCATTATAAGTATGCTAGTTAGCATGCCTAGTGATCCTACAGAGTATGATGGCTAGCACAATATTCAAGGTTTAGCATTATGTGTATGCTAGTTAGCATGGCTAGTGATCTTACGAAGTATGCTGGTTACTAGAATATTCAAGGGTTTAGCATTATGAGTATGCTAGTTAGCATGCCTAGTGATCTTCTAGAGTATGCTGGTTAGCATAATATTTAGGGATTAGCATTATGAGTATGCTAGTTCGCATACCTAGTGATCTTACAGTGTATGGTGGTTAGCATAACATGTATGCTACTTTAACACCCTTTATGTTGTACCTAATATGCAAACTAGCACACACCTAGGCACATGCATTCATGCTAGTTTGCATATTAGGTACAACATAAAGGGTGTTAAAGTAGCATACATGTTATGCTAACCACCATAATTGTAAGATCACTAGGTATGCGAACTAGTGTGTGCCGAGGTGCAATGGTGCTTGATATCCAATTTGGAATGAATGATTGGTGTTGATCACTAGTCATAATGATTACAAATCTAAAACATTAGAGTGTGTACTATTGACTGAATTGGATGTTCAAGTGATACTCAATGGAAAATGATTAAATAAGTAAGACCATTGCATGTGTACACCAATGGAAATGGTAAATTTTTTTTTGATGCTTTATGACTTTGCAAATACCATAATCGAAAGTGTATAGCCTCACAAAACAAAATGACAAATCTTATGATTTGGATGATTAGATCTAAGAGAAATGAGCAATTAAATTTTTCAATGATTGGAAGATTGGGGCCAAAGAGGATTTCATCTTGTGTGCATGATTATTTGATTTATGATGACTTAATTGGTACACGATTGAGAATAAATTATGCACATTTGCATTATGGTATATGCCAAATTGATTGGAGATCGTAAAGCATGCGTTAATTTGTGCAATCATGAATTGCCATAATCAAGTATGCATAGCCTTACACGCACCAAAATGGAAAATTCAATTCAATTCAAATGGTTATAATATGGGATATGAGCAATCGAATTACAATGATTTCTTTGGATGGTTTTTGAAAAGAAAGCAAGTTATATTGTAAGGAGTAATTGGAGGGGTTAAGTGCACATTTTTGTACTCAAATTGGTATGGACAAGGGTCTAATATTTAGGTATGCACATTGTATGGGTACAAAATGTTAGGTTTTTCAAGCCCAATACTGGCCATAGAAAATACCTCCTAAAAGCATGCTAGTTCACTTCCAGTTTGCATGGCTTTTCTTGTAGCTTTATTTACTTTATAAGGCTTGACAATGAATCAAAAGAATAGTGTATTTTTTTTCCTGTCGTCTCAGTGTGTCGACTCTCTCTCTCTCCCCCTTTCTCTCTCGCTTCGTCTCTCGTTCTGCAGCACGCCTTGCCTTGCTCGCCATGAGAACCATAGTACAACAACTGCCATAGCCTCGATCCTCTACACAAAAATTGGAAGCAAAAGGGGTTATTTGATTTTATACCTTCATAAGGTAATGGGGGTTATACCCTATTTTTGAGGCATTCTCTTTCTAACCCAAGTCTGCAGCTATGAGTTGAACCGCCTTTAAGGCGCATAAAGTACACACCACAGTTCTCGCCCTAGTCATCGGACTCCACACACACACGCACCCACGTCCCTCAGCGTTGGCGCTACTCAAACCACACACTCTTTCGGATTCAACCCCTCTCTTGCTCAAGCAGAAAACTGGCTCGCGAGGTGATTTTCTTCCGTGCTGGCTTAGCCACACAACCCGTTGCCTGCACACTTGACACGTTGGCCCCGCCAAATGTAGGATGCTCCAAATGCAGGATGCTCAAAATCTTGTTGCAGATCTCTTTCTGCTTGTCGCACCAAATAGCCCCCACTCACCTGCTTGGCTCAACCCATGACTCACGTACCCTTTTTATTCCTGCTGGCCGCACAATATCCGCACATTGTCTGAGTCTCAGGCTTCAGCCCACTACAGCTTTGGCCCACCTCATCATGTAACTTTTTATAGGCCCACAACTCTTTGGTTGATACTCTGAATGGCGTTACCCACACACACACACCATGTGCTTGCAGCTCGCGATCTCTGGCCCACCACGAACTCGTGCCTTGATATTAATCCCTGTTGCCGTTGATTTGGTTGCTTGGCATGCATCAATAGAACCGGAAATGGCTCTCTAACCTCAGGTCGACCCCAGCCCCAGATTTCCTATGAGCACTCCATTAAAACACGCACACGCTTTGCCTGCGCAGGCTATGCAATATTGGCATCAAACAAAAAATATATATAAATGTATGAAAAATAAAAATAAAAAGATTTTGGTGCTTGTTCCCACCACCGTCTCCCTCTAAAAAATGAAATAAAATGTTGACACTTGGCTATCCATTGATATGATGAGACATGATTGCACCATGTGAAAATAAGTAATTAAGGGGGACGTAAAAATTTGATGGCTCAAGGAAATTAAGTAAAAGTGTGTCCTTGAGACGGCCGATTGGAGATGCATACAATAAAAGGTTGTGATTAGTTTTTGTAATATCGTGTCACTAATAATATGTCTTCAAGCAATTTATGCTCATACTATGAATGTTTGACATTTTTTGCTTGAAGTCCCCATCGGGCCGCATTATGACATATTTACATTTTCCAATGCTTATCACTTTGTTTTTGGGAAAAAACATAATTTGCCTCAAACTGACCTTTACTCTCAGCTTTACCACATGAGAGCATGCATTATGGTGATTTTCTCACGGAATGCATAAAAAATGCATCGATTGCGGGTTATAGCATCCACTATATGCACATCAATTATGATGATTCATTGACATTTTGTGCTTGGATTGATCCAGAGATCTTTTTTTTGCACTAAAAGATGAGCTCCCCTTTGCATATAGGTTTCCCTTTTGAGCGAATATATTAGACATGGATGCTTGGTCAAAACAAGTGCATCAAAAGTAGATCCAAATGCTACATTTTAGTGCTTAACTTGAATGACAAAATGCTTGCATAGCACTAAGCATTAGGGTCTTCTTGAATGATTGTGGAATAGCATTGAACTTTGAGTTTGTGCTTGTATTGGATGTTCAAATGCTTAAAAGCACTAACAATTGAGCTTTCTTTTGAAGGGGTGTGCCAGGTGTGTACTTTCATTGATCCAAGAAGGGGTCATCATTGCAAAATATTGCAAAGATCGGCTATTTAGAGCCATTCCAATTCTTTGGATTAAAATTTGTATATATGCTAGCTCATAGCTTGGTCAAAAGTTAATTTTTTTCATTTTGAGCTAGTGTTTACCCAAAATTTTGAAGAGCTTTCAAGTAAAAAATTTGGCTATTGAGAGTCATTCATTTTCATTTCATCAAGTTGCAGTTATCTCTAGCTCATACATTGCTCTAAAAATGTAAATTTCATGTGAGCTAGTTGTTAGCCAACTTTTTGAAACGCTTTAAATTGTAAAATTTGGCTATCAAGAGCCACTTCGTTTCATTCAAAAGTTGCATTATTTTCAGCTCTTGGCTTGTTTTTTCCATAGTTCATCGAGCTAGAAATTAATCAAACTTTTGAATCATACACGAGACATGGTAAAAATTACAAAATTTGCTGATGAAGAAGCTCATTTTATCTCTCATGGTTGTTATGTATGCATAAATTTGGTACCAAAGAGCATCATGTGCATAACCAAAGGCACTTTTTTCCCTTGGGTTTTTTCCCTTTGGCAAATTCGGGTATGCAAGACCCTAGCTTAGGTTTTTATTAATGTTTTGTGTGCTTTTGGCTTTCAATAGAGACTTTGGAGCTTGTGCTCACACTTAACTTCAAATCATCTTCTTTTGCAAATAAAAAGATCAAGAGACTTCTCTACAAAGGGGATGCTTGCTCAAGGATGCTCAAAGAGCATGAATAGGTGTAATCCTTCCATGTTTTTGCTCTTTTGTTCATCTCTCCATTCTCTATGCTTGGCTTTAAGTAAATTTTTGCTTCTAAGCTATGGTTCTTTCATGTTCAAAAGCTAAGCATACTAAAGTTTCAACACTATGCTTTGTGAATATCAACTCATCAAAAAATTAGGTTTTATGTGTGCTAATCATAGGTAATTGGCCTTGACCTTAGGTTAATGTAGGTTCATTTCTCATTAGTCCTAGACTCTTAGTGATAATCTTAATACTCCATTCGTTTTTAACATGACCTAGGACTATGATTATTTTTTTAGTCCTTTAGTCCGATTGCCATTAGCATCTCATATTGGAAGCAATAAAAAAGTGCTAAAAAATAAAACAATAAAGCAAAAAAGTGCCCAAAAAAGTAGCAAAAGTGCTACTAGACACATGAAAAGAAAATTTATATGTTATGTTGTGTCTATGTGAGCCCTAGCGCCTTATTGGCACTTAGCAGGCGAGGGGAATCACCTTGGCTCGCTTGGTCAAGTCCCTAAACTGATGCCCTGGGCTGATAGGGATTAGCCGTCACCTTGGTAGGCTAGTAGGCTTTTGGAACACCTTCTTGAGGGTTCAAGGAGCCGAGAGTTGCACCTAGATTTTCTTTGGGGTGGTAGCCTTGTATTGTGCTTTACTTTTTTCAATGAATGACAAAAACAAAACTTCCACAAGCTTCAAAAAGATGTGACAATGTACTAAAAGATTAAGAGCTTTTTTATAGCCCTTAGACATGATAGACTTGAATGATTTATGAATATTGGTCACATAGTGTTTAGGCTAGTAAGTTGATAAACTTGCATTAGCCTATGGTCATAATTGCATAACACTAAAATTTCAAGTGGTTTAATCTTCACGATAGTCCAGGTGTCTTTTTTGCTTTATGATGTCTAGTTTTTGACTATGATTCATCCATCTTTTGGAAGCAAAAAATTAACTTTGCATGATTGTTCATTGTACTTCATGTTTTATCCTTGTTGGCCTTTGATTCTCTGTGGGACGCATGTCTAACCTCACCATCCTATCTTATTGCAGTATTAGCAAGAACCACGATCAAATTGTCAATCCATGGGACGAAGCTTACTCGACTAGTGCATATAGGCTACAAGAGGTTGTCAATCTCTCGGAAAACAACTAACAACTCGCATCTAACTCAAGCTACACTCAAGTGATTGAAATCACCAAAAGCCAATCGCTCATAGACAAACAAATCACATCCCTTACAACATCAAATGACATCCAAACGTAACGAAACTTTTAGGACATGTTTATAAGACCTAAGCACACATGCTTATGGTTTCAATCCCCACTTTAGGTCAAGTTCCAAAATCGTGATTATTAATAGTAGTGGATTTTTGACCTAGTTGTTTTCAAACTAGAATGCATCTAAATGCTTAGCAATGATGCCCCAATACCCCGCCTATGCTTAGTTTTTGATTTGAAAGTGTAAATTCCTAGTTATGATGAAATTAGGCTGTGAGTCGGCGACGCCAAAAGCTACGAATTACTGTGAACTGTTTACGTCAATGCGTAGAGCTCTTACCTGCGGTTGCAATGCAACAAATGTGACTGCAATGTGACAACCGAGGAGGGAGTAGGAAGCGCGAGAAGGAGAGGAGTGAGCGCCGTTAGCTCACACTATGTATTTCATTATCGAAATCTTGAAACTAACTTACAAAAGTTGTCTTTTATACCTTAGCCAAGGTTTTTGGTGGTCAAAACTAATAATTTGGGAGTTCTACCAAAAATGGATAATAATAGGATGATACAATTTGGAAGCTTGTAGCCCCAGCTCATTAATTATAGAGTTTATCCGAGAAAATAGGAGTTACAATATTCCCGATTTATCAAAATAATAAGTGTTTTACAATGAGAACTCCAAAAAATGGTATCCGTGTTAGCTTGCTGCTAACATTCCCCCCCTCCTTACCTGTGTCGTTCCTTGACACAACTTTATGGGCTGAAATAGTCTTCAGGCTGGTGGCTGGCGAGGCGGTCTTTAAGCGCATTCAGTGCCTTTTGGTATCTGATTTTCCTTTCTTTATTTGGCACTTGTAGAAACTGCATAGCCTACAAATCTTGCTGTGAGGTTGTTGATCACAGGTGCAAATATCTTCGTTCGCCAAGTGAAGAATCCCGTGTAGAACGCTTCCTCAAAGGCCAGCATATTGTGTGAAGGTAGAAACATGCATCTGGCGTAGAAGCCATAGAGGACTTCTTCAGAAGGTTTTCCATTGAGATCATAGCACAAACCTTTATTACCCTCAAGGAATGACATCCATGGGGCGCCTGCTTGCTCTGGCTCATGACAAACTTCAATACAGGTGAGCAACATTCGGAATATTTTATATAACATTGCACATGAGAGATCCGGTAGACTTTTGAAGAAGGACATGGCACTTGTTAGGGTTTTCACCATGTATTCCTCTATGGACGGTCCCTTTTCTAGAGCTGGCAATCTTGGGTAGTTCAGCCAGGTTGGCCGCTTCTTTGTTAGGGTCTCATGCACTTTCCAAGTCCTTACTCTTGGTATAGGACAGAAAGGGGGATCTTTTTGTAGCGCTGCAGGTGCTCTTGTGAATAGAATCAAATACCTTGGATTCTTGTTCAACCAGCTCAGCCTCCACTTGGGGTGGTCTTGATTTGCTTCTTCTACTTGCATGTCTTTGTAGAGCCTTTCTTTGACTTGGAGTAACTCCACCTTTATCAAGGGGTATGGCAGGGATTGCTGATGCCATTGTGCATTGATTTGATTGGGAGTGAGTTGTCTAACGTTGACGGAGTGATGAACTCTCAACTCCCAATCCATCGCTGCCTTCCATTGCTCATCTACCTCTTGTGTAATCTTTTCTTTCAGTGCATGTTCTTCAGCCTTTGAGAGCTAGACCATGGGCACCGTGTCTTCTTCTATAACGTTTACCTGAAAATCATCCTCATGACTCAGCTCTATTGTGGACAATGTCTCCAGTTCAGCAAATGACTTGTTTGTGTGTTTTTTGCCAAACTACTTCCTAACAGATAGCGATGATGGCCAAATCCATAGTGCAACCTTTAAAAAGCTCATGAGAGGTCCCTGGAAGTCACAAAAGGAAATAAAAGCTGATCAAAAAACCATAAGTTGAACAAATAGTGTAAAAGAATTCACTAGCAAGGGATTTCCCTAAGTATGGGTCATAGTAGCGGGTATATCTATTTGAGGCTGCTCCAAAGTGCCTGACTCTTCCTGCGTTTCCAGCTTTCCATCTCTCAGCAGCTGGTTAACTCTTTTAAGCTCAGCTATTTCCTTTAGCAACTCTTCTCTCTTTGGACCTGCATCAAGGCCAGGTCTCTGCGTTGAGACTGCTCTAGCTCTAGTTCCAACTCAAGGTCCTTGTTCTTTTTCTTCAATGCTTTGTACACTTCATCTGTCCCTTTGATCAAGGCTACAACTAGATTCTCTCGTATTTCTGCAAGAAAATTGCATGATCATTTATTCGTTGTTCTGAGTATTGTAGAGAGGCGTTCGCGACATCCAACTACACTTGAATCTTCTGAGCTGAAAGGGTTTTCGTTAGAAGTTTGCTTGTAACTTCTGTCAGTTGTTCATCTTTTGCTTTGCAAGCATCTGATAACTTTGTAAGCAGGTCACCTAACTCCTCCATCTTCTTCTGCTGTCTATCTCTTGCTAGCTGATGTTGTTCAGCTTCAGCTTTCATTTCCTGCACTTGCCTCTGGAGATCGTTGATGACGTTCAATCTGTCTTCTAACTCTCCTTGGAGAGCATCAATCACCATCTTGAGTTCTTTAGCCTTTGTACTGCAGCTAAGTGTTGTTGATCGGAGTCTTTCTGTCATATCCTGCATTTGCCTTGCATAATCATTGACTTGCAAGATTACTTCGTCATTCAATTGCCAGTCTTCATGTCGTGCCAACTGGGTTGATGTTTCTGCAGCCTCTTGTGTGTCTTTTGGCTGTGTCGTGGCAGCTGGTTCTTCTTGCCCTTGAGACTGTGTCTGGCCTTCTTCTACCTTGTCTTCCTGAGGCTTTGTGGATGCCTCGGCTGTTTCATGCTGTGTGGAGGTAGAAGGTGTTGTCTTGGATTTTGTTGTGTCCTCTTGTGCAGTACGTGTTTCCTGTTGTGCAGATTCGTCTGCCTTTTGCTGTTCATGCTCTTGTGTAGCAGTAGCCTCTTGTGAAGATTCTTCACCTTCTTTTGATTTAGATTTTGTCTCTTTGGTGGGCTCAGCTTCTGTGGCTTTCTCTTGTTTAGGCTCAGCTTCTTTAGTTGGCTCTTTTGTGGTGTCTTTACCTGAACGTGATGGTGGTGGGCTCGACATAGGTTTATCGTGCTGTTTTGTAGGCAGTGAAGTGGGTCGGGGAGACTCGTGACCTTGGTCATGTTGTGCCTCTTCCCTTGCTATTTCCTTGGCTTGTCTCTGGTCCTCCGCCTCTTTTGCTTTCCTTGCCTCTTCTTGGGCTTCTTTCAGCTTCAAGGTTTTTGCTTCTTGATACATTTTTTCCAAGGACTCTGTTGGATCTTCAGCCTCTTTCCTGGTGTGATGCTTTGTGCTTGGTCCCTTAAGTCCACTAGGCACCCATTTTTCCGGGTCCTTTCCTTGTGCTTGTTGGCTGCGTTGGTAAGCATGTTTTTCTCTTTCAAAGCGGGCTTGCTTTTGCACGGGCTCTTCTTGGTGTGTGGCCACGGCTTTTCTCTTCATCTCCTCTCTTCGTTCTCTCTTTTCCTCATTATCTGAGCTTTCACTGTTGTTCCTTTTCGACGAGCTTTCAACCGACTCTTCATCAGATTTGTAAGATCTCTTGGCTAATCTTATAGCTTGAGGAGATAGTGGTGCTGCCAGTATCCAAATGTTTTGGTATGGGACAGGTGGTAGGTTGTCGGCCATGTTGATGGCATGGTACGCAATCCTTGTCAGTACCTCTGGTGCACCCAGGTAAGTGATCTTTCCTTCTTTCTTTGTGCCTTTCAGAGTGGTCAAGACATATTGTGCGTGGTCCACCGGTTGCCTGGTTGTTGACTTGATGACTTGCATGAAAGTGGTGGCAACTGCACGATTTGGCGTGGTATACCTTGGTGGCCTTTTAACCAGGAAGTGGAAATGCTGGTGGTATAACCTGGATGGCTCTTCCACCTACTTGTGAATTAGATCTGCAAAGGTGGTTGCGGCAGTTTCTTTGGTGAAAGTACTTGCCATTTTCTTGTCCCTTGCCCTCATCGCCATTCCTTCTGTGGGCAGTCTGAGTGCTTCTGCCACTATTTCCTTGGTTATTATCACTTCAACTTTATTTCCCTGAGGGTCAAAAATCTAGGCAGTTCCATCTTCTTTAATCGTGGATAAAAGCTCGTAAGCTTTTTGGAAATCCACACCGCATGGCTCCTGTTCATAGAAATCTCAGAGTCCTAGCCTGCGGTTGGCTTCTTTAGTCTCAGGCTTCGCGACAACATCATATACTTCTTTCGGTAGGAGTTGCAACTCTACTTGATGTCCCTCCTCACTCTTGAATCTGCTGGTGAACACTGTAGTGTGATGCTCTTCTAGCTGTTCTTTTGAAAGATATACTGCCTTGGTGGCTTTGACTGAATCTGGATCCAATTGGTATGCGGGCAGCTCTTGCAACTTTTCTTTCTGGTTGAGCTTCTTCTTGGCCCTCTCTGCTGCTTGCATGGCTACTGTTCAACGACGAATAGAGTGTCAAAGTTAGCAGATTTGTCGGATTTTTCTATGAAATGTCCTTTAGTCTGAAATGCTGACAATTTTGGTCCAATTTGCTTCAAGTCAATTTTTGAACAAGCAAGAAGCAAAATTGTAAAGTCTAAACAAATTTTTGCAACCAAAGTAAATAATCACGATTATTTACAGCTGAGTATTTTTTTCAACTTTTTGCAAACTTGGCATCCCAGGCTTGAAGTATATACCAAATACATGCTCTGAGTGAAATATGGGCTCATTTGGATGCATAGGGTGAAAATGGTACCAGATTTTGGCTTTAAGTCTCTGAAACAATAGATATAATAGAAATTTGAGATTTTGAACTCCAAATTGGTTCAAACTTGGCTAGTGGGCTTAACACATCATTTACTTTGGATATATAATGATAAAATATCAAAATTCCCCCATTTTGGCTAGAAAGTAAATAATTGCGATTATTAACTTTTCTAACAAAATCAATATTTTTTGGTACAAATTTGTTCTAGGCATTGTATAGACCCTGTGTATGAGATATGAGGTGATTTGGATCAAGAAATGTTGTCCATAACCCAAAAATTGGCTTGCAAAGACTTCTTTGTGTTTTCTGGCAATTTGTTAAGTTATGGGTGCTCATTTTGGCTCATACTTGATTTTTGGCATGTGATAGGTGAGGTGATGATACAATTTCCAAGTAAAAATAGTGCAAAAGTAATTATTTACAACAATGATTTTTTTTTTCAAAACTTATAAATTTTGACCTAAACACATTCTATACACCTAAAACAAGTCCTAAATTGAATTTGGTCAAGTTTGGTCTTGCCGGCATCACTTTGTGCTTTGTCGACTCTGAAATCACCATTTTTTGTGACTACACTGCCTGTTGAGTTGGTCAGTCAATTTTCTGGCTTTGGACTTGTCCACAACATAGTCATGAAGCAGCTCATCCAATTTTGGCTCATTTGGAGTTAGTTTGACCCCGTATGTCGAATTTGACGCTTTGTAGCCTTCGAGCTGTTTTCTGCTTTTTGAGGGCTTTGCTTGATTGATTTCACTAAACCAATCATATACATTGTATATGAACCTCATAGGCAAGCTGTCTGTGGAGCCAGATTGGAATTCTCGCATTTGCCAAAAACCTAGTTTTTCTACTGGGGACCCCCTCAACCCCTACCGAATGGTCAACTGATGATATAGAAAGGTTCTATTTTGTTAGGGCATGCTACAATTCAAACACCATCTGATTTGGTCGAGCTGACATGCCACTATGGTCAGTTTTTAGTCGTAGGTCTTCGTGCAATGCTCGGTTTCTAGGGTTTTTTCTAAGGGTTTAGACTATCTACCGGCCGTACAAAATGGATCATTGACGAGTAAAGAACTTACCCCTCATGTCTTGTGTGAGACGGCGCTGAAAATGGGCAACTGTAAACTCCGGAAAAGACGCGCGAAAGAGGTCGAGAGCTCTCTCTGCAAAGGCCACAAGTGGAAATGAGATAGTTTTAGCCTACCTTGGATATCTATACGTGGACTCTCTGAACCAATTTTCCCCAGATTCCCATGTTAGTTCTACTATGCCGTGAAATCTATGTTTGACTCAAAAATTTCCTTGATCTGATTTCTGTAGCTCATTCTGCAAGAATTTTGCAAAAGTAGGCATCGCCGCCTAATTTAGGCTTCCCGCTTCCATCTTCTGATTTCATTGAAAATTTTTGTGCTTGTCCGCCTTGTCTTTCTGATCACCATTGTGTCTTTCGTTTTTCCATCTGAACTTCCTTGCTATTTATTATTAATTTTTGATATGTTTATTGAAAAAATCAAAGAAAATAACAAAATGCTCTAAAAAAGTAAAGTGAAAATCCACTAATTAAGAAAATCCATTGAAAAACACAGTTTTTTTTTTATTGTTTTAATTTTTAAGTCTCATTATCAATAAAAATGATTAAAAATACCCAAAAAGAGTATTTTTTGATGATTTTCTAATAATATATACACTATTTACACTCATCGGGAAGATATTATCAATGAATTTTTCCTTGATAATGAATTATAAGGACATTATTAGGTAATTTTGCAGAAAATCACACGTTAACATCGAACTTTTTCCTCCCTCTTCAAACATTGCCCTTAAAGACTTAGGATTTTGAGCCCTTCCACCCCTCCTAGATGGCGTACTCCGGGACGACTGTGTACATGGGTTGAATAATTGTATCTATGCATAACCATGGTTGGCTCTACAATGCTTTGAAGATCAATGCAATTCAAACCACTATGATGTGCAAGAGCTGGTTCTTGAGTAATTAACTCAAGGGTTTCTGATGTCGAGGTTTGCTGCTGATGTCTTTCAAAGAGTAAATCTTGTAGCTTGTGTGCTCTCTGTTGGATTGTACCATTAGGATACTTTAGCACGTTGATTGCTTGAGCTGTTGGTGACTGTTGTCGAGCTTTTTCTCGCCATTGGTAGCTTGGTTTTCTTGGTGTTGTATGATGTGGTGGTGTCTTTTGAGACTTAACTCACCATTGCTTGATTGGTTTTACGGTTTTTGGATAAGATAAGTGCCCGTTTTTTTTCCAAACCAATTTCAAGTTAGGTTCCTGGCTCGGAAATGCTCTTCTCTGTGTTTTAACCCTTGGAACCTTCTTTTGTTTTATTGGTGAAGTTTTAGGTACCCCAGATTTGAACTGGCTTAACCTTAAGTTGTGCTTTTGATACCCAAATTTGCCTGACTCCTTGCATGCTACTTGTAGTATTTGCTTGTCGAGGGGATGGAGAAGATTGATTACTTCGTGGTTTGGTCTGCTGATTTCTTCCTTTCCATTCCTCCTTGCTTGGTGCAATTGGAACAATGAGTTGCCCGCCTTTAGGTGATAGCTTTGAGCTGATTTGTATCCCAATCTGGTACTGCTTTGTATGTCCGCATCCAGGGAATTCCAAGAATCATCGTCTCATTCATGTGTTCATCTGTAAGCATACAAACTGATGAGGACATGAACACCCATGTACTATCACGTTCAAGTTGACTACTCTCAATGTTGGGGTTGGGTTTTTGTTGCATCCTTTGATTGTCACTATTCCCACTGTCAATGCTTGACTTGTTGCCTTCTTGTGCGTGGAATAACTGACTGCATTTACTCTAGCTCCGGTGTCAACCAAAGCATTGGTGCTATGATTGTTGAGCTGAACTTTGATGCGCAGGTCCATTCTGTCTAACCAGTCATCATCTATTGAAACTGCATCTTTAGGTAATTCCCATTGTTGGTCATCTATTTCCAGAGTGTTGATGGGAATCGGTATCTATTGATTCTTGAGAGCAGCTTTCCGTTTGAGTACCCAAAGCCGAGCTTCCTCTTGGGCTTCATCAATAAGCTGCTGACGTTTAATCTTCCTTTGCTTGGCTACATGCATTCTTTCTAGCAATTCATTGGTTAGCAGAAAATTGTAATTCTTTAAACAAAATCCACTAATCCATTTAGCCATTGGTTCACCATCTAGGGTGGACAATTTTACGACTCCACTTGGAGATACATCTTCAATGATAAATGATCCGTTTCTCTTTTTCTTAATCTTGGGAATGTGTTGCTTAAGGGAATAGACCAAAACTAAGTCCCTCATCTAGCTTTTCCAAATCTTCAAGTCTTTCTGACAATTCACGTGTAGTCCACTCAAGATTACGTGCTACCCTTAATGTCGGCAATAAAAATTCTATTGGTAGTATGGCATCAAGACCATAAACAAGGTTAAAGGGTGTAGCATTTAAAGTTGTTTTGAATGAAACTCGATAAGCCCATTGAGTAGCATGGAGATTCATTTCCCAGTCTGTCCTTCCTGAACTAACCACTTTAGTCAGCACCGAGCTAAGAATTTTATTCGTATACTCAGCTTGTCCGTTTGCTTGTGGGTGATAGGGAGATGATTTGTTATGGATGACCATAAACTCATTAAGCAAAAACTCGATTATCTCATTGAGGAAATGAGTTCCCCGATCACTGACAATTTCTATTGGCAGTCCATATCTCGTGAATACATACTCTTATAAGAATACAACAGTGGTTTTGGCATCATTCTTTTGAGTTGCTTTAGCCTCGGCCCACTTGGTCAAATAGTATGTAGCTACAATGATATATTGAGCTTAAGTTCTATAAGCAGGTGGTTGTATTGGACCAACAAAACCTATACCCCATTTTGCGAAAGCTCTAGCCTCCATCATTGGTCTTAAGGCCATGCTATCTACACGTGTTGGCATTTTTTCTCGTTGACAAGCATCACACCTTCAAACATATTCTTTAGCATCTGCAAAAAGTGTTGGCCACCATATGCCTGCCATCAAGATTGCTCTTGCGGTGGTCTCACTAAAAAAGTGACCTCCAGCTAATCCAACATGTGCTTATTCTATAATCGGAATATATCGTCTTCATTTGCACAAAGACGCAAATGTTGATCTTTACCTCTCTGATACAATTGGTTCCCAATAAGAGCATAGTCTCTTGCTTCAGTTTCAATTGCTCTTTGATGGCGTTTACTCATATCCTCAGGAAATGTTTGGCTTGATAAGTAAATAAACAAATAGTTGCTCCACTTAGGAATAGGTGACATTCGAAACAATGTTACATGAGGTATGGGTGTTTGTTTTCGACATTGAGGACAATCCTTTACAAAATATCAAACATCACTCCTCATAGTCGGCCAAAATACTCCAAGTCTCAAGATTCGTTGCATAGTTTAGTCTTCCGCAAAGTGAAGTCCTACTATGGTAACACGTGCTTGACTTAGGTACTATTTTTTTTCTTCTGGATTAATGCATAGAGCAATATTTCGTCTTGATTTCTTTTGTATAGCCTACCAGCTAGTAATTGATGCATAGCCAATTGCTCGATTAATTCGATCGTGATAGGAAGTGGTATTTGTGAATCCACTTGAGCTATTGTCATCAATGACACAATGTTTTCCAACCATGAAGGTATCATCTCCACGGAGAACAACTAGGCATCTGGTAGATCATCGTCTACACCTTTAGGTAATTCTCCTGAAACAATCCTTGAAAAATGATCTGTGCATTGATGTGTAGTACCCTTTTTTACAACCACAGTGAAATCAAATTTCAAAAGAATGATGAACCATCTCACTATTCTTCCTGTGCTGCATGGCTTGTTGACCAAGTACAATAAAGCTTGGTGTTCTACAAAGAACACAAACTTGTTGGCTAATAGGTAATGTCTATACTTTTTAACACCATAAATCATTCCTAATCCTTCCCTTTTGGTGGTGGTGTAATTCTTTTCCGCCATGTTCAATTGTTGGCTAGCATAAGAAATAGGAAAGTCAATTTTCCCGTGTAACATTTAATGGCCTAATAACTTATGTGTAGCGGAAATTAGCATGAACATAGTGGGCATTTCATTAGAATAGATTCCTAATGAGAATTACAAGAGTGCTTGGGTGGAGAGAGCAACAAAAAGCATAACACCTAGTTAGATAGCATCGACAATACTTTCAAAAGAGAGAGCAATTAAGCTATTGACAACAGTTGAGGACCGGATTTTCATGGAGCCGCCCCCCCCTCCAAAAGGCTTTGTATTATGGTTTCTCCCATCAAGAGAGACATTGTACAATACAATTCTTTGTGTTCCTTCAAGACTAGCTAGTGCAATGAAGATGGAAACTTCATGCACTAAGCAAAACACTTTAACAAACACAACTTGAATTATCCCCGTTCTCAGACCCAAGACCTCACACACCTTCGAAGATGGTGAGAGCTAGCAGGGTATGAGAGTAGATTAAGAGGAAGAAGGAGTATCTTACGAGAAAGATGTACATCTCCTCACATAATCACTCATATGTAGCATAGCTTAGCTTAGTAATTAGCTTGGTAGAGGAGATGAGCATGCATTGAAGCTTGGCTCTTGGTTGGATTTGCATCCACATGCCAAGAGAGTGTTGATGTAGGCTTCTATCTCACAAGCTTGGAGTAGGTGATGAGTTCTCCATTAAAGCTTGGGAAGAGATAGTCTTCTCTTTCTTCACACATGAGCTTGTGTGAGTGTGTGTGTGATAATGCCTTGCAAAAATCAGCCCCCTCTCTCTCTTGGGCGAGCCCTCTTGCTAATTGCTCTTGCTGAAGCCTCATTGGCCCTCCCCAAGTCAAGCCAATTACAATTAAGCAGCATAAGTGATAGCCTTCTGACATGTGTCCCCCTTTCCCCTTTTGTGAGAGCTTTAGGTAATTAAATAATTAAACTAAACTCTCATTGGACCCCTTTGCCTCCTGGCCAATAGGAATCAGGCAAGCCATGGGGCTCCTGAATGCTCATTGGACCCCTTGGGAGACTGCCCAATAGTCTTCTAGGAGACATAATTCTCATTGGTTTCTTTTATTAAATGTTTTTAAATTAATTAAACTAGATTTACTCTAGCTTAATTCTCATTGGTCCACTTCAAGGGTCATCCAATAGAAATTGGGCACACCTTGTGGGCATCTAGCCTAGGGAGTTGACATGTGTCCCTCATTCCCTTTGTGTAAAGGGAGCCTGTGTGTGTGTGTGTGTGTGTGGCTTTCTCTCTCATCCCCTACCTTTAGGGCTCACACCCTCCCATGTAGGGATGTGCAAAGACTTTTAGGGCAATCCAATTTTCCCTAGGGTTGACCTTTGAACCTTTGAATTTTGGAACCTTAGCATTTTGGAAGTCTTAATGGGCTGAACCTTAGGGTCTTTTTAGCCCACTGTTGGACATGGCTCTTTTGCAGATGCCCCCCCCTTTGGATCCTTATTTTCCCTCCTTTGGATCCCTATTGTGGCCGGTCTGCTAGCTTAACCAATATTCTAGCTTTTTCTCCCCTGGCACTTCCCCACATTAAATGATCAGTTTAATATGAGAAAATCATTTAGGAGAATTAGATATTGATTTTTATGACATTACCTCTCTCTTGAAATCATAGTCGTCCTCGACTATGGTGTAGAGAAGATAAAGCATATTCATGAGTCCTTTTCTTAGCGGGTAGAGGATCCCTATGTTACCCTACGACATCATTCCACAATGGATGACTAGTCCATTTGGCGCTTGAGAGCCTGAGGCTGCCGCAAGCATGTCTACACATTAGTCCTATCAGTCTTCCGTAGTAGAGTGACAAGCTCTACTTGGTGTTTGGGAGACGTCGTCTCCACAAACTTGATCTAAGCATGCATACTACTTCATTTTTGTGCACAAATAAAGAAAAAGAGAGTCTTATAAGACAAAAACTTTGTTCATTTTTAACATTTTGTACATTTGCTTACTCTTGGGAAGCATTGTAAGCATTGACAAGGTTTAGGTTATCCTTTAATTGTATGCCTTGCATCCATCTAGCATCTTCAAAAGGATAATTCTTAAACTTAATAAGATATCGTCGATCTCCGGTGGGTCTTCAATAGTTGGTTCTTGAGGTGGCTCTCCTTTGTAAGGCTTTAATAGGCTCACATGTAAAGCATTGTGTATGATCCAATGATTCGGAAACTTGAGTTGATAGGCCATCTCGTTGATTGGCCTAAGAATCTGGAAGGGACCATAGTACCTTTTTGCTAGTTTAGCATAGTACTTTTGGTGGCCCGTAGGATTCTTGCCCGTTGTGTGCCTTAATAGAGCCTTGGGAAACTTTAACAAGACCCAATCGTTTTCTTGAAAGGCTTGGGCTCTTCTGTGCTTGTCAGCAGCAGCCTTTTGCTTTTGCTGTGAGATAGAGATAGCATCCTTAATCTTTTGGAAAGATTCTTGTAGGTCTCGGCTGTACTCATCTGCAACGAAGATTTTCCCATGTACCTTAAGTAGCAAGGGACTTTTTGATCTTCCCTCAATTACCTCGAAAGGTGCTTTTCCCGTGGAAGTATGTACAGTGTTATTGTAAGCATACTCCACTAAGGGTAAGTACTTCTCCCATTGGGATCTTTGATCTACTTCCGTTACATAGGCTTTTAGTAGATCGAGAATGGTTAGGTTAGCTATTTCACTTTGGCCATCCGTTTGTGGATGATAGGCCGAAGAGAAGTTTAGCCTTGTCCCTAAATTCTCAAAGAGACCCTTCCAGAAATTACTGGTCATTCTAGGATCTCTATCTGACACTATGGACATTGGCAAGCCATGGTACTTGAAGATTTGTGAAATGAAGAGGGTTGCCATTTGATGGGCTTTGATAGTCTTTTTGACAGGTATAAAATGAGCTTGTTTACTAAACCTGTCTACTATTGTCCATATTCCCGTATTCCCATAGATAGACTTAGGCAATCCAAAGATAAAATCCATGGATATGCTTTCCCATGGTGAATTAGGGATTGGCAAGGGTTGAAGCAATCCAAGTTGCTTCCCTCTATCAAATTTTGTCTTTTGGCATACCACACATTTGGAAACATACTCTTGTATGTTCACTTTCATGGTAGGCCAATAGAAATATGTTTCAATTCCCTTTACGGTAGACTGAATGCCTCTATGCCCCACATAAGGTGGAGCATGAGATTCATACATTACTTTCTCACGTAGTGAGTTAGTGACGCATAGTCTATTGCCATAGACAAGATAACCATCTTGTAAAGTGAATGGTTCTTCTTTCTTCCCTAATGCCAGGGCTGAAATCACATCTCTAAAGTCGGAATCAATAGCGTACTCATCTATCATTGAAGATAGATCATTGTGAGTTGCTATGGAAACCGCATTCACTCTCGGCCGTCTTGAGAGTGCATCGGCTACTTGATTGTGCTTGCCAGCAATGTGAGCAATATGAAAATGAAATTGCGAAAGGAAATTCGCCCACCTCATTTGTTTGTCTGAGAGCTTGGTCTGCGTCATGAAGTACTTAAGACTTTGGTGATCCGTTCACAGAATGAAAGGAGTCCCCAATAAATAGTGCTTCCATGAGTCTAAGGCATGTAGAACTACAAGGAGTTCCTTTTCGTATATGCCTAGAGCTTGCTCAACAGGATCGAGCCTTCGAATCTCATAGCCTATGGCGTGCCCTTCTTGGAGCAAAACAGCTCCAAGGCAATCACCACAAGCATCACATTGGACCTCAAATGGTTTTGAGAGATCCGGTAGTGTAAGCACAGGTTGAGAGATAAGCTTTTCTTTAAGCTTTTTGAAAGCATTGTTTTCCTTAGCAGACCATGTATACCTAACGCCTTTCTTTGTTAGGTCATGTAATGGTCCCGCAATTTGTGAGAACTTTTCTATGAAGCGTCTATAGTATGCACACATACCTATAAAGCTTCTTAGTTCATGAAGATTCCTTGGTTTAGGCCATCCTTATATTACCTCTAACTTGGATGGATCCATTTGGATGCCATCTTGAGAGATAATGTGACCTAAATATTGAATCTCTTGCAAGAAAAATTCACTTTTCTTTCGATTAACATAAAGTTTATTCTCTCTCAAAACTTGAAATATTACCTGGAGATGTTGCTTGTGTTCCTCCAATGAATTAGAGTAGATGATAATATCATCAAAGAACACTCCAGTGAAGGTTCGATGAGGCCTGAACAGCTTCTCCATCAAGCGATTGAATGTGGCTGGTGCATTGGTCAAGCCAAAAGGCATGACAATGTATTCGTAAAGACCAAATGTAATACGAAATGCGGTCTTTACAATGTCTTGATCAACTATCCTTATTTGATGATAGCCACTTTTTAGGTCAACCCTACTGAAGTAGGTCGATCCTTGTAGCTTATCAAATAGGTCGTCTACCCGTGGAACGGGAAACCTATTCTTGATAGTGATCCTATTTAGTGCTCTATAGTCGACACACATACGATATGTGCCGTCTTTCTTTTGCACTAATAGCACAGGTGAGAAAAATGGAGATGAGCTTGGCCTAACCATACCGTTCTCAACTAACTCATGCACTTGATGCATAATCTCCTCTTGTTGAGCTTGAGAAACTCTATAAGGAGGTTTATTAGGCGGTGAACTTCCTGGAAGAAGTTCAATTGCATGGTCATCATTACCTCGTTTAGGAGGTAGCTCACAAGGGATGTCGTCAATAAAAACATCTTGAAACCCCTTGAGAAAATTGGATAACTCTAATTCCTTTTGGTTGCTTTTATTTTCTTTTGCTAAAGCATTAGGTTCATTTTGAGAGTCTTTAACAAAAATCATGTACATGGAAATAGAGCTCTTTATTGACTTGTTGAAAGCTGGTGTATGTACAATGGGGATGGTGTTACCCATTTCCTTAGCATCTATATACATGTCTTTTTCCCTGAACTTAAAGGAGATTCTCCTTTCAGGAAATTTAACATCGGCAGCCAGGCGGTCAAACCATGGTGCCCCTAGGATTACATCCTCATGCTTGAGAGGAGAGATAAAGAAGTCCTCTTTGTCCACATAGCCTTGGACATGAAGCCTCAATTTCCCGATTAAGGGAGTGACTGAAGTTTCTTTCCCCTTGAAGGCACTGTCTACGGGTAGGACATCTCCCATCTCGTAGGATTGTATTCCTAGCTTGGTGGACAACTCTATAGATATAAAATTTTGAGTACTCCTCCTCTTGGATTTCAACCAAGGAAGCTCTAGGAGGATCTTGGCGGTTGTTCTTTTGGGGACAAGCGCGGTATGCATGCCCTTGTTCGCCACACTTGAAACACCGGTTATCCTTACGATAACGCTCAAGCTCTTTAGGAGAGAGTTTATTCTTACCTTTGTAAACTCCCTTCTCTTTAGCTTTGTTGGAGGTTCCCTTAGGAGACTTTTGGACATTGTCCCTCCCCTTAAGCTCATTGGAACCCTTATTTTCCGGGGGCTTATTATTATTTTTTGCCCCCGTTTGGAAATTGATTCGAGAGGCGACCATAGTGTGGTGTATTACCGCCGATATGGTACGTGGTCTTTGGGAGTTGACATACTCCGCCATTTCTTCGGTTAAGCCCGCACAAAATTGTTGCTTTTGCTCTCCAAAATCCAACTTTTTGAAGACAGTGGCTTTGAGTTGTAAGTCCCAAAACTTGTCTACATATTTGTGGATGGATTCATTGGGAGAGAGGTTTAAGCTTCGCCATTCGGTGAGTACTTTGTCTTTGGCATCGGTGGCCAAAAACTGCTTCATAATGGAAGCTCTTAAAGCCTTCCATGTTCGTGGAGATTCACCGTTGGCTCGTAGGCTAGACCACCATTGTCTGGCGGACTTTTGAAAGTGCATAGCTACATGGCGTAGCTTAGAGGACTCCGTGAAGCCCTCATCTCCAAACGCCGCATCGAATTGTTGGATAAAGGCCAAGACTTTGTACGTAGCACCAAAGCTACCATCATAGGTAAGGAAAGAGATGCTCTTCCCTCCCTCTTTGAATTTCTTCAACTTGGACGACCTCTTCCATGCGGCATATGATTTCCTATGGCCTCTTCTTTTTGATGGTTCAAAGGTTGCACCATCACTTTCTTCAGAAGGTGAAGAATTTGAAGAAGGTGGAGAAGAGGGTGACCTCTTTCTCGCCTTTTTCTTGTCTTGATCTTTGTCGTCTTCACCATAGCTTTCATAAGAGGAAGAGGATGAAGAAGATGGAGAAGAGGGTGTCCTCTTTCTCGCCTTTTTCTTCTCTTGCTTTTTATCATCCCTCTTTGAATTATGGCGTGGAGAAGAGTGTGATGGTCTTCTCCGCTTTGGTGGTGATGGAGAGCGTTTAGCCCGCCGTCTTCGTGGAGCCATCTCCGTCGAGGTGGCGGGAGACTCGCTTCTTTCTCGTTCCTTCGGTGGAGGCTCTTGAGTTCTCCTTTGGGAAGGAGATGCATCATCAAGAAGTAAATTCTTGAGCCCTTCATATGGATTCTCTTCTTCTTCCCGAATCGGAGAGAGACCTCTTTTGGTAGTCTCACAAGGAGGCTTCCTAGGTGTTCTCTCGTCATGGTGATGAGCTTGGAGAATCCTGTGAGCACGGAGCTGCCGTTGCACTTCACTTTGGAGAGATGGATTGCCCATGGCTTGTTGAAGCCTAGAAACAAGATAGTTAACAAGCATTGAAGCATCATTAGTAGCTTGTTCATGAGCAAAATCAAAGTTATCAACATTAATTTCACTCTCTTTACTATTGTCAGCCATTCTAACAACTTTTAGGTGTAAACTTTTTAGGTGTACTTTGGCACTTCAAGCCCTAGTTGCTACTCCTCTTTACCCCTTTAGAAAAAGCACTCAAGCTTCTGTTCCCGCGGCTCGAATACCATTAATTGCAAGGAATAGAAGAGAGGGTCTTTCGACACCAAAACAGCACCGGCTCCTGTCAAGCTTCTAATAGCTCAATAATGGTTAAGCCGTAGGCAAGCCCCGTAGGACTCCACTATTAAGACCATAGCTCTCCACGGTGATGCCCCGTTAACTGCACAAAGGCAGGCGCACTGCAAGGCTAAAAAATCCCTATTCTACTTACTCACAGGCAATTAATAATACCAACCATTTATAGCTAGCTTAAGGACCTCCCTTCTTGAGCAAGAAAAGAGAAACCTTGTGCTCTGATACCAATGTAACATTTAATGGCCTAATAACTTATGTGTAGCGGAAATTAGCATGAACATAGTGGGCATTTCATTAGAATAGATTCCTAATGAGAATTACAAGAGTGCTTGGGTGGAGAGAGCAACAAAAAGCATAACACCTAGTTAGATAGCATCGACAATACTTTCAAAAGAGAGAGCAATTAAGCTATCGACAACAGTTGAGGACCGGATTTTCATGGAGCCGGCCCCCCCTCCAAAAGGCTTTGTATTATGGTTTCTCCCATCAAGAGAGACATTGTACAATACAATTCTTTGTGTTCCTTCAAGACTAGCTAGTGCAATGAAGATGGAAACTTCATGCACTAAGCAAAACACTTTAACAAACACAACTTGAATTATCCCCGTTCTCAGACCCAAGACCTCACACACCTTCGAAGATGGTGAGAGCTAGCAGGGTATGAGAGTAGATTAAGAGGAAGAAGGAGTATCTTACGAGAAAGATGTACATCTCCTCACATAATCACTCATATGTAGCATAGCTTAGCTTAGTAATTAGCTTGGTAGAGGAGATGAGCATGCATTGAAGCTTGGCTCTTGGTTGGATTTGCATCCACATGCCAAGAGAGTGTTGATGTAGGCTTCTATCTCACAAGCTTGGAGTAGGTGATGAGTTCTCCATTAAAGCTTGGGAAGAGATAGTCTTCTCTTTCTTCACACATGAGCTTGTGTGAGTGTGTGTGTGATAATGCCTTGCAAAAATCAGCCCCCTCTCTCTCTTGGGCGAGCCCTCTTGCTAATTGCTCTTGCTGAAGCCTCATTGGCCCTCCCCAAGTCAAGCCAATTACAATTAAGCAGCATAAGTGATAGCCTTCTGACATGTGTCCCCCTTTCCCCTTTTGTGAGAGCTTTAGGTAATTAAATAATTAAACTAAACTCTCATTGGACTCCTTTGCCTCCTGGCCAATAGGAATCAGGCAAGCCATGGGGCTCCTGAATGCTCATTGGTTTCCTTGGGAGACTGCCCAATAGTCTTCTAGGAGACTTAATTCTCATTGGTTTCTTTTATTAAATGTTTTTAATTTAATTAAACTAGATTTACTCTAGCTTAATTCTCATTGGTCCACTTCAAGGGTCATCCAATAGAAATTGGGCACACCTTGTGGGCATCTGGCCTAGGGAGCTGACATGTGTCCCTCATTCCCTTTGTGTAAAGGGAGCCTGTGTGTGTGTGTGTGTGTGTGTGTGTGTGTGTGTGGCTTTCTCTCTCATCCCCTACCTTTAGGGCTCGCCCCCTCCCATGTAAGGATGTGCAAAGACTTTTAGGGCACACACAAAGCATGCAATTTTCCCTAGGGTTGACCTTTGGACACAACCTTTGAATTTTGGAACCTTAGCATTTTGGAAGTCTTAATGGGCTGAACCTTAGGGTTTTTTTATCCCATTGTTGCACATGGCTCTTTTGCAGATGGCCCCCCCTTTGGATCCCTATTTTCCCTCCTTTGGATCCCTACTGTGGCCGGTCTGCTAGCTTAACCAATATTCTAGCTTTTTCTCCCCTGGCACTTCCCCACATTAAATGATCAGTTTAATATGAGAAAATCATTTAGGAGAATTAGATATTGATTATTATGACATCCCGTATCCTGATTGAGCTAGTATACAACCGATAGCAAAATTGGAAGCATCTACATGTATGTGGAATATCTTATTCCAATCCTGTGCTTTCAATATTGGAGGTGAGGTGAGAGCTTGCTTAAGCTTAATGAAGGATTCTTCACATGCCTTGGTCCACTCAAAGTGTGTAATCAAGCTATACATGGGTTTTGCAATTATAGCATATATGTAGATGAACCGTCTATAATGTCTACAATGCCCTATGAAGGCTTGTACCCCCTTGACTGTTGTTGGTCTAGGCAAATCAGCAATAACATGAATTTTTTCAATATCGGTAGCTATGCCATTTTTAGACACTATATGTCCAAGAATTTCTCCTTGTCTACTCATGAATGTGCACTTTTCAGGATTTAAGCAAATCCTTTTTCGTCTATACCATTTTTCTCTTCTTGATTTCTGGTTGGGAAAGTAAGAAAACTTTGCCTCCCCTCCTTTTCAAGAGTAGCTTAGCTCTTACATGTTCTTTTTCTGACCCCGTACCTTCTGAGGTAGCCGAGTGTTCATCTAACTCATCTGTTGCATCGTAATAGAGGTCTGAAAAGACTTGTTGAGCTATCATCAAGTCCTTGGGTTCCTCATCTTTGTCTTCAATGTTGAGGGTTGAGATCACTTGGATAGGAATTATGTTGTAGCCATTCTCATTGCAAAATTGAGTAGGCACAGACGTATTCGCACTACATCCATGGTTGCTAAAATTTGAGTCCACTTGAATGGCTCAAACTCATCTGTTGCATCGTAATAGAGGTCTGAAAAGACTTGTTGAGCTGTCATCAAGTCCTTGGGTTCCTCATCTTTGTCTTCAATGTTGAGGGTTGAGATCACTTGGATAGGAATTATGTTGTAGCCATTCTCATTGCAAAATTGAGTAGGCACATACGTATTCGCACTACATCCATGGTCGCTAAAATTTGAGTCCACTAGAAAGGGTTCAAGTACGTAGGCTTCATCTATGCAGTCCCTTTCTAGAATACATTCTTCTCGTTTTAAACTCCCATTTTCTGAAGCTCCACACACCCAAATAGGAGTGTCTTTGTTTAACCAGGATGGAAGCTTAGTTTCAGCAGAAGAGACTGAATCAAACTCTTATATGGGTGTTTACAAGACATTTCTATAAGTGTGATCTTTTAGATTTACTCTTGTTATAGATCCCACTTGCTTCAAGTACAGATAATTGTTTTCCCAATCTTGGATAAGTTGTACCTGTCGCATGAAAGGTCTTCACAATATAATTTCATAATTGAGTTTTTTCTCAAAGTTTACTATGGCAAAAGTGTATTGATATTCAATTCCACAGGAATTGACTATCACCTTTTCAAACAGCCCTAATGGTCTCTCAATGTGTCCGCCAGCCAATTGCAATTTCATTGAAGTTTGTTTAATGGCTGGCTGTCCCCAGGATTCCCATACTTCTTTTGTGGCTATGGCTATGCCTGCTCCACTATCCAGTATTGCCATGGTTTCAATGTCATTATATTTCACTGGAAGGGTGGTGTTTCCTTCTTCCCCTTCGTAATATTCTCCGACATTGTTCATGGGAACAGATCGAATCTCTTTGTTGTCCATTTCTTTTTTCAAAATTTTCAAAATTTTTTGAGATTAACCCCGTTATTCCCACCTTCTCTATGGTTTTTTGTAGATCATTCCATAAATATGATCTGAGTTTTAACAGTTCTCCCAAGGTAAGAGTGCATTGGATGGGTACAGACATGATTGAATGAATGTTGTCTACTTCTAGGGTCTGTTCAGCTCTTTTTACTTGAGTGGTCTTACACACTATGGATTCATCTTCATTATCTCCCAAGTAAGAAGGTAATATTTTCAAGGTCAATGGTTTCAACATTCCTGAAGCTTCAGATCCACAATCCTTATACAAGGATTGTACATCCATGTTCATATCAGTAGGTAGGTTATCCAACCAAACTTCCTCTATAGGAGCTGACTTTAGAGTTAGGCTCCCATCGTTGATCTCTCTAAATTTTTCCCATAAGTGTCCTGGCCAGTCTTCGTCTACGAATGGAATTCCGTCTAAGGCATCTTTGCTGTTCGGCACTATAAGTTTTGGTTCTTTTGTTTCAAGGTGGGGTTCTACCACAACATCAGGTTTTCCTTTAATGTCTCTTACCACAAGCTCTTTAGGTTTTGGGATACTTTCAAGCTTGGGTTATTGTTTTTCTAGAATTTCTTGTGTGATTCTTATCAAATTTTGATAAGCTTCCAGCTTAGCTGCTTCCATATCTGGAGAAGGATAGTTTTTCCATTTGTTTTCCATGTTTTGGCCTGCTTTAAGTCCTACTTGGTAGGCTTCCAGGCGGCATTAATAGGCTCAAAATTTTATCAATGAGAATGGATCCTCCAAATTTCACGGTTGTTTCCTTGATTTCACTTCCAGTCTCTTTCACCTTTTCTTGGAATAGCTTTTTTGCTTTCTCCTCGATTTCAACCCGTTGTTTTTGTTTTCTCATCTCATATCTTTTGCTTCTGCTTCTTTTGATTCTTTGAGAGGAAACTTTCATATTTTCCAAATCATCAGAGGAGTTGTGTTTCTTTTTCTTGGCCTGTGCTCTAGTAATTACCTTGATTGGAACAATCGGTTCACTCTCTGAAGAGCTACTAGGTATCACTTGGACTACGTTTACTACTGTTTTACCCTTGTTTAAAGGATTTTTAGGACAATCTTCAAGAAAGTGTCCTCCCTTTTTGCAACATTGTATGTAATAAGCTTCAACTGGCTTGAGGTTTTTGTCAGGCTCTGGACATTCATTTTTCCAATGGTCATCTGCACCATAGTTGTGACAGTTTTCCGTTCTTGGCTTAATCATGGGTCTTACCATGAGAGGTATAACACCTTGATTAGCTACATAATACATTGGTGCGAGCTCTGATGGAGCATAAGTCACAGTTTCTTCCATTGGTGGTGGATATGAATTATACCAATCTTCCTCTACCATTACCGTAGATGGACTAGGCTCCGCATAGGGTGTAACAGGCACTAATGCTTGTTCATCTACGACTCCTTCATAGTGCATGTACTTTATAGACATTGCATTATGTCCTGGGTACGGAGGTTGTTGGCCCAACACAAGTGGAGGTCTTTCCATACCCATTGGTGGTCTTTGAGCTTGGGCCATATTAGGCTGATATCTGTACATGGGTTGTCCTTGTGCCCTCATGGGCACGTACTGAACATTCCCATCATACTTTGGTCGAAAGTAGCACTTGTGGGTCTCATGATTGGTCCATTTAACCTCAATTGCACACCATTTTTGTGGCCTAATTGGTTGTCCCTGTTGAGGTATCCCTTGTCATGGTCCCCTCATAGGTGCTTTTTGCACGTTGTTCATCATGTCGTTCATCCTTTTGAGCATATCTTCTATGGCTAAAAGTGGTGCTGCAACGGGCGTTCCCACTTGTGCTAGTTTAGTGGATGCTGTTTTCTCGCTTTGGTTATCCTTAGGGATATCTTCTTCGTTAAAAATATCATAATTGTCTCCTAAGTCAATAGCATCTGACACACACTCTTCTAGGGTTATATGCTTTTTACTATAGAGTATAGCATGAAGTTCTTTGTTTAGCAGTCCCTCTAGAAACAATGATACGATTCATTCTTCTGTAGGTATCTCTTGCCCTGGGTATCTGGCAAAATATTGTTTCATTTGAGTTGCACAATCCCTAATAGACTCACCATGTTTCTGTTTAAAGCTGTAGATTTGAGCTACCGTATTATGTTTGATCCTCGTTTTGGAACAAGAAGCTACAGATCCTTAAGCTAATGCGTTCAAGTCCATGATTGACCTTGGTGGAATGTTTTGGAACCATGTCAATGCTTTTCCTTTTAATGTCATTCCAAACCCCTCGAATTGAGTATGGAAATCGAATATACGTTCTGCTCTTAGCACTTGCTTAAAGCTTGCTAAGTGGTCGTATGGATCCCCTGATCCACTGTATTTTCTGACCCATTTTTGAAAATCAGCTGGTCTGACGCGTCTGTTTGGTTCAACTCTCGTCTCCTGTTCCGAGTCCTTCAAACCAGTCTGTTGGAAATAGTGACTCATGTAGCCCTGGATTGGCCTTAGTTTCACCCGGTTTTCTGTGATGAGGTGGTTTCTGGTTTCTTAACATTACTCTCAAATGATCTCTCCCAGTTTTTATCTCTTGGAATTGTTTCTGGTCCTTGTCCCAGTATCCAATCCCTTATGGAATACCCTTGGTATTTTGTTTGTTCTACCTCCTCAGGAGTCATCATAACAAAGTTGTTGTTATAACAATCCCTAAACAGGTAGGTTGGTAGGTCTGCAAACCCTTTATCTTTGATCTTGAAGATATAGATGATCTTCATGGCCGTTAGTTGTCCTGGTTTGGCATGCGAAGTCCACAAAAGATCTTTTACATTTCTATCTTCCCAACAATAGACTCCGATCCTAGGATTATCCGTACTAAGCCGTTTCAAACGCTTCAAATCTACTTGATCGTATCCCTCGAATTCCAAAGTTGGTGGTCCTTTTTTTGCTGACATATCTGAGATTATGGTGTTTACTTCTAACCCCCATTTGTCTACCACATCAAGGTTTTCGACTTCTACATACTAAGTTGCGTTTTTGTCCATGTATATTTTTCCTTGTTTGTTTGCCCTAATCTCTTCTTCGAACTCAATACCATGTTCATCAATGCAAATAGCATACTCCTCGTTAGGGTCCAAGTAAAGCTCGGCTCCATGGCGGTTAGTCTTGTAAAAAGAGAGGATATGCTTATGGCGCATTGTAGTTCCGGTTTCCAAGTGAGTCAAGTAAGAAGACAATTCAGATGTTGAATCTGATAAAGTGTCTGAGAGTTCTTCAAGAATGTGTGCAAGGAATTGCCTTGATTCACGCTTTCTTCGGTGGATACTCTACTGGAGGTTTCTCCAAGTATGCCTTGATTTCATAGTACACGACCATATCTAAGGTTCATAAAGAATTACGAAGCCCTGGATCGAGTACTTACCTTTAGATTGACTTGTCGTCAATTTCCACTTGATTCAATTGTCACTTTCTGTCAAGCCACTGATTCCTCGTCTGCAACCAGATTCCTGTACAAATTTGATCAAGTTAGCTATTCTTCTATAAAGACAATAGAGTTTTTGCTAACTCTCGTGATTGGTCTATGTGTATCACTTCAAATCGAGCTATGGAAGTCAAACTGACTTTTAGATTCGACTTTAACAAAAATCAAAGGTTTAATCTGCAACCTGGAAACTGAGTGAACATGTACTAATTTGAATCCGATTGAATCCAAAATTTCCCGGTGGCTTTGTATTATGTTGGTCTAACACTGTACAAGTTCAAAAGTCAACACTGATGTCCCTAGGTAGCAGTATAATCACGATTATTTATTTTTGCTAGTTTTTTGCACTTTTTGGATTGGTTTGGTAAGTATACAACTTTTTGAATTGGTTTGGCAAGTATACAACTTGTTAAAGTCCCTGGAAAAGTTTCAACAAGTTGGACAAAATTTGATCAAGTTTATCAATTGTTTTGTGTTCGTAGACTCTGATTTCAAGATCTGGCTTAAATCTCACTTTTATTATCCAAATTTCACCAATATTGATTTGTGGGGTCTACTTGATATGCTTGACCTTGTGGTATACTCACATTTGCAAAATTATCAAGTTTTGAAGCAGATATAAATAATCGCGATTATTTACTCCAGCTATATTTTTGAAACTTTTTATCCCAACTTTGACACAGATCTGTTAAGCACCTCAAGTTAAGGTCACTAGCCAAGTTTCATCAAGTTTGGACAAATTTTTGTCAAATGGTCATCAATTTTCAGTCGGTAGACTAATTTAGCAAATTTGGTCAGAATTTTCAATCCAGTGATCCAAATCTTACCAAATTTGGTTTGTGGGCTTATTACAACATGATTAAACTAGTGGTATGCTGACTTGGTAAAAAAAGTTGACAAATGGGGCAGATGTAAATAATCGCGATTATTTACAATTGGCAATTTTTTGGTCATCTGAGCATGTACACATGTTTATCACATCAATATAAGCCTATGAATCAATTTTCAACAAGTTTGGACAAATGTTTCTCAAATTTACACTCAAGATTCAAAAAGTGAGTACAAACTTTAGTTTTTACCCAGTTTTTTGCCAGTTTGGTGATCCAAATCTTTTGGGCCTTTACAAAAGTTGTTTGTACAGATGCAATGAGTCAATGGTATGAACCTTGGTCAATTTGGAGCAGAAAGTTAATAACCATGATTATTAACTTCAGGCTTGAAATGAACACTTTTTTACAATTTTTTCAAAGACAGTCTTTACATGAGCTATTTTAAGCCTATGAATCAAGTCAAAACTTAATTTGGCCTAAAATGTCAAGAAAAAGGAAATAATCTGAGTTTTGGCCAACTCTTGAAATTTTTACCTTGAAGTGTCCTTGAGCTTACCAACTGGTTCAGACAACATTTAAGCTTACTCTCCAGTTGGATTGAGTGGTTTTGAGTCTTTTCGTGTTATTTCTAGCCGTAGACTTGAAATTCTGCAACTTCCAATAACAACTCACACTTGATTCTTTCAGAGAGAGCAATGTTCTGAAATCCACCTCGGATCCTACTTACCCTACTCATAGATTCTCATGCAATAGGGTTGTGGAAAGTGTCTACAAACACTCGTTTTCTTGTCTTTTATGGTTTTTTGAGCATTGATCTTAAGACTTGTTTCATCTACCAATCATCCTCAAAATTCGAATCTATTTCTACAATCCTACAATCCTAAAGGCACTCAGTAAATACGATTACTTCCAAGCTACCTCTGGCAAAAGGCAATCCTACAATCCTGAAGGCACTCAGTAAGTACGATTACTTCCAAGCTACCTCTGGCAAAATACGACAATCTTAAGCTATGCGGTTTTTAAAAGAAAGTTTTGAACTCTAGGCGATCCTAGAGGAAGTTAAAGGATAACTTCACAAGACGCTCATGTTTTTTCCTAGTTTAGGTCTCTTCGATCCCCGGCAGCGGCGCCAAATGTGGGACGCATGTCTAACCTCACCATCCTATCTTATTGCAGTATTAGCGAGAACCACAATTAAATTGTCAATCCATGGGACGAAGCTGACTCGACTTGTGCATAGAGGCTACAAGAGGTTGTCAATCTCTCGGAAAAAAACTAACAACTCGCATCTAACTCAAGCTACACTCAAGTGACTGAAATCACCAAAAGCCAATCGCTCATCGGCAAACAAATCACATCTGGTACAGCATCAAATGACATCCAAACGTAACGAAACTTCTAGGACATGTTTATAAGACCTAAGCACACATGCTTATGGTCTCAAACCCCACTTTAGGTCAAGTTCCAAAATCACAATTATTAACAGCAGTGGATTTTTGACCTAGTCGTTTTCGACCCAGAATGCATCTAAATGCTTACCAATGATGCCCCAATACCCCAACTATGCTTGGTTTTTTGTTTCAAAGTGTAAATTCCTAGTTATGATGAAATTAGGCTACAGTTCGGCGACACCAAAATCTACAAATTATTGTGCACTGCTTACGTCAATGCGTAGAGCTCTTACCTGGTGTTGCAATGCAACAAACGCAACTGCAATGTGACAACCGGGGAGGGAGTAGGAAGCACGAGAAGGAGAGGAGTGAGCGTCGTTAGCTCACGCTATGTATTTCATTATCCAAAACTTGAAATTAACTTACAAAAATTGGCTTTTATACGTTAGCCAAGGTTTTTGGTGGTCAAAATTTATAATCTAGGAGTTCTACCAAAAATGGGTAATGACAGGATGATACAATCTAGAAGCTTGTAGCTCCGGCTCATTAATTACAGAGTTTATCCGAGAAAATAGGAGTTACAATATTCCCAATTTATCAAAATAATAAGTGTTTTACAATGAGAACTCTGAAAAATGATATCCGTGTTAGCTTTGTTAGCCTTGCATATTCCCTTTCAGTAAAGTATTCTTGAACCTTAGTAGTTTTACTTTCAGTTTGTAATTGTGGAAGATCTTTGTGCCTCTTCATTCTTCCTAAGTAGTTATCTTCGCACCTGATGGTAGCGCGTTGTATGGGAGAAGGGTGATGAATGCAAGGCTATGGCCATTAAGACTCTATGCTTCTCTGTGTATTCAGTCTTCAGTTTTCCTTCAATTCCCTGATTCTGTTCTGAACTTGTTCAAGTACTAAAACTGTTTTGATTCTATGGGATGATGATGTAATGCTTTAATGGTTAATTTAGTTATTATTCTCACTCCCCTATGCCTCAATAACACTTGGAGATCCTGTTAATTGTGGAGCAAACTTTGATCAAAGCCTTAACGGGCAATGGGGTCTAGTTGGGGCATATGGGGTTGTGAACTTGATGATTTCCTACAAGCATTCTCTAATTGGAAGTCAGAGGAGGAGGAAAAGGAAGATTATAACCTGATTTTCCTTCAGGAGTATTTTCCCAAATTGCCCGGTGATTTAAAGCTTCAGGTTGTTTCCAAGGTTTTTCAGTTTTACAAAGCACAATTTTTACCTTTGGGTTGGTGAATGGTCCAATCCGTTTGGTTAACTGCACCAGTAGACAACTCATAATTTTCCTCAGAATCACAAGTAGAAGGAGACATGTATGAGTGATTCACGGGATGAACCACCAAAACTCTCCTATGGCACCAGGTTCCAAAGAAGAAGATATGAATCATGGCTGGAATCTCAACTTTAGAGATCAAGGGGTCATGCAAAAGAAGAAATTCTTGAAGTAGGAGCAGTTACAGGTTTGCCACCAATTCCTGAAGGAACAGGACCTGGAGAGACCAGCAACATAAGTGGAGACCAACAACAGGAGGAAGGGGAAACATCTTCACCTCAGCCAATAATGCAGGGAAGGAACCCAACTCCTGAAAGAGTCATCCATCAATTAGTTGGCATTCGGACAGTCCAACAATTTTTGAGGGCAAGGAGGCAACTGCAATTTCCTAAACCACCACTTCTACCATTGTTGAACTTCAACCCTTTGGGGGGTCCACCAATTCAACAAGTACCCATTATGGCACAACCACCACTCAACCCCAAAGTAGGGATAGCCAAATTTAGTGGGAAAGACTCCTAGGATGCTGATAGTCATGTGGGACAGTTTGAGACAAGATGGTATGCTAGTGGGTATGATGTCCTTTATAATGATGCTATAAAAAAAAGAGCATTTTGCAGAAACATTACAGGGAAAAGCCATGTTTTGGTTCATGCAGTATGGTACTGCTGCATTCCCTGATTAAAACTTAAAGATCAGATTTCTGGCCAGGTTCAGGGTAGAGAAAATCCCTGAAGATGTTCTGAGGAAAATAAAAAATATAAAGCAAAAGGATTTGTTGGTGAAAGACTATGCCCAACAATTTAGGAACTTGATGAACAGGTTGCAAGCCAATCAAAGACCCTCTTGGGAACAATTGGATGATTATTTCTACAGAGGTTTGAGGGAACAATTGAAGAGTGCCATTGCAAGTCATGCTCCTCTTACCCAACCTCAAGATTTTGGAAACATTGTGGATGCAACAATGAGAGCTGAAAGAAGATATGGCACCAGTGAACAAAAGAAGAGTAAGAAGAAGTTCCAACAGGACTTTGATTCAGAAAATGAGGATTCAGATTTAGATTCAAATGGTGATGAAGAAATAGATTCAGATTTGGACCAGGAAACAAATTCTAAGGATGAAGAAAAAGACACATGGAGTTCCAAGAAGAAGAAGAAGAAAAAGTCCAAGAAGAAAGGATCAAAGTCAAAGAAACACAAAAGCAAAGGCAAAGCCAAGCATGGTAAGTCTGAATCTAAGGAACCCAATGATATCAGTAAATAGATTTTGGATAAACTAAAGGAGATACAGCCACAATCATTTTCTAGCCCTACCAGATCACCATTTTTTCAGGTATGCTAAAGACCTGGACATGAGTATGATAATTGCTATTATAACCCCAATTTTAGAGGCAGAAGGCCAACACACAATTTAGCAAAGATGGAATCAGGTGCTAATGTGGTTGCACCACAACCCTTCAGGGGTAGATTTTAGAATTTCAAATCAACAACGCCAATTCCAGCAAGGGAGTTGGAAAAATGGGCCAAGGTTTCAGCAAACCCCCAATCCAATGCAACCATGTACCTATTGTGGTACAATGGGACACAAGCAAGGACCTCCATGTGAGTTGTGGTCTAAGCATAGGAATGAGAGAGGTATTCCAATTGTGAATTTTAATTCCCCAAATTCCGGCGCTAGTTCTTCCAATGATGCTAGAATGAAGTCACCAGCTCAGCTAAATGAAATGTTTTTGGAAGAAATTGACACTTCAGATGAAAAACAAGGCAGTCAATTATTAGAACCTGACAACAGACTGTCTACTGAGGAAACAGGAGGAAAGTTACCCAAACCATATACTGATTCTATATACACTTCTCAGTGTGATTGCTCTCATTGTATTCAAATTGAGGAAGTGTTTGACAAACCACAGGAAGTACAAACTTTAGCCATCACACGATCCAAGGGATAGTTACCACTACAGGAAAAGGAGCAAGGAACAGATGTTGAGGACCCTATTGATTGGAGATCTCAGGAGAGGAGTCTTACAAGAGATCCAATATAATCAAAAACCTGACAAAGAAGCAGATTTTTGGTCCACAGATTCAGTTCAAAAAATTTGGGAGAAGATGGGCAATAAGCAGTCAAATTCTACATCACTACCAAATTCCTTGACGCCAGATAATTTAGTGCAAACTTCTACTAAAGGATTATCTGATGACCTTTTTGAAGCTCTTATGGATGCCCCAATTTCATTCAAAGTGGGACAACTCCTGAAACTGGTCCCTGACTTCAGTCAGGTGTTCCTCAGGAAACTCACAGATGAAACTAAAGGAAAGACATTACCACAGCAAGAAATGGGACATATACATCTAGCACATATTGATTCTGGAGATGTAGCACCAGTAGATGTAGACTACAAAGTTCCAGTGATCAACATTTCCATTGGGAAGGTGTACTTGTCAGATGTGTTAGTGGATGGAGGTTCAGGAGTTAACATTCTTCCTAAATCAGTGTGTAAGAAACTAAAATTAACCAATTGGGCGCGTGCACCATTTCAAGTGAAAATGGTAGATCAGAGGAGAGTACAACCTTTGGGGATTCTTAGGAATCAAACCACCAGTGTTGCAGGATTAATATTCGTGGTGAACTTTGTGATTCTCAGACTCGAAGAAACAACCTGCTCCTACCCAATGATCCTAGGAAGACCATAGTTAAGAGCAGCTAAAGTCAAGCTAAAGTCAAGTGACTTTGGGGTGCAGACACCATTGTGATCAAACAGGGTAAGAAAAAGGTTAGGATACAGATGATACCCAGGAAAACAATCTCACCATGTTTTAGACCTTTGTATGCAGAGGGTATTAATATGGGGGAGGTAGTTGAAGAAGATGAGGAAGAAGAATTTCTTCAAAGGAATCAGACAGTTATTCCTATTTTTGAGGTTGATGTTCAAAAAATTGCAGACACAGTTTAGAATCAGGACCAGTCACCTGATCCAAAACTGATAAACATGAGAAATGTTTTAGGGATTTCAACTTCCAACAAAAAGTCACAACAGGATTAGGAAGCATTAGAAGCAACTAAACATGCAAAACACATCTTTGATGAGAAAATGGTCAAGAGTTCAAGAGTTAGGGAAGATGATTAGGAGGACATGAACCTGGGAGAGGATAGAGATTGTCATAATAATCAATATCTAATTCTCCTAAATGATTTTCTCATATTAAACTGATCATTTAATGTGGGAAAGTGCCAGGGGAGAAAAGGCTAGAATATTGGTTAAGCTAGCAGACCGGCCACAGTAGGGATCCAAAGGAGGGAAAATAGGGATCCAAAGGGGGGGCCATCTGCAAAAGATCCATGTGCAACAATGGGCTAAAAAGACCCAAGGTTCAGCCCATTAAGACTTCCAATATGCTAAGGTTCCAAAATTCAAAGGTTGTGTCCAAAGGGTTAAAGCTTAGGGGGAATTGGATGCTTTGTGTGCTCTCCAAAGTCAACACATATCCCTACATGGGAGCCTGGGCGATCCCTTCTTCTAGGGGATGAGAGAGAAAGCCACACACACACACACACAGGCTCCCTTTACACAAAGGGAATGAGGGACACATGCCAGCTCCCTAGGCCAGATGCCCACAAGGTGTGCCCAGTTTCTATTGGATGACCCTTGAAGTGGACCAATGAGAATTAAGCTAGAGTAAATCTAATTTAATTAATTTAAAAACATTTAATAAAAGAAACCAATGAGAATTAAGTCTCCTAGAAGACTATTGTGTAGTCTCAGAAGGGGTCCAATGAGCATTCAGGAGCCCAATGGCTTGCCTGATTCCTATTGGCCAGGAGGCAAAGGGGTCCAATGAGAGTTTAGTTTAATTATTTAATTACCTAAAGCTCTCACAAAAGGGGAAAGGGGGACACATGTCAGAAGGCTATCAGTTATGCTGCTTAATAGTCATTGGCTTGACTTGGGGAGAGCCAATGAGGGCTCAGCAAGAGCAAATAGCAAGAGGGCTCGCCCAAGACAGAGAGGGGGCTGATTTTTGCAAGGCATTATCACACACACACTCACACAATCTCATGTGTGAAAGATAAGACTATCTCTTCCCAAGCTTTAATGGAGAGCTCATCACCTACTCCTTCTTCCTTCTTCCTCTCAATATACTCTCATACCCTGCTAGCTCTCACCATCTTCAAAGGTGTGTGAGGTCTTGGGTCTGAGAACGGGGATAATTCAAGTTGTGTTTGCTAAGTGTTTTGCTTAGTGCATGAAGCTTTCATCTTCATTGCACTAGCTAGTATTGAAGGAACACAAAGAATTGTATTGCACAATGTCTCTCTTGATGGGAGAAACCATAATACAAAGCCTTTTGGAGGGGGGACCGGCTCCATGCAAATCCGGTCCTCAACTGTTGTCATTAGCTTAATTTCTCTCTCTTTTGAAAGTATTGTCGATGCTATCTAACTAGGTGTTATGCTTTTTGTTGCTCTCTCCACCCAAGCACTCTTGTAATTCTCATGAGGAATCTATTCTAATGAAATGCCCACTATGTTCATGCTCATTTCCGCTACACACAAGTTATTAGGCCATTAAATGTTACATTTTTATCAGAGCCAAGTTTCGATCCTGGGACCTGTGGGTTATGGGCCAACAAGGTTTCTCTTTTCTTGCTCAAGAAGGGAGGTCCTCAAGCTAACTACAAATGGTTGGTATTATTAATTGCCTGTGAGTAAGTAGAATAGGGATTTTTCAGCCTTGCAGTGCGCCTGCCTTTGTGCAGTTAACAGGGCATCACCGTCGAGAGCTATGGTCTTAATAGTGGAGTCCTATGGGGCTTGCCTACGGCTTAACCACTATTGAGCTATTAGAAGCTTGACAGGAGCCGGTGCTATTTTGGTGTCGAAAGACCCTCTCTTCTATTCCTTGCAATTAATGGTATTCGAGCCGCGGGTACAGTAGCTTGAGTGCTTCTTCTAAAGGGGTAAAGAGGAGTAGCAACTAGGGCTTGAAGTGCCAAAGTACACCTAAAACGTTTACACCTAAAAGTTGTTAGAATGGCTGACAATAGTAAAGAGAGTGAAATTAATGTTGATAACTTTGATTTTGCTCATGAGCAAGCTACTAATGATGCTTCAATGCTTGTTAACTATCTGGTTTCTAGGCTTCAACAAGCCATGGGCAATCCATCTCTCCAAAGTGAAGTGCAACGGCAGCTCCGTGCTCACGGGATTCTCCAAGCTCATCACCATGACGAGAGAACACCTAGGAAGCCTCCTTGTGAGACTACCAAAAGAGGTCTCTCTCCGATTCGGGAAGAAGAAGAGAATCCATATGAAGGGCTCAAGAATTTACTTCTTGATGATGCATCTCCTTCCCAAAGGAGAACTCAAGAGCCTCCAAAGAAGGAACGAGAAAGAAGCGAGTCTCCCGCCACCTCGTCGGAGATGGCTCCACGAAGACGGCGGGCTAAACGCTCTCCATCACCACCAAAGCGGAGAAGAACATCGTATTCTTCTCCTCACCACAATTCAAAGAGGGATGATAAAAAGCAAGAGAAGAAAAAGGCGAGAAAGAGGACACCCTCTTCTCCATCTTCTTCATCTTCTTCCTCTTATGAAAGTGATGGTGAAGACAACAAAGATCAAGACAAGAAAAAGGCGAGAAAGAGGTTACCCTCTTCTCCACCTTCTTCAAATTCTTCACCTTCCGAAGAAAGTGATGGTGCAACCTTTGAACCATCAAAAAGAAGAGGCCATAGGAAATCCTATGCCGAATGGGAAGAGGTCGTCCAAGCTGAAGAAATTCAAAGAGGGAGGGAAGAGCATATCTTTCCTTACTTATGATGGCACCTTTGGTGCTACGGACAAAGTCTTGGCCTTTATCCAGCAATTCGATGCGGCGTTTGGAGATGAGGGCTTCACGGAGTCCTCTAAGCTACGCCATGTAGCTATGCACTTTCAAAAGTCCGTCAGACAATGGTGGTCTAGCCTACGAGCCAACGGTGAAGGTCCACGAACATGGAAAGCTTTAAGAGCTTCCATTATGAAGCAGTTTTTGGCCACCGATTCTAAAGACAAGGTACTCACCGAATGGCAAAGCTTAAAGCTCTCTCCCAATGAATCCATCCACAAATATGTAAACAAGTTTTGGGACCTACAACTCAAAGCCATTGTCTTCAAAAAGGTGGATTTTGGAGAGCAAAAGCAACAATTTTGTGCGGACTTAACCGAAGAAATGGCGGAGTATGTCAACTCCCAAAGGCCATGTACCATATCGGAGGTAATACACCATACTATGGTGGCCTCTTGAATCAATTCCCAAAAGGGGGCTAAAAGAAATAATAAGCCCCCGGAAAACAAGGGTTCCAATGAGCCTAAGGGGAAGGAAAATTTCCAAAAGTCTCCTAAGGGCAACTCCAACAAAGCTAAAGAGAAGGGAGTTTACAAAGGTAAGAATAAACTCTCTCCTGAAGAGCTTGAGCGTTATCGTAAGGACAACCGGTGTTTCAAGTGCGGTGAACAAGGGCATGCGTACCGCGCTTGTCCCCAAAAGAACAACCGCCAAGATCCTCCTAGAGCTTCCTTGGTTGAAATCCAAGAGGAGGAGACTCACCAAACTCACCACAAAGGATCTCCTCTATGCCATGTTTGGGGAAAGGTAAGAGAACATGATGCTTTTATTCTCTTTGACCCTGGTTCTACTCACAATTTTATATCTATGGAGTTAGCCACCAAGCTAGGCATACAATCCTACGAGATGGGAGATGTCCTACCCGTAGATAGTGCCTTCAAGGGGCAAGAAGCTTCAGTCACTCCCTTAATTGGGAAATTGAGGCTTCATGTCCAAGGCTATGTGGACAAAAAGGACTTCTTTATCTCTCCTCTCAAGCATGAGGATGTAATCCTAGGGGCACCATGGTTTGACCGCCTGGCTGCCGATGTTAAATTTCCTGAAAGGAGAATCTCCTTTAAGTTCAGGAAAAAAGACATGTATATAGATGCTAAGGAAATGGGTAACACTATCATACACCAGCTTTCAACAAGTCAATAAAGAGCTCTATTTCCGTGTACATGATTTTTGTTAAAGACTCTCAAAATGAACCTAATGCTTTAGCAAAAGAAAATAAAAGCAACCAAAAGGAATTAGAGTTATCCAATTTTCTCAAGGGGTTTCAAGATGTTTTTATTGACGACATCCCTTGTGAGCTACCTCCTAAACGAGGTAATGATGACCATGCAATCGAACTTCTTCCAGGAAGTTCACCGCCTAACAAACCTCCTTATAGAGTTTCTCAAGCTCAACAAGAGGAGATTATGCGGCAAGTGCATGAGTTAGTTGAGAAGGGTATAGTTAGGCCAAGCTCATCTCCATTTTGCTCACCTGTGCTATTAGTGCAAAAGAAAGACGGCACATATCGTATGTGTGTCGACTATAGAGAACTAAATGGGATCACTATCAAGAATAGGTTTCCCGTTCCACGGGTAGAAGACCTATTTGATAAGCTACAAGGATCGACCTACTTCAGTAGGATTGACCTAAAAAGTGGCTATCATCAAATAAGGATAGTTGATCAAGACATTGTAAAGACCGCATTTCGTACCACATTTGGTCTTTACGAATACATTGTCATGCCTTCTGGCTTGACCAATGCACCAGCCACATTCAACCGCTTGATGGAGAAGCTGTTCAGGCCTCATCGAACCTTCACTGGAGTGTTCTTTGATGATATTCTCATCTACTCTAATTCATTGGAGGAACACAAGCAACACCTCCAGGTAATATTTCAAGTTTTAAGAGAGAATAAACTTTATGTTAATCGAAAGAAAAGTGAATTTTTCTTGCAAGAGATTCAGTATTTAGGTCATATTATCTCTCAAGATGGCATCCAAATGGATCCATCTAAGTTAGAGGTAATAAAAGGATGGCCTAAACCAAGGAATCTTCATGAACTAAGAAGCTTTATAGGTATGTGTGCATACTATAGACGCTTCATAGAAAAGTCCTCACAAATTGCGGGACCATTACATGACCTAACAAAGAAAAGCGTTAGGTATACATGGTCTGCTAAGGAGAACAATGCTTTCGAAAAGGTTAAAGAAAAGCTTATCTCTCAATCTATGCTTACACTACCGGATCTCTCAAAACCATTTGAGGTCCAATGTGATGCTTGTGGTGATTGCCTTGGAGCTGTTTTACTCCAAGAAGGGCATGCCATAGGCTATGAGAGTCGAAGGCTCGACCCTGTTGAGCAAGCTCTAGGCATATACGAAAAGGAACTCCTTGCAGTTCTACATGCCTTAGACTCATGGAAGCACTATTTATTGGGGACTCCTTTCATTCTGCGAACGGATCACCAAAGTCTTAAGTACTTCATGACGCAGACCAAGCTCTCCGACAAACAAATGAGGTGGGAAAATTTTCTTTCGCAATTTCATTTTCATATTGCTCACATTTCTGGCAAGCATAATCAAGTAGCTGATGCACTCTCAAGACGGCCGAGAGTGAATGCAGTTTCCATAGCAACTCACAATGATCTATCTTTAATGATAGATGAGTACGCTATTGATCCCGAGTTTAGAGATGTGATTTCAGCCCTTGCATTAAGGAAGAAAGAAGAACCATTTACCTACAAGATGGTTATCTTCTCTATGGAAATAGACTATGCGTTACTAACTCACTACGTGAGAAAGTAATGTATGAATCTCATGCTCCACCTTATGCGGGGCATAGAGGGATTCAGTCTACCTTAAAGGGAATTGAAACATATTTCTATTGGCCTACCATGAAAGTGAACATACAAGAGTATGTTTCTAAATGTGTGGTATGCCAAAAGACAAAATTTGATAGAGGGAAGCAACTTGGATTGCTTGAACCCTTGCCAATCCCTAATTCACCATGGGAGAGCATATCCATGGATTTTATCTTTGGATTGCCTAAGTCTATCCATGGGAATACAGGAATATGGACGATAGTAGATAGGTTCAGTAAACAAGCTCATTTTATACGTGTCAAAAAGACTATCAAAGCCCATCAAATGGCAACCCTCTTCATTTCACAAATTTTCAAGTACCATGGCTTGCCAATGTCCATAGTGTCGGATAGAGATCCTAGAATGACCAGTAACTTCTGGAAGGGTCTCTTTGAGAATTTAGGGACAAGGCTAAACTTCTCTTCGGCCTATCATCCACAAACGGATGGCCAAAGTGAAATAGCTAACCTAACCATTCTCGATCTACTAAAAGCCTATGTAACGGAAGTAGATCAAAGATCCCAATGGGAGAAGTACTTACCCTTAGTGGAGTATGCTTACAATAACACTGTACATACTTCCATGGGAAAAGCACCTTTCGAGGTAATTGAGGGAAGATCAAAAAGTCCCTTGCTACTTAAGGTACATGGGAAGATCTTCGCTACAGATGAGTATAGCCGAGACCTACAAGAATCTTTCCAAAAGATTAAGGATGCTATCTCTATCTCACAGCAAAGGCAAAAGGCTGCTGCTGACAAGCACAGAAGAGCCCAAGCCTTTAAAGAAAACGATTGGGTCTTGTTAAAGTTTCCCAAGGCTCGATTAAGGCACACGATGGGCAAGAATCCTACGGGCCACCAAAAGTACTATGCTCAACTAGCAAAAAGGTACTATGGTCCCTTTCAGATTCTTAGGCCAATCAATGAGATGGCCTATCAACTCAAGTTGCCCAATCATTGGCTCATACACAATGCTTTCCATGTGAGACTATTAAAGCCTTACAAAGGAGAGCCACCTCAAGAACCAACTATTGAAGACCCGCCGGAGATCGAGGACCAAGAGGAGGTGCTGTAGCCCGAGTCCATTCTTCGACATGAAGACAAGGTGCTAAGAGGCTGTAAGACTATCCGACGATATCTTATTAAGTTTAAGAATTATCCTTTTGAAGATGCTAGATGGATGCAAGGCATACAATTAAAGGATAACCTAAACCTTGTCAATGCTTACAATGCTTCCCAATGAGTAAGCAAATGTACAAAATGTTAAAAATGAACAAAGTTTTTGTCTTATAAGACTTTCTTTTTCTTTATTGTGCACAAAAATGAAGTAGTATGCATGCTTAGATCAAGTTTGCGGAGACGACGTCTCCCAAACACCAAGTAGAGCTTGTCACTCTATTATGGAAGACTGATAGGACTAATGTGCAGACATGCTTACGGCAGCCTAAGGCTCTCAAGCACCAAATGGGCTAGTCATCCATTGTGGAATGATGTCGTAGGGTAACATAGGGATCCTCTACCCGCTAAGAAAAGGACTCATGAATATGCTTTATCTTCTCTACACCATAGTCGAGGACGACTATGATTTCAAGAGAGAGGTAATGTCATAATAATCAATATCATATCTCCTAAATGATTTTCTCATATTAAACTGATCATTTAATGTGGGGAAGTGCCAGGGGAGAAAAGGCTAGAATATTGGTTAAGCTAGCAGACCGGCCACAGTAGGGATCCAAAGGAGGGAAAATAGGGATCCAAAGGGGGGCCCATCTGCAAAAGAGCCATGTGAAACAATGGGCTAAAAAGACCCTAAGTTTCAGTCCATTAAGACTTCCAAAATGCTAAGGTTCCAAAATTTAAAGGTTGTGTCCAAAGGGTTAAAGCTTAGGGGGAATCGGATGCTTGGTGTGCTCTCCAAAGTCAACACGTATCCCTACATGGGAGGGGGTGAGCCCTTCTTCTAGGGGATGAGAGAGAAAGCCACACACACACACACACACACAGGCTCCCTTTACACAAAGGGAATGAGGGACACATGTCAGCTCCCTAGGCCAGATGCCCACAAGGTGTGCCCAGTTTCTATTAGATGACCCTTGAAGTGGACCAATGAGAATTAAGCTAGAGTAAAACTAGTTTAATTAGTTTAAAAACATTTAATAAAAGAAACCAATGAGAATTAAGTCTCCTAGAAGACTATTGGACAGTCTCACAAGGGGTCCAATGAGCATTCAGGAGCCCAATGGCTTGCCTGATTCCTATTGGCCAGGAGGCAAAGGGGTCCAATGAGAGTTAAAGTTAAAGTGTCCCAGAATAGTTAAAGTGTCCACTGAGTTGGATCTGAGCTTCAAAGAATCATTAAAAACCTTGTTAAAGGAGTTTAAAGATGTTTTTGCTTGGTCTTACACTAATATGAAGGGAGCAGCAATGTGTCAACATAGGATCAATTTGAAAACTAATGTAGTTCTAGTTAAGCAAAAGAGGTATAGAATGAACCCCAATTATGCAAAAAAGGTGAAGGAGAAGATTGATCAACTTCTAGAAGTAGGTTTCATTTATCCATTGGATAAAGTAACCTGGTTGTCACCCATTGTGGTGGTACCAAAAAAGAATGGCAAGATCAGAATTTGTGTGGATTACAGGAAACTAAATGCTGCCACCATTACTGATCCATTCCCATTAGTGGATACAATAAGGTTGGCGTGGCTTTGGAAGATAGGGATAAAACAACATTCATAACAGAATGGGGAGTTTATGCACAGTTATGAACTTTGGCCTTAAAAATGCACCACCAACATTTCAGAAATGGGTGATGGAAGTTTTTGCTCCTTACTTGACAACATTTATGAAGGTTTTTCTGGATGGTTTCAGTGTGTCAGGAAGTAAGACTGAACATCTTCATCATCTGATATTATGTTTTCAAAAATGCAGGGAGGCCAGGATGTCACTCAACCCTGCAAAATGTGCATTTGCAGTGAAAAGGGGTATTTTGTTGGAACACATCATCAATAAAGAGGGGATTGCCATTGATCCCAAGAAAGTGGAAGCTATTTTGAAAGCACATGCTCCTAAAACTATTAAGCAACTGATGAGGTTCATTGGACAGGTTAAATGGCACACCAGGTTTCTCAGATATCTAGCTCATGTGTGTTTACCCTTGACACACTTAACAAAAAAGAATGTGGAGTTTGCATGGAAAGAAGAGCAGGAAAAATATTTTACATTGTTGAAGAAAATGCTAGTAATTGCCCCTATCTTGATTCCTCCTGACTGGAAAAAACCATTCCACTTGTTTGTGGATGCCTCTCATTCAGCTATTGGTGCAGTCTTGATGCAGGAAGCTGAGAAGGGTTGGTTCAAACCAATCTATTATGCAAGCAAGGTTTTATCTTCTGCAAAGAGGAACTATTTAGTAACTAAAAGGGAATGCTTCGAGATGATCTTTGGACTATAGAAGTTCATGCATTATTTGTTAGCTAATCAGGTGACAATTCATGTAGATCATCAAGCTTTGGTTTACTTGGTAAATAAACCTCATTTGTCAGGGAGACTGGCAAGATGGGTATTGTTGATGCAGGAATTTAATTATTCACTCATTCATAAACCAGGTCAAGAACAGGTTATTGCAGATTACCTAAGCAGATTGGCTACAGGTGAAGTTTCCACTTAGGAAATTGATGAATTACCTGATACAAACATGTTTCCAGTTCAGGTCATTCAAGACAAAGATTCATGGTATGCATATATGTTATACTTTCTTCTTGATGGTGTTTTACCCAGACAGATGGTGGTTACCCAGAGGAAGAAACTTGCATGGCAAAGCAGGTCCTTCACAGTAATTATGGGAGTCTTGTACAAAAAGGGAATTGATCAGATACTCAGAAGAAGTGTTGAGAAGTTTGAACAACGTGAAGTTTTAAATGAAGCCCATTCAGGTGATGCAGGTGGTCACTTTTCAGGAGAGATTACTGCAAAGAAAATATTACAAGCAGGTTTGTGGTGGCCCTCAGTTTTGAAGGATTCCCATGAGTTTGTGAAGTCCTATTTAACTTGTCAGATGGATGATAGACCTCTCAATGCTGATAGGATGCCTTTACAGCCTATTCTACCACTTGAACCTTTTCAAAAGTGGGGATTAGACTTTGTGGGACCTGTGAAGCCAACAACAAAATTTACAGGTAATAAGTATATTATTGTGGCAACAGATTACTGTACCAAGTGGGTAGAAGCATAGGCAATGAAGTATAACAAGGCAGAGAGTGTGGCCAAGTTCCTTCGCAGAAACATAATGATCAGATTTGGATGTCCAGTTGAATTAGTTTCAGATCAGGGTAGAAATTTCATCAATAAGTAATCAGGAAGCTTATTGAATATCACCTGATTATCCACAAGAAGTCCATAGTTTACTATCCACAAGCTAATGGTCAGGCAGAATCTACCAACAAAACTCTAGTGAGGATATTGAGGAGAATTGTTTCAGAAAAACAAGAAGGATTGGGATACCAAACTAGATTCCCCTATGCCTCAATAACAAGCATGCTGCTAACATTCTCATTACTTGTTCTTGTGGCAACAGATTATTGTACCAAGTGGGTAGAAGCATAGGCAATGAAGGATAACAAGGCAGAGAGTGTGGCCAAGTTCCTTCATAGAAACATAATGACCAGATTTGGATGTCCAGTTGAATTAGTTTCAGATCAGGGTAGAAATTTCATCAATAAGTAATCAGGAAGCTTATTGAATATCACCTGATTATCCACAAGAAGTCCATAGTTTACTATCCACAAGCTAATGGTCAGGCAGAATCTACCAACAAAACTCTAGTGAGGATCTTGAGGAGAATTGTTTCAGAAAAACAAGAAGGATTGGGATACCAAACTAGATTCCCCTATGCCTCAATAACAAGCTTGCTGCTAACATTCTCATTACTTGTTCTTGTGGCAACAGATTACTGTACCAAGTGGGTAGAAGCATAGGCAATGAAGGATAACAAGGCAGAGAGTGTGGCCAAGTTCCTTCACAGAAACATAATGACCAGATTTGGATGTCCAGTTGAATTAGTTTCAGATCAGGGTGGAAATTTCATCAATAAGTAATCAGGAAGCTTATTGAATATCACCTGATTATCCACAAGAAGTCCATATTTTACTATCCACAAGCTAATGGTCATGCAGAATTTACCAACAAAACTCTAGTGAGGATCTTGAGGAGAATTGTTTCAGAAAAACAAGAAGGATTGGGATAGCAAACTAGATTCCCCTATGCCTCAATAACAAGCTTGCTGCTAACATTCTCATTACTTGTTCTTATGTTTTGTAGCTCAACATTTCTTCACATGGACTTGCTTTCTACCATGTCACTGTGTTTTGCTTCACCGTCACACGATGACGTGCGCCAAATTAGGAAGGGGGGAATGTTAGTAGCGGCTAACACAGGCTACACTGAATATGCATCAAGCGGAGATATGCTATGGTTGTGCATAATATTTCCAACACACTTTGCATAAATATTGGGCTCACTTGGAGTTCTAAAGTTATATATGCTAGTTAGAGGGCTCAAGCTTAAACCCTTCGTAGAAGGGATTGTGGTGAAAGCCTTTAAAAGGAAGCCTTTATGCAAGGAGGCTTCATTCTTGAGTATCCACTCTTGAGGATCCACTTTTGAGAGCTCCCTCTCTCTTGAGTGTTCACTCTATGGCCTAGCCTTGAGCTTAATGTCTATGCTTGAGAGACTAGTGCTAACCATTGTAATTAGAGTAAGCTCTTCTTGATTAATCCAATTCCTATTTTCTCATTAGTCTACTTCTTTTCTACATTTCATCATGTCATGAAGTAGTATTACACTGTCATTATTCTAGATTTGTGAGAGGTATGTACTTCTTACTATTAACCACTCCTATTCTTCCATAAGCATTCCATTTGTGAGATTTAGCATCACTAATTATGTTGATTAAGTTGGGTATTAATCTTGTAATTAGTGTGTGTGCCCTATTGTTTGCTTGTGTGTAGATAGGTTTTATGAAACTCTAGCATCATTCACCTTGTGTGTGTAGCTATTGATGAACTGCCATGATTGACATGTGGTAATTAGTGCGTGCTTATCATTAGTGTGCTTGGGGTTTCTAGTCTATGGTAAGTCGGACTTCGGTGAACTTGATGTGTGTAGGAGTTGATTGATTAGTGATTAGAGTAGGTTTAGAGTTAATCTTGCCATGGCTAATCTCTACTTGCATTGGAGAGGTGATCTCTTGAATCTTCTATTTCTATTCATCCGATGCTTGTGCTTCCATGCCCTAGCCGGGTTGCCGATCCACGGATTTGATAATTTTGTGTGGGATACGATTAGGTCGTGCTACAACACCTCTCAAAATTTGGCGCGTTGCCGGGGATTGATAACCTAAGCTAGTTTAGGATATGTGGAATAGAGTAATTTCATTACTAATTTCTCGGTTTTGGAGTGTGTGTAACTCGGTGTGATTTGATCATGTTTGTGCAAGAAATTGATGCTAATGTTGAGTTATGAATACCCCAAACCCCCAATGCCACCCCCAATTTCACTAATGTCATGCTAACCCTTACTAATTTCGCTTCGTTCCATGCTAATTGTACTAATTTCATGCTAATTTTGCTAAATTTTGACTAACTTTACTAACCTAACCGCTAACATTTGAAGTGTAAAGTATGCTAAATTCCCTTGCAACTTTGAAAGAGGTGGAATCATCACTCTAATCAAGTTAATCGTACCAATTTATGCCTAACTTTATGATTTGAGTGTTTGATTTTTGGCCTACAAATGGTCAATTTTGAGCCAATTTGATGGTGTACACACGTGTGTGCAATGATGCGTCTTCGCTTGGAGCAAAGGAATAGCTTGGAGTGTAATTAAGATGTAAGTGCACTCACTTGCTCATGTCAATTCTTGATTGATTAAGGTGGTTCAATGTTGCTAATTATTTTCTAAACTTAGGTGTGTAATTCAATTGACCTACACTTTGCACCTAATTTTTTTCGTAATCCCCAGGGCCAATCTTTTACCACATAATGGATGGAAGGTTTTATCAAGACCTTCCTTCATAATAAACGGTCCACCATTTGCAAGGTCGCTAAACAACATCACCAACACCACAATCTCCAAAAAAGGGGTGCCAATATGCATGATGTAGAGTGGGAGTTTGCCTTCCAAGAGAGGGATAGTGGAGTTTACCATCCTTAGTAGAGGCAAGCAAAGGCAGGACAACAAGCTCATAGTTGGGGTTTTGGCAGAAAGGACGTCTGGAAGGATAAAGTGGTAAGTAACATTTTTAGTTTTTATTTGAACCATAATCTTGATGTAAACTAATATAAATAATGCTTAATATGCAGGCAAACATCATAGGACATTGAGTGTCAAGGGAGGTGGTGCTCGGGCGGGTCCTCAATTATTGGTTCTCTTGGTGGCTCTCCTTTGTAAGGCTTAAGTAGGCTCACATGAAAAGCATTGTATATGAGCCAATGATTGGGCAACTTTAGTTGATAGGCCATCTTGTAGGTTGGTTTTAAGATTTGAAAAGGACCATAGTATCCTTTTGCTAGCTTAGCATAATACTTTTTGAAAACCGTAGGAAGCTTGCTCGTATTTTGCCTCAATCGAGCCTTGGGAAACTTGAGTAGGACTTAAACATTTTCCTTTAAAGTTAAGGCCCTTCTGTGCTTGTTAATATCAATTTTTTGTCTTTGTTGTGAGATGGATGTAGCCTCCTTAATCTTTTGGAAAGATTCTTGTAGGTCTCAACTATAGTCATCAGTAGCAAATATCTTTCCATGTACCTTAAGTATCCAGGGACTTTTTGGTCGTCCCTCAATGATATCTAAGGGTGATTTCCTTGTAGTAGTATGAATAGTGCTATTTGTATGCATACTCTACAAGAAGTAGGTACTTCTCCCATTGTGAGCGTTGATCTACTTTTGTGACATAGGTCTTGAGTAAATCTAGAATTGTAAGGTTATCTATCTCACTTTGGCCATCCGTTTGTGGGTGATAGGTTGAAGAGAAATTTAGCCTTACTCCTAGATTCTCAAAGAGACCCTTCCAAAAATTACTGGTCATTCAAGGATCTCTATCTGACGCTATGGATGTTGGCAAGCCATGGTACTTGAAAATCTGAGATATGAAGAGAGTTGCTATTTGATGTGCGTTAATAGTCTTTTTGACATGTATAAAATGTTCTTGTTTGCCAAACTTGTCGACTATTGTCCATATTTTCGTATACCATGGGTAGACTTGGGTAATCCAAAGATAAAATCCATAAATATACTCACTCATGGTGAATTAGGAATTGGCAATGGCTAGAGTAATCCAAGTTGCTTCCCTCTATCATACTTGGTCTTTTGGCATACCACACATTTTGAAACATACTCTAGTATGTCTACTTTCATGGTAGGCCAATAAAAATACGTCTCTACTCCTCGAAGAGTAGGTTGAATCCCTCTATGCCCCGCATAGGGAGGAGCATGGGATTCATACATTACTTTCTCATGAAGGGATTTAATAACACATATTCTATTGCCATGGAGAAGATAACCATCCTGCAAGGTGAACGGTTCTTCTTTCTTCCTTAAGGCAAGGGCTGACATTATATCCTTGAAATCAGGGTCAGTAGCATACTAATCTATCATAGATCATAGAAGATTATGAGTTGCTATATACACTACATTTACTTTTGATCATCATGATAGTGCATCAGCCACTTGATTGTGCTTGCCAACAATATAAGCAATATGAAAATTAAATTGCGAAAGAAAATTTACCCACCTCATTTGTTTGTCGAAAAGCTTGGTTTGTGTCATGTAGTACTTAAGACTTTGGTGATCCATGTGTAGCATGAATGGAGTCCCCAAAAGATAGTGCTTCCATGTGTCAAGGGCATGCATAATAGGTAGTAGCTCCTTTCGTATATGCCCAACACTCGCTCATCAAAATTGAGTCTTTGACTCTCGTAGGCTATGGCATGCCCTTCTTGAACCAAAACTACTCCAAGGAAATCTTTGAGCTTGTCAAAAGAATTTTTCTCTTTTGCAATCCATGTATACTTAACTTTTTTTTTTTTGGTTAAGTCATGTAATGGCCCTGCTATTTGTGAGAAGTTTTCTATGAAGTGTCTATAGTATGCACACATTTCAATAAAGCTTTGTAGATCATGTAGATTTCTTGGATTAGGCCATCCTTTTATTAACTCTAACTTTGTTGGATTCATACGGATTACATCTTGAGAGATAAGGTGACGTAAGTATTGAATCTCTTGTGGTAAAAATTCAATCTTCTTTTGATTAATGAAAAGTTTATTCTCCCTTAAATCTTGAAAGATTACCTGGAGATGTTGCTTATGCTCCTCAAGAGAATTGTAGTAGATGAGATATTATCAAAGAGCACTCAAGTAGACTTGCGACGGGGTCTTAAAATTTTCTTCATTAAGCAATTGAATGTGGCTGGAGCATTTGTCAACCCAAAGGAATGACAAGATATTCATAAAGACCAAACGTTGTGCAAAAACCAGTCTTTAAAATATCTTCATTCACTAGCCTTATTTGATGATAGCCACTTTTAAGGTCAATCCTACTGAAGTATGTAGAGCCTTGTAGCTTATCAAAGAGATCTTTTACCCACATTACGGGAAATCTGTTCTTGATAGTAATTTGATTTGGTGCTCTATACTCAACACACATACGATATGTGCCATCTTTCTTTTTCACTAGGACAAGTGAACAAAAGGGAGAGGAACTAGACCTCACCATCTCCTTGTCTACCAGTTCATGTACTTGCCTCATAATCTCCTCTTGTTGAGCTTGAGAAACTCTATAAGGAGGCTTATTAGGCGGTGAGCTTCCAGGTAGAAGCTCTATCTTATGGTCATCATCCCCTTGTTTTGGAGGTAAAACTCTAGGGATGTCATCAATAAAAACATCTTAAATCCATTTAGGAGATTAGACCATTCTAATTCCTTTTGATTCCTACCACTTTTATTTGGTAAAACATTAGGATCATTTATGGACTCTTTAACAAAAATCATGTACGTGAAAACTGAGCTTTTCATTGACTCATTAGCATCTATATACATGTTCTTTTTCCTGTAAGTGAAATAAATTGTCCTTTCAGGGAACTTCATATTGGTAGCCATGAAGATGGTAAACTTCATTCACCAAAGTTATGCCCGTAACTACCTTGCCAAAAACATTAACTTGTCCCCGGCCTCAATCCCAAGACATCAAACACCTTCAAAGGTGGAGAGAGCTAGCAAGGAGTGAGGGAAAGGAAGAGGAAGAAGAAGTAGCATACAAGAAATAAGTAGTTTCCTCTAATATCATTACTTATAGAAAGACGTGTTGGTGTAGGCTCTCTACTTCTCAAGCTTGGAGAAGGAGATGGAGTTCTTGCTCAACACACAATGAGAGAATGTGTGTGAGAGTGTGTGTGGGAGAGAATGAAAAAAGCAAGCCCCCTACAAGCCTTGATCGACCCCTCCTTCTAGCTCATGCTTGCACCTCATTGGCCCTTGCCAAGCTTAGCCAATCAAAGGTCTTGGTCATAACTAGCAATAGAGGTAGCATTTGGACAAGTGTCCTCCTTTCCCCTTTGAGAGGGAGCTTGAATAATGCTTGGATAATTATTTAATTGATCTAAATTCTAATAGGACCTCTCTAAAGTTCATCCAATAGGCTTTATGCACATTATGAGGGAAACCTTGCTAGGGGCTTGACATGTGTCCTATATATCTCTTGTGGAAGGGGTGACCCTTGAGAGGGTGCATGTGTGTTCTCTCTCGTCCCCTACTTCTTAGGCTCGCCCCCTTCTCTGTAGGCACCTTTTTTACTTCAAGCACCTCAAGCTCCTCAAGCATATTAATCATCAAGCACCTTGGTCATGAAGCATTACAAGCACCTTAAGCACCTTGGTCATCAAGCACGACAAGCACCTCAATCACCTTGGTCATCAAGCATTACAAGCACCTTAAGCACCTTGGTCATCAAGCACGACAAGCACCTCAAGCACCTTGGTCATCAAGCATTACAAGCACCTTAAGCACCTTGGTCATCAAGCATGACAAGCACCTCAAGCACCTTGGTCAATTCAAGCACAACAAGCACCTCAAGCACCTTAGTCAACTCAAGCACGAAAAGCACCTCAAGCATAGGCCTAGCTTGCCTAAGGTCTTAAGTACCTAAAGGTCCTAGGTCTAAGGACTCTTTGGAGGTCTTTAATGAAGCTAACCCTAAGGTATTTTAAGCTCCATCATCTGCTCATTGCTCTTTGGTAGACCATCTTTCTTTTGGACCCTTCAAGAGATGTTGCCTTCTCTCCCTTTGGTCCAATGCTAGAATAGGTCTAAAAGCATATATCTATATTACAACTCTTGTTCCCATTCATTTTTCCACATTAAATGATTAGTCAAATTTGAGAAAAGATTTTGAGATAGTTAGAGTTTTGAGTTTTATGACAATTCTCTTAGATGATGGCATTAGTCAGGATTTCATTTCTGCACGATTGGGACAACAAATCTCTCTTCCGGAACTCTCTTCACCCCGCAAAATCAAGGCTGTATCAAATAATTAATGTTTCAATTATAATACTCAAGTAATCGTTGAAGTTTGCATTGGTGAATTTTCATAGACATGTACATTCCACCGTTGCATAGTATCGATATGATTTTGGGAATTCCTTTCTGTCATGAGTTTAACCCACCGATCAACTAGGTTGCACCACATAAAAGAGCAAACTCTCACACATAAGAACAAAAAAATTTCATCCAAGCAACACTTGAACATCAAAAATTTCCACTTCTTTCTCCCACAAGACAAACGAGCCACTAGAAAGTAGAGTAAAATATACCTAGTACTTGTAAATTAGCTTCTCTACTAAAACTGAAACCCCACACCACTCTTCACATGATGACTTTCTCTCACAACTTAAGGATTGTTTTATGCATGATTTGTCTCTTGGAATTCCACCTTCACGTCCTAAAGATCATAAAATTGACATTATCTCAGGTAGTGAACCTCCTTGAACACCTTATCATGTAAACCCAATTGCACGTAGGGAGATACAAAACCAAATCATAGACTTACTTGACCAAGGACTTACCATACATAGCTCTAGTACTTCTTGTTAAGAAGAAAGATGGAACCTTTTATATGTGTTTCAACTATCGAGCTTTAAATGAGATCACCATTAAAAATAGATTTCCTATTCCTTGAGTGGATGATCTGCTAGACAAACTAAAAGGGGAAAACCTATTTAGTAAAATGACCATCGAGTCAAAATGTTAGAGGTAGATGTTTACAAAATTGCATTTAGGACACAAACTAGGTAGTAGAAATTTCTTGTCACACCATTTGGTATGACAAATGCACCAACCACTTTCACATGTATCATGAACATCATTTTCATTGGCCATCAAGATTTTTTATTTGTCTTTTTTGATGATATTTTGGTGTTTAGTAAATTGTAACAGGAGCTTAAAAAACATTTAATATGTGTATTGATCTACTTTCACAAAACCACTTATATTTAAACCCCCAAAAAGTTTATTTTTCCAATTCAAAAAGAATATTTGGAGCACATTGTATTAGAAAAGGGAATTCATGTTAATAAAATTAAAGCTATTCAATATTGTATAAATAGGGATAGGATCAACATCTTTGTCTCTATCAAAATGAAACTGAATACCTTCCTAGCCTAGATCCAAAAACCTCCATGAGATACATTCGTTCATTGATCTTTGCAATTATTGCAAGAATTTTATTCATAATCTTTCTTATAAATCTCATTATTTGACTCTCTTGTTGAAGAAAAATACTCTTTATGCATGGACCAATTTACAAGAATCTCATTCATTGCACTAAAGAATGCTTTAACTAATGCACTTGTGCTACAACTGCCTGATTTTGATAGACCATTTATGTTGTAGTCACTAACGCTAGTGGAAAAGCTATTGGTGCAATTCTTATGCAAGATAACCAACGCATGACAAAGCATTAACTGTTGTTGTACATGCTTTCAAGATTCAGAAACATTATTTAATGGGTACTGATTTGATAATCAAAATTGATCAACAAAGTATCAAGTATTACTATCTCAACCCTTAATACATGATAGACACATTAGGTGTGGTTGTCTTTATTTTTATGCAACTACTTTGAGAACATAGAGGGTGAACTTAATTAGCAGTAGCAACATAACCATTATACTTAATTAACTTGGAATGAACAAGACTTTTGTAAGAGAGAGAGAGAGAGAATTAGAGAACTTGACAACAGTTGAGGACTGAATTTATGTGGAGCCGGTCACCCCTCCAATAGGCTTTTGTATTATAGATTCTCCCATAAAGAGAGACTTTGCATCATGAGCATACATAAACTTTGTAAAAGCATTAACCATCTCTGAACTCAGTCCCCAACGCCTCAAACACCTTCAAAGGTAGAGAGAGATAGTGGGGAATGAGGGTAGGGAAGAGGAAGAAGAAACATTCATAGGAGAAAGAAATAGTTCCTCACTTATCATCACTCTTCTTTCTAGCATACATAATAGCATAGTAATGAAGATAGAGAAAGCTTAAGCATTGAAATATGGTTGGATTTTCATTCCATAGCCAAGAGTGTTGGTGTAGGCTCTGAACTTCTCAACAAGCTTGGAGAAGGAGATGGAGTTCTTGCAATTTCACCAAGTGAGAATGTTTGAAAAATGAGTGTGTGAGAGAGTGTATACCCCCAAGTACACCCCTTGCTCGCTTTGGTTGACCCCTCCTTGTAGCTCAAACTTGAAGCTCATTGGACCCCTCTAAGCCTAGCCAATCACATGCATAATGCATTTCAAGCAACATAGGTAGCATTAGGACAAGTGTCCTCCTTACCTCTTTGAGAGAGAGAACTTGAAAATATCTAGTTATTTGTTGAATTGAACTAGAATCTCATTGGACCCCTCTTTAGCCAAGCCAATAGGATTCAAGCACACCATGTGGCTAAGCACAGGGAGAGCTTGACATGTGTCCATGTGCCCCTTGAGAAAGGGGGTGCCCTTCGGGTGAGTGGGAGGTTAAGTCAAAGATCCCCCTAACTTTGGGGCTTTCCCTATCGTCTCTTTTTGACTCAAGCACCTTACCGACCATGCATGGGAAGCTTCTCAAGCACCTTCCTCATCAAGCATGACAAGCACCTCAAGCACTTAGTCAGCAAGCACGACAAGCACCTCAAGAACCTTAGTCACCAAGCATGACAAGCACCTCAAGCACCTTAGTCACCAAGCATGGCAAGCACCTCAAGCTTGGCCGGGTTCCCACCTCAAGCTCAGCCCTAGCTTACCTAAGGTCAAAGGACTTTTAACACTAACCATTAGAGGCCTTTAATGAAGCTAACCCTAAGGTCTGTAAGCTCCATTAGATGCATGTTTCTCTTTGATAGACTACCTCATTTTGGACCCCTATTGAGTTGTAACAATCTCTCCTCTTGGTCCCCTACTGAGATAATTCTAGAAGCACTTATTGCACATTGCTCTTTGGTAGACCGTCTCCTTTTGGACCCCTATTGAGATGCAACCATTTCTCCTTTTGGTCCCCTACTGAGATAGGTCTATTAGAAGCACATGTCTCTATTCTAACTCTTGTTCCCATTATTCTCCCACATTAATTGATCAGTTTAATATGAGAAAATCATCTGGTAAAGTTAGATGTTATATTTTATGACACAAACATTCAATACCAACCTGGTAAAAAAAATGTTGTAGCTGATGCTTTGAGTCAAATATCCTCTCTTAATAATATATCAACCATTATGGGTAGCTCATTTGACTTTATACATGATAGCTATGCACAAGATGATGATTTCAAAACAACATGGTTGTATATGCTTGACAATTCTATGCATACATTTTTTGGAATATACTATTCAAAAACATTTCCTTTATTTTAAACAAAAATTGTGTGTCACAAAACATTTTATCTTTTAATCATTAAAGAGTTGCATACCACCCTATGCCAGACATAGAGGGTTTGCTGCTACATTTCAAATCTTATGTTGTGATTTTTCTTGGTCTACCGTGAAAAGTGATGTTAAGTAGTATGTTTCATCTTGTTTGATTTGCCAAAATTATTAAATCGATAATTGGAAATAAATATGACTTTTTATACTCTTCTTGTTCCTGAAAAACCTTGGGAATACATTTCTATGGATTTTTTACTGGTTTTCCACTCACTGTTCACAAACATGATATGATATGAATTGTCATTGATCTTTTTTCTAGACAACCATACTTCATTCCTTTGCAAGAAAACTCTCACAACACATTAAGCTGCTATTCTTTTTATTAAAACTATCTTTCCACCTCATGGTTTGCCAAATATAATAATAGTTGATTGAGATTTCAAATTTTATAGTGCTTTTTGGACTCCAATCTTTTTAAAATCTTGGTACTATACTTGATTTTACTTTTTCGTATTTTCTTGAGTCTAATGATCAAACAGAAGTAGCTAATTGTACCATTATTGATCAATTAAAAGCTTATGTTTCTTCTCAACCAAAGAAATGGGATAATTATCTGCATATTTTATAGTTTTCCTATAATAATACCACTCACTTTGCTATAGTAAATATCCATTTGAAATTGTGTATGGCCATTCTCTTCCTACTCTTGCTTCATGTCTTTCTAATCTTTGCCTATTGCGGATAGTTTTAATGCAAATTTTTATGACATTTATGCAAGTAAATATCACAAGGCACATGAGTTCAAGGAAGGTGATGATATTATACTTTAAATTGAAAAGTAAATAATAAAGAGTGTTGACAACAATGGTTTTATATAGCTTGGTTCACATTTTTATCGTCCTTTTAAGATTTTTGATGTTTTATTTCATGCAGATTTACCCTCACACTGGCACATTCACAATGCCTTTCACATAAGTCTTTTATAACCCTTCTAAGGATCCCTACCTATGCATCACATTTATGAGGATCCACCTTCACTTGTAGATCAAGATGAACAACTCATTCCTATACAAATAATTGATCATGCGACCACCACCCAAGCACTGGCATCATCTACAATTGCTATCTTTTGAATTTTGATGGACACCCTAGGGAAGATGCCAAATGGATGCCTAGAAAGTTTTTTTGAAACTTTCCTAATCTTCTCCACACTTTTGATCACTCATGGTCCAATTGATTCTCTATTGAGCAACTTAGGATAGTTTCTCAATAGAGAACTAAGGATAGTAGTTATCTTTGGTGGGAGGGATGTTATGATATTGGGCACCCTCCAATTGTATGTGGCTAGCATTACATTTGGGATAGCTGACGTATAATGGCTAATTAGTGTGGTGCATTTATTTTTTACTAATATGAGTTGATGTTGTGTGTAGATTGGAACTCTAAAATTGAGGAAAAGGTGGAGGCAATAAAATAATACTTCTCGATCATTTAATTTTTCATAGTGCTATAGCTATTTTCCAATACTAAGCCTATATGGATCCATTGTACAAATTTAGTGAGAACCTACCCTATGAAGGGCCATGCAATAAGTGATACGTACCACCCATGGACTAAAGTGTAAAGAGGGGCCTCAAATTTTTGGCACCAACTAAGTCAATAAAGAAATTATATACCCAACTCCACAAGAGGTGATGTGGAGTTTGTGTCAAAGTCGACAATGCTGAAGAGTAGAGACCAAGGGGAGAAAGCACAAGAACAAGAGAGAAAGATAGAGAAAGAGAGAGGGGTGAAAGCATGTTAATCTGACATGATTTTTGTGCTATCTAGCACGAGCCAACAAGCACCTCTTGTAAGCATAAAATGAGGGTGTCTTTTTAAAATGTTTTGTTTCAAAAAAATACGTTTGAAGTCTTTTGCATAGTTTCCACTGGACGTTACACACAAAGAGTGGTGCAGTAATGATGCATGGAGGGAAGCCGGGCGTAGGGGCCACATGCAAGAGAGATGGGGGGAAGCGGTCTCAAGCTACAAGCATGGCTTCTCTTGCAGCTCGTGAAGCTCTGTTAGCCATCTTGATGATCTTTGACATGCCACCAACAAAGAAGTCAAGGGAAACCAAATTAGCTCATTCTCCTACTTCTCCTCCACCCTGCCAGAGTGCTAGAGTACCTGCATCTTCTCCTTCAGCCCAGCAAAGGGTCAAAGCTAGCGACAGGGTGACCCATTCTTGTGTAGAAGTTTCCCCAATGGCAAATAGCATTCATGGAGGGAAGGGGAAGCTCAACTCCAGTTCTCACTCAGGTTATCTCCCTCCCTCCCTCTCTCTCTCTCTCTCTCTCTCTCTCTCTCTCTCTCTCTCTCTCTCTCTCTCTCTCTCTCTCTATCTCACACACACACGCACACACACACACACACACACCACATGACACCAACGACTTGACCATGCCCTTGTGTCTTTGGCTGACCATAGCCCGAATAATTGTATGTGGAACATGCCCCAACCTGATGTAAGGATTGAGGTTGATCTCAAGGTTGCTAGCCATAGTTCGACTTGCAGAAAAAGCTCTATCAGGTGTAATTTTGTGTGTGTGTCAAGTGAGGAGTTGAATTGCAAATATGAGTGGTTTTGTTGTGTAGTTTAGCATATGAAATCTGCTAGCTAGCATGGACAATGTATTATGTCTGTGTTGGCCATAGCTAGGCTTGCAAAATAAGCTCTTTAATGTGTTATTTTTTGGTGCTTCAGTATAATTTGTCTTGTGTTTCTTATTGTAATCTTGTGTTACATGGATATGTATTGACTATGCTAACTAGCATGAACTGGGTTCTGTCCAGCATACCCTTAATGAAAACAGGAATTGCAAGTGTGCTGATTAGCATACCAGTTGTGCAGCTTAGCATACCTAGTATGAAAATTAGCATTCTAGGTATGTTGGCCATAGGTGGGCTACCAGAAGAAGCTATGTAATATGCAATTTTATTGCATTTCAGTAAAATTTACATGTAATATAATCTTGTGTTTCTGTAACATATCTCGTGGTTCTATAATGTAAATTTTTGTGTTTTTGTGATATAATCAATTGTCATTGGGGGTTGTGCAGTGTGATGGAAAGCTCCAAAGGTGAACATCCCGATTCACGGAAATTTTGTGTTACTACAGAGGATTTTAATGTTGTGTATGGCCTCTCAAGAGATGGTGCAAAGCCGAAGATGGTGAGGTGGGAGAAAATCAACGATGTGGAGTGGCTCAATGTTTTTAAAGAAGAGAAGAATCATAGCCAGTATCGTATCAAACTCAATCGGGTACTTAACGAGATGTATGCACAGGTAATGCTTCTGCACTACAAGGTATACCAAAAGTCCCCCACAAACATGGAAATAAACTCTACTTTTGTGAAGGGGTTTGTTAAAGAGTTTAGGCCGGCGGTAATTGCCTGTGGATCAACCAAAAAGTTCAATTGGGTATATTTTGCTATTTAGTATTTGCAGGATCTGCAAGAAAAAGGATATTATGATCAACATGTCCGGAAGTAGAAGGCGCATAATTCAAGTGAAAACATCAAGGAGGAGTTTACTAACATGAAAGAGGACAAATCTCTCAAGGCAACACCCATCTCTTACTATAGCTCCCACCAAGGGGCAGAAAGCGTGTTGTACTTTGGCAGTGCAGATTTGCAGCCCATAAAGGATCCGGGTGAACATCTAAAAAAACTATTACAGGATCATTAAGAAAATTTGGAGACATCAAAACTGGAGCTCAATGCTGAATGCGTTCTCCAGACAGGCAACGTGAGGGTTACCCCTATTGTGCTTGCGATGAGAGCAAAGCTTCACGATGCTATGGAGGAGTTGGAGAGCTTGGGGCAGAGCAAAAGCCAGGATGTAAAGGGGGGAATAGAATTGAATATGAAGATAGAGACACTAAAGGAGATGCCGGATGATATAGGGTTTCCTCACAATGAGGGGACACCTATTGATGTGGAGGTTCACATAACTTGTCAATGTGTAAGTGTCTGTTACTTTTGTGCTTCAACTATTTGATTGGAATATGTGCACAACTAAGCTGTGTGCTGACCATGCTTTTCATTTATTTGTTTTGTAGATCAATGTGGAGTTTGTGGAAGAGAAAGTGTGAGAGAGGGAGAATCAATTGGAGCTTATCATGCATATGAGCAAGCAGTTATAGAGCACCTTCTTCCCCATTGCTTTTTGCACTTTGGCTATGCAGACATTTACAGAAAGTGTTGAAGTGGTAATTGATGGGATGTTGATCAACCTGTGTAGTGGTCTGCCACTCCAGGTACATGAAATCACTGCCATGGTGAAGATGCCCTGCAAGCACAACTACCACCTTCTTTGATTTGCTGTTGTGTGCTCCTTGCGGACAGAATATATAGTTTTTGGCTGCCATCAGAGGCTACCAACAGACTAGTGTAGCAAGCTTATGGGGCAAGACCATTTGACACCAATGTCTAGTAAGCTAATCAATTTAGAGTGTTATATTAGTTAGCATACATTCAACAGTTTATGCTAGACAACATACATGCTATTTATGCTATGTATGCTAGTCAGCATAGTCTATATGTTAGTTAGTATAGTATGTATGCTAGTCAACATACATGTTATTTGTGCTATGTATGCTAGTCAGTATAGTCCGTATGTTAGTTAGTATAGTATGTATGCTAGTCAGCATACATGCTATTTATGCTATGTATGCTAGTTAGCATAGTCTGTATGTTAGCTGGTATAGTAGGTATGCTAGTTAGCATAGTAACTAAGCTAGTTAGCATAGTAACTATGCTAGTTAGTATAGTATGTAATCTAGTTAGCATAGTAGCATTATATTCAGCATAGTCTATATGCTAGTTAGCATAGTGGGTATGCTGGGTATCAAACTATGTATACCCTTAGCAAACCCATTATGCTAAGTAGCATGCATGCTATTGTGTGTGTTAGTTAGTAGCATATCTAAGTATGCTAACTAGGAAAGCTGGTTATGCTAGTTAGCAACCTCGTTATGGTATTTAGAATGCATAGTAGGCTAACTACCATATTTTGGTATGCCTAGTAGCATACATTCTATTTTGTATACTAGTTAGAATACATGATATTGGGTATGCTAGCTAGTTTATTGAGCTATGTTACTAAGCTTACATGATATTCATGCTATTTATGCTTGTCAACCTAGTATGTATGCTAGTTAGCATAGTGGGTATGTTGGATAGAAAATTGTGTATTTCCTTAGCATACCCATAATGCTAACTAGCATACATGCTATTTTGTATGCTAGTCAATAGCATATCTAGGTATGCTAACTAGAAAAAATATTCCTGCTAGCTAGCAACCTCATGATGGTAATTAGCATACACGGTGAGAATGAGTAGCCTAACTAGCATGTATGATGGCCACGATACTGTGCATAACATATGCAACGTAAACCGGTTAGCATACCCACTATGATAACTAGCATACATCCTTACTCTGTTGTGTATGCCAGTCAGCCTAGTCTGTATGCTAGTTAGCATACATGGAAGTTATGTAGACTATGCTTTTTAGCATAGCTTGTATGATATTTAGCATACTCTATTTTTCAACTAGCATAATGTGGTATGCTAACCACCACACATTCCATGCTAACACCATCTTCAATATGCTAGTTGTAGTATTAACCATTTATCTCTCCATTTCAACTAGCAGTTGGATATGATAATTAATAATTGTTTGGTATACACAAATCTCGTTGTCGCTGATAAACCACTTTTTGTAGGGACAAAGTAGCGTGTATATGCAGTGTGTGCACATTGTGAATAGTCAGGCTCGCATGCCAGTAGTCGGGCACACATACATGCCTGGATAGCATATCGAGGCCTTGGATATGGTTCTAGGTGGCTTCTTTTGGTTCTAGGGAATGTGTTTAAGCTTTCTAGAATTTAAATAATGCAAGTGGGAGGTGTGAGCACCCTCGTCCTGCCCGAAAAGTTTGGCACATGCGGCAACTATCTATTTGTAGTGCCTGATCTACGATCATGCGTGCATCACCCTAGAAGTGGTAAAAATGGAATGTGGGGATGTTGTAAGGGACTTTGGGTATCAAGGATCAAGAGTACAAAATTTGATAAATTTTGGAGTCCATTTTGGGTTTTAAAAAAAGGTCAAAAAAGGTGTGAAAAGCTTTAAAAAGCCACATCACTCACGGTGCTGTGATGGTCCAGGATGAGGGAGAACTTTTGAAGAGCAATATTAAAACTTTCACCTCTCTGTGTGTGGGAGAAAGCAGGGTTCCTACAGGTGGTCTAGTGCAGTCCCGTCGCATTCGCATCCTGTTTTCGAGTGTGTGGAGGAGTGAATGAGAGCTTTCTCTCTTCAATTTTGCACTTGGGATAGTCTATGAAAGTTTTGAGGTTTTTGTGAATGTGTGTGTGCACGGAATTGATGGAAGAAGGTGCGGCTTTTCTACAAGACTATGTGACCTTGTATCAGTGCCATTAGGGTTGGTGCTACTCCAAAGAGTCCAATAGAGTGGATTTTGGTGAAGGCTTTGCAATGGTTTGAGAGAGGACTTCTGTCCTAGAGTTTTCTGATTTTTTGATGGTTTTTCTTGTATAAATTGGTCACCATCAAGTGGGATTTCAAGTGTTGATGGTGACTTCAAGTGTTGATCAACTCGACTCACCTTGTAGTGTCTACGGGCAGACAAGGGCTGTAGGTCGAGGTGTTTGGAGTTTGATTTGAGCTTGCGGGTAGTATTTTTATTGAGATCTTGAGTGGTGGTGTGGGTGGGTTGGCATTTAATTAAATTCCTTGTGTGGTGTTGAGTTATCTGGGTGTGTGAGTGTGTGCACGACGTTCTTTGCTCCATCATCCTTTGGCGGTCCCGCTAGGGAGAAAAAGTTGTCAGTTGTGCACCCAAAATTTGGATTTTGAGCAGTGATGTATGCACATTTTGGATGTTGAAGCGAATTTCAAGATGGTGGTGCCATTCCAACCATCTATTTTCATAGGTTGCGAGGATGCAGACGATTGACTTGCATCATATGAGTTTGATTTGACATGTTTATGGTGTGGAGTTCCAAATGAGGCGCAAAAGCTTGCAGGCATCAATTTAGTGGTCAATGTAAGATTTAGGAATATAGAGAGGTGGCGGTTAGAGAGATGGTGTGAGCAAGAAAGAGAGATAACATGAGAGAGAGAGAGAGGGAGACACAACTTCCCATTTATTCAATTGATTCCTTGCTTACAACCAAAGACATTCTTTTATAAGTTCCCCATGCCCCTTGGCGCCTCCTCCTAGGCAACCCTTCAATGCTCCTCTAAAACTTAGTTAAGGGTCTAGGAAATAGTGCACTATTGCGGTTCAACACCTGGCACAGTCCGGTGGTAAAAAGTTTTTTCAAAGACAAAAACTTTTGACTCGATACCCACAAATTCCTTGCTCCAAAAACTCAGTGCTCATAGGATACCATGATGCAAAGTGAATTGCCTAGAGTCTACTCCAAGGTACACATATACACCCAATATTCCATGAAACACCGCCCTTTTCCCCCCCAAACATTTAGAAAATGTAAAGTACAGTGCCTGAAAAAGGTGTTAAAAGGTCAAAAAAGGTGTGAAAAGGCTTTAAAACGCCACATCACTCACGGTGCTGTGATTGTCCAGGATGAGGGAGAACTTTTGAAGAGCAATATTAACACTTTCACCTCTTTGTGTGTGGGAGAAAGCAGGGTTCCTACATGTGGTCTAGTGCAGTCACGTCGCATTCGCATCCTGTTTTCGAGTGTGTGGAGGAGTGAATGAGAGCTTTCTCTCTTCAATTTTGCACTTGGGATAGTCTATGGAAGTTTTGAGGTTTTTGTGGATGTGTGTGTGTGCTAGGAATTGATGGAAGAAGGTGCGGCTTTCTACAAGACTATGTGACCCTGTATCGGTGCCATTAGGGTTGGTGCTACTCCAAAGAGTCCAATAGAGTGGAGTTTGGTGAAGGCTTTGCAATGGTTTGAGAGAGGACTTTTGTGGCTGGAGTTTTTTGATTTTTTGATGGTTTTTCTCGTATAAATTGGTCACCATCAAGTGTGATTTCAAGTGTTGATGGTGATTTCAAGTGTTGATCAACTCGACTCACCTTGTAGTGTCTACAGGCAGACAAGGGCTGTAGGTCGAGGTGTCTGGAGTTTGATTTGAGCTTGCAGGTAGTATTTTTATTGAGATCTTGAGTGGTAGTATGGGTGGGTTGGCATTTAAGTAAATTCCTTGTGTGGTGTTGAGTTATCTGGGTGTGTGAGTGTGTGCACGACGTTCTTTGCTCCATCATCCTTTGGCGGTCCCGCTAGGGAGAAAAAGTTGTCGGTTGTGCACCCAAAATTTGGATTTTGAGCAGTGATGTATGCACATTTTGGATGTTGAAGCGAATTTCAAGATGGTGGTGCCATTCCAACCATCTATTTTCATAGGTTGCGAGGATGCAGACGATTGACTTGCATCATATGAGTTTGATTTGACATGTTTATGGTGTGGAGTTCCAAATGAGGCGCAAAAGCTTGCAGGCATCAATTTAGTGGTCAATGTAAGATTTAGGAATATAGAGAGGTGGTGGTTAGAGAGATGGTGTGAGCAAGAAAGAGAGATAACATGAGAGAGAGAGGGAGACACAACTCCCCATTCATTCAATTGATTCCTTGCTTACAACCAAAGACATTCTTTTATAAGTTCCCCATGCCCCTTGGCGCCTCCTCCTAGGCAACCCTTCAATGCTCCTCTAAACCTTAGTTAAGGGTCTAGGAAATAGTGCACTATTGTGGTTCAACACCTGGAACAGTTCGGTGGTTAAAAGTTTTTTCAAAGACAAAAACTTTTGATTCGATACCCACAAATTCCTTGTTCCAAAAACTCGGTGCTCATAGAATACCATGATGCAAAGTGAATTTCCTAGAGTCTACTCCAAGGTACACATATACACCCAATATTCCATGAAACACTGCCCTTTTCCCCCCCAAGCATTTAGAAAATGTAAAGTACAGTGCCTGGAACTTAATCTAAGATGCACAAATACACTCTCGAAAGCTATATATTGCATTACAATCACCGAACCAGGCATAGTGTGCCTTCCCACCAAAAGTGTGAATACAAGTGCACCATTTATTGGCAACATGCCAAGGCTGGGAACCCATCAAGTAAATAATCATCCATTTGAACTCATACAAGAGAAACTTGTGAAACCAAAAAGTTATAAGCATATTGCTACTCCATTGACATAGACTAGACACCATCTTCCATGAGAACTTGTGAAACCAAAAAGTTATAAGCATATTGCTACTCCATTGACATAGACTAGACACCATCTTCCATGAGAACATTCTGCACTTTTCAACATTGTTAGCAAACAAATAGCTAACAAACTCCATCTTGGTCTTTTCTTCATAAAGAGCATGGCTTCAAAAATTGAGTACATGTAGAGAACATGATATCTTCCAAAATCTTCTATAAGCAATAGCCATAAGATGTTAGCATCATTGTAAACATAGAGATATACAAATATATATTTATTCCACCATGTAGCATGGATAAGCAAAATTGCCCCATCATGCTTCAAGTTAGCAGTAGTTGTGTGAATAGATAGACACATTCCATCACACAACTTTTGATCAAGAAAACTTCCATATATAACTTGCATCAAGCAAAAACAACTCCATTTCCTTTAGGCATTGGTTAACCCAAAAATATTCATGCATTAGCATTTTTATACAAATAATGAACCAACTATGACTTCTTTTAATTAGGAGAATGATCCACAAAAATAATGCATCATCATAAAGATATGAGCAAAACATCTCCACCCTTCAAGCTTCATTGCATGGCTAGGTATCAATACCCCTTCATGTTTTACATAGGCACCAATTGTGTGGATAAATACACATATCCCATCACACAATATTTCCTTAAGCAAACATTCATTCAGCATAGCATCAATTTGTGAAATAAGTTGCTTTACACACACCACATTTTGTTGCTTTGCCATTTCATCAAGAAGAACATCATTTTGGTTAGTCACTATTTCATCATCATGTGCAACACAAAAATCTTCTCCCAATGCGAGAGTGTTTGCAAAAGTATTAATGACATCATCTTCTTCATGATCAAGAAGTGAGGGAACTTTATTTTCATCATGATTTTTCTTCAATGCTTCATCACAAAGCTCATTAAAGCATTCATTTACTTTAGAGTTGCAAAGATGAATTTCATGATTCATCTCATGATAATCAACAAACAAATCTATGTCATCATCATTGCCTTTCAAAACATAAAAACTACTCTCTTCTCCATAAAAAACCGATGGAATTTGACCCACAATGCTTTGTTTGATGGTGCAAGATGTGAGTATGGGGCTACTCAGGGACTCTGCTTGGCTCTTTTGGCTCATAGGGTCCTCTCTCTTCACTCCAATCTCCATCCCATTTGTACCATTCCCATGTTCATCATGGTCATCATCATTTCCATCCCCTTCTTTGGCTACAACATGCCAGGCTCTCAACAGTTTCTCTAGAAACCTTTTTTCCCCAAGCAACTCATGCAAATGCTTTGCATTTTTGTGCAACTCCTTTAGCAAGTTCAATTGCCTATCAGTGTGAGATGTATTGTCACCATGCTTATAGAACCGCAAATATGCTTTCTCTACTGCACCAACAAAATCATCTACCCATGCTTTGGGTTTATGCAAAAAACTTTGTGCAATATCATGCTCAAGAATGTAATATTGCTCCAATAATGTTAATGAACAATGCCGGGCTTTGTGATCATCATGCTCGCATTGTGATGACAGCTTATTGCAACATTTTTCCCATTTGTGGTTATTTTTCTTGCAAAAAATACAAGATTGCTTACACTGTTTTCCCATGCCTTCATTTTATATCAATGATATAGATTAATTTGCAAGCAAGAAATTTGCAGTTGAATGTTGATTTATTGCAACCATTTCTCAAGCTTGATAAGTTTCGTTTCAATGGTATCGTGGTCAAGGGAAAAAATAAAAAAATAAAAAATCAACATTTGATCGGCACCTAAAATACTCCACATTTGGTGATTTTGCCATAGCACAAGAGAACTACCCCAAGTGGCTGCACTTTTGTATCGCATTGTCCACTTGTGATTCATTGCCCAACACCAATGCCGAAATGGAAGAGCTTCTTGGTAGGTGCACTATAGAGTTTTGTGCAGATGACCATTGCCCATTACACAGAAATGCAAATAACATGTGATGTTTTTATTCATTTATTTCAGTGCAGGTTTTGTTACCAAACTTGTTGTGATTCTGGGTTGCATCTTGCCCGTCTCATGTTCATTTTCCATACTGCTACCCTGTCTTGGTGCACAAAAATCACTTTCAACTGCTTGCCTCCTTGTGCTCGGCCGTTGCATAGAAGTGCAAAAAGTAACATATTATTGAATAAAATCCATTGGCACACAAGCTTGGTTACCCAAGTGGTTGTGCTCTTGAGTTGAAACCACATGCGCAAGAGCACCCTCACCTGCTCGGTGTAATCGATTCACCCTTCCCCTAGAGATGTCTAAGAGTCACTCACATGTCCATAAGGGCACGCATAGCGGGATTGCCAAGTGTAAGAGATAGAGATATAGAGAGGTGGCGGTTAGAGAGATGACATGAGAGAGAGAGAGAGAGGGAGACACAACTTTCCATTCATTCAATTGATTCATTGCTTACAACCAAAGACATTCTTTTATAAGTTTCACATGCCCCTTGGCGCTTGCTCCTAGGCAACCCTTCAGTGCTCCTCTAAACCTTAGTTAAGGGTCTAGGAAATAGTGCACTATTGCGGTTCAACAGTCAGAGGGAATGCAAGAGATTTTTATGAGAGCTTGTCACAAGATGACAAGGGCAATTGGGACATGTTTAAGAGATGATTTTTGAAGCGTTTCAAGAAGGTGATCCCTCACCAATATGCATAGAAACAGGTCACTAGTTTGTTTATGCAAGAGCACGAGTCTGTTGTAGATTTTTGGTCAAGATTTGATGATGCTTGGAGGTTTGGAAAGATGCTCTATTGCATGTGGAAGCCATGTCTAAAGATAAATTCTATTCCGCATTTACAAATAGCCAAAGAATACAGGTTTTCACAAGTTTGTTGCGACCGAACCTTAAGTTGAAAGTGCAAGAGAAAGAGCCCAATTCCATGCATGAAGCATTGAAGATAGTGCTAACAAAAGAATGAAATCTATGTGTTGCTACAAGCACAAAGTTCCCTTTGTCAATACATGGTATGGATAGTGAGGATGACCATTATGTGCATAAAGTCATAGTTGCAGGTGTTCATGCTAGGAAGGATAATAGCTCGGATACAGGTGGAGATGCCCATATGCGCACAGCCGATGCAAATGAAGTATGTGAAGAAATTTTGGAGAGCATTTACATGCCTATGGTGAAAAATGGCAAGGACATAGTAGATGAATGCAAAAGTTTGAGCACTAGCATGGGAAGTGAAGATGATGAGAGTGAAATTGACAAGGATGGGACAACCTATGATGGTGACACATCTGATGCTAGTGAGAGTTGGTGTAATGATGTATGCGATGATGACATAGAGTCACTAGATCCATTGAAGGATATGGTAGCCTTGCACAAAGAGAAATGTATATTTTGGGAAGGGGCTTTGCAACACCAGGGCATGGATGATCGCATTGTTGATGAGATGGTGGGCTATGGTCAAGGAGTTTTCACTTTGAATGAAGATGATGTAAGAGGGAGTGATGCTATGATAGTTGATTTGACCTTGGGTACATGTGCTTTACCAGAGCTAGGGGTTGGGCAACCCTCTAGTGGTTGTGATGCAAAGATATTGGGTCATCAAGATTAAGGGGATGAGTTCTATGTATGCAAGGATTTGATGCTAGGGCCATCTCCAAGGGATGCCCATGACAATATGCGACTTACGATTGCTAAGTATAAACTTCTTAAGGATGGGGTAGAGAAGGAGGTTCAAGTGATCTTTTGCTTGCACGATGATTTGATGGATGCATTTCACATGCTTCAATGTATGTTTGGTCCATGTCCACTTATCCACAAAGATCCTGAATGGCAATTAGTGAGCCTTGCGACAGGTTGGTTTGATGAGGATTTCTTTATGCTGTGTTGTGTGGCTTTGTCTCCATGTTACCAGCTTTTCAAGTGTTGGATGCCTTTTGTGGAAGAAGAGGATGCTGGTGATAGTTTTTTTGAAGAGCGTTTTCATATTTGGAATGGAGCTGTTAATGCTTGGAGTGATGGTCTCTTGGGCGTGGGTAATGAAGAGCATTCAATGCATCATGAAGATTAATGTGAGACTTATGGTTGTCAATCAAATGGGCTCTAGTTATGAGATTCATTTTGAGGTATTTGCGGGTTCGGCTGATTGGAAAAAAGCATGGTACAACATGGCATGTGCCAACCTTGGTGAAAATTATAATTATTATTGGGATCCAGGTGGGTGGTGGTGTTATGGCAAGAAAATAGATGCTTTTGCATTTGGTGTGAGTGGCATGCTTAGATACATGGGTGGTGTTATGCAAGTGGATGAGTTTCCATATGATCTAGGAGGAACTTTAAGGTCACATTTTGAGGGGTTTTGTCACAAATTGATGCAAGTGTTGAGCATAAATGCTCAACTTGGGGTTGGGCAGTGATGATAAACCACTTTTTTTATGTACAAAGTAGCTGTATATGCATGGTCATATGTAAAAAAGGATATAAATACATGCATTTGGGAGCTTTGCAAAGTGGTTTCCAGTTTTAAAAATGATGCAGCGTGTGTACATTGTGAATAGTCAGGTTCATGTGCCAGTAGTCGAGAAGACGAACATGCTTGGATAGGATATCGAGGCCTTGGATATGGTTCCAGGTGGCTTCTTTTGGTTCTAGGAAATGTGTTTAAGCTTTCTAGAATTTAAATAATGCAAGTGGGAGGTATGAGCACCCTCGTCCTGCCCAAAAAATTTGGCACATGCCGCAACTATCCATTTGTAGTGCGTGATCTGCGATGATGCGTGCACCGCCCTAGAAGTGGTCAAAAATGGAATTTGGGGATGTGAAAAGTAATTTGGGTATCAAGGATCATTTCGTGAATTTTGGAGTCCGTTTGAGGTTTTTCTCGCGAAAATGGCCGTCGGGGTTCAAAACTGGCCAAAAATGGTCAAAAAAGGTGTGAAAAGGTTTCAAAAATCCACCTCACTCACAGTGCCGTGATGGTCTAGACTGAGGGAGAACTTTTGAAGAGCAATATCAACACTTTCACCTCTATGTGTGGGAGGAAGCAGGGTTCCTACAGGTGGTCTAGTGCAATCCTATCACGTTCGCATCCTATTTTCGAGTGTGTGGAGGAGTGAATGAGAGCTTTCTCTCTTCAATTTTGTACTTGGGAGAGCCTATGTAAGTTCAAAGGTTTCCATGGATGTGTGTGTTCGAGGAATTGAGGGAAGAAGGTACGGCTTTTTGCAAGACTATGTGACCCTGTATCAGTGCCATTAGGGTTGGCGCTACTCCAAAGAGTCCAATAGAGTAGAGTTTGGTGAAGGCTTTGCAATGTTTTGAGAGAGGAATTTTGTGGCTGGAGTTTTTTGAGTTTTTGATGGTTTTTCTTGTATATTTTGGTCACCATCAAGTATGATTTCAAGTGTTGATCAACTCGACTCACCTTGTAGTGTCTGCGGGCACGCAAGGGCTTGTAGGTCGAGGTGTCTGGAGTTTGAATTGAGCATGTGGGTAGTATTTTTATTCATCTCTTGAGTGGTGGTGTGTGTGGGTTGGAATTTAAGTAAATTCCTTGTGTGGTGTTGAGTTATCTGGGTGTGTGAGTGTGTGCACGGCGTCTTTTGCTCCATCACCGCGGGAAGGACAGATGAGAGAGTGCCTAACAAGCAAAGCTTGAAGCGAAGGCCTCTGATGGTAATGTGGATGAGCTTGATATAGTGCATGGAGGGGAAAATGCAACATTGGGGCATGCAACATCGCCCAACGGTTTAGGTGACAACAAAGAAACCAATGGCGACAACAAATTTATAATAATTGCTCGTCCCAAACCCGTGCCACTGCAAAGGATGAAATAAGTTCTTCAGAGGAGATGGTGAGAAGTTTGCAAGAGTAATATGGTAGAAATGACCTCGTGCCGCGAGTGCAAGGAGCTTGTGATGATAGCCCTCTCTTGAGATTTGTAAGCAAAGTGAGGATGAAGAGGAAAGGTGGACTGGAACAGATTCGAGAAGACCCTACAAATGACAGTTTTGTTGCCCCAAAGACCACCTAGAAAGATATATCTAAGACTACCAAATGTGACAAGAGAGCCATTTGCTCACACGTAAGCCAAAAACCTTTGTTGACCCTATTCTTTTGATTGTGTTCTTCTCAGATCATGAAACTACTATAATGGCATGTATCTTTGCAAATATTTATAATGGAGAAACACTTTTTGTAAACATGATGTCTCTGTGCAATAATTCAGTAGTTTTTGGTTGTCATTTATGATGTGTTTCATTCAATAACTTTAATGTGTCGCAAGGAAAAACTGCCTACAAATAATTGCCTTGCATGATATGAATTGGGCCATTGCATTGAAAAAGATGCAAAAAAGGCGTATTGCCAAGGCATGAAAGATAAGGAGAGAAAAAGTAGAGATTGAGAAGTGCATGGAACGGTCTAGGTCTAGGCTCAATAGAATTAAAGAGTCTTTGAATTTTTTTCATCCCTCCGGGGAAGTTATCTTTGTTGAGTGGTATCCGCTTCCAAGCCCAATATGGGTGCCAAAGTTATTGGTAGAAGAGAAGCACACTCTTCTTCTTTTTTTGAATGGGGTGTTGGTGAATGTTGTAGAGTCATGGCATGGTGAAGTCCTCCCGGAATATGCACGGAAAATCCATAAGTACTATATGGAAGGGGGCAAGGTTGTATTCTGTCGCAAAGACAGCCACAGATTTTTGGATTAGTGCCTACAATTTTTCCATGTCTATGTATGGAGCACGAGCATGGGGTGTAAATGAATGCCATTCTTGATAAAGTATTCAGACCACAGTGTGCAAGAATGGGAGGGTTTTTGTCACAGGAGCACTGTGTCAAATGGCATTGGACGCTCTATAAAAAACCAATCTTCTTCAAGAATCTGAGTCAGTTTTGGAGAGGCTTTCCATGGTTCTGCCCCACAAACACTCTAATCATTGATGACAGTAAATATAAGGTGTGCCAGTACCCCAAGGGAACCTGGTTCGTCCTTCCAAAGATGGAGGACCAGAGCCTTGAAGAGCGGCAATCTTGTCTGGTAGACAAATTGGCTCCCCTAGTTGTTTCTATGGCTGCAAGTGGAAGACCGTTTTGCATATACTTCCAACAATGCATATGATAGCCACCCATAATGTTCTTTGGATGCAATTGTTGAGAAGTTGAAAGCCAAACAATTGCAGAAAAAAATGCATCAAAGACAAGCGGAGGACCTACGTTGATATACAAAGGACATTGTTGAAGAAGCAGCAAGGGAGGAGAGGAGTAAGTGGGAGAGTTCCAAATCAAAGAAAAATTAACACTTGAAGCAGCAACTTAAAAAGAGAAAGGGAAATTCAGAAGCCACAAAATGGTGACATGAGGCCATGAGATTGCCATGCTTTTGTAATAATCACCCATGGCATTGCCATGTAAATGTTTTATACATTTTGTATCATCTGTTTGGTCATGAGCTTGCCATGACCCCAAAGGTTGTACTTATCATCCACTTCCTAATCCATTTCAATGTTCATACCTATATATAATTTCATTTCAGATTGTAGGATCAGATTTTCTAGTATTGTATCTTATATGTAACCTCCCAGAACACACATGAACATTCCCTTTCTTTTGATGGATATGAGGGCCAAATCATGTATTGGTGGTACGAAAAAGGGGTGTCCTAGACACTCCTTTTGTAGCACTCTACAAGCCCCATCTTCATGTGTTACATGTAAATTAAACTAGCATGTTATATATCAATGGACATTATTTTTCATGTAGAATCTAAAAGTATAAATTCCAACAAGTTTTGAGTTTTTTGCAAAAAAATTACCGGTCCCCGCTTTTTTTTTTAAAGGTACCACCAAAAGATGCAAAACGTGGTGCCACCAATACATGCTTTTACCCATGATGCAGATGCTCCCTACAAGAGGGTGGCTCGACTCGACAAAAAGCAACCACATCTGCTGCACACCACAATATAACTCCATTGGGTTTTAGTTGTTCATGGGTCAAGGTTCTTTTCACAACTGCTCCCGCACCATCATGCTCTCCCTTGCCTTGACCTGATCCAAAGAAGAACCAGCTCATCCCCATCTCTACGAGTCCACCATATCTTACAACAAAGTAGAAAGTTATGGCTGCCTTGAACTGCAAGGCCGCACCATTAGACCACACCCAATGATATTTAGAAGTGACACCCTCGTGATATAACCAGTCACGGTGCAGCATGAAGCAATTTTCACAAACAATGTATCATGCACTTTGTCATCTGATATGAAAAAGTGGATTGTTTTGACTACCTCCCCTGCCTTTTGGTAGTATCTAATGTGTACAAAAATGGTTGCTTGACTAGAGTACCAATGCATTGACTGAACCTCATTTCTCTCCTTGAAGAAATAATTCTTGGCAAAATCAACAACTGAGAAAACAACGTCATCTGAAAACCAAAGTAGACAGTCTTTGAATTGTTGTCCTTGCCATCGAGCTACATAATTGTGAGTGATGAAGATCTTCAGCTTGGTCTTCAGGAGTTGAAGAAACTTCGAGCACTTTATGCCTAAGATCTTTTCTTCGTTTACTCTTTCTATTCTTGTCTTTTACTCTTTCCATTCTTGTCTTTTACTTCTACATACGCAAATACTTTGACAACAAAACTCTTACATGACTTTGTTGTCTCCAAGCAACATAATTCTAACTTCCACACTCCACATGTCTTTCAGGCTCCCATCAGGCATTCCCTTTTATGAAAAACTACATCTGCTGCCATTGAATAGAGAACGGACTCCCACAACTGTGTGACACCTTTGAACGTGTGATATGAAGCCAAGCATCCCCTACGTTATCGCCTTTGGCACATATATTGCATACATAGTTGCAACTTGTATCATGCATACCAAAATTTTGAGAGCGCGTGTGGTTCAGTGCATCCTTTAGAAAGGACACTTGAACATGGTATTTGTAGCAACACATATATCTATCTTTCAACCGCCTACAGAAGAATGGCTTCAACATCTCAAAAATTCTCATGCCAATCTTGCAATCTGGATGTTTTTCTTTGAATTGGTGAAAGAGCTCGTCCTGCAATAACCATAATTGATCAGCATGTTTAGTATGATGAATGAATCAAAATAGAAATATACAGAAGGATACCTAATACATCCAGCAGGTTCATAAATACAGAAGGATTCTAGTTAGAAATCTATGTATTCCAGTTAGCATAAACACAATTCTGATTTTCATTACACAACAAACCTGGTAGGATATCTTCCCTCTAAGAGGCCTTGCAACTCATACAAGAGGGGATCAAAGCCCTACTCAACACTTCATTTTGGACATTGTCAATGACTTGGATGCTACTTAGCATACTGTGTATGCTAGTTAGCAAAAACACAGTTCTAATTTTTCTTACACAACAAACATGGTAGGAGCTCTCTATATACCCTTGATGCTATTAGCATACTAGCTGTGCTAACAAGGGTGATTGTTAGCAGCTGCTAACACAGGCTACACCAAATATGCATCAAGCGTTAGATATGCTATGGTTGTGCATAATATTTCCAACATACTTTGTATAAGTCTTGGGCTCACTTGGAGTTCTAAAGTTGTATATGCTAGTTAGAGGGCTCAAGCTTAAACCCTTAGTATAAGGGATTGTGGTGAAAGCCTTTAAAAGGAAGCCTTTATGCAAGGAGACTTCATTCTTGAGTATTCACTCTTGAGGATCCACTTTTGAGAGATCCCTCTCTCTTGAGTGTTCATTCTATGGCTAGTGCTAACCATTGTAATTAGAGTAAGCTCTTCTTGATTAATCTAATTCCTATTTTCTCATTAGGCTACTTCTTCTCTACATTTCATCATGTCATGAAGTAGTATTACACTCTCATTATTCTAGATTTGAGAGAGGTATGTAATTATTGCTATTAACCACTCATATTCTTCCATAAGAATTCCATTTGTGATATTTAGAATCACTAATTAAGTTGATTAAGTTGGGTCTTAATCTTGTAATTAGTGTGTGTACCCTATTGTTTGCTTGTTTGTAGATAGGTTTTATGAAACTCTAGCACCATTCACCTCGTGTATGTTGCTATTGATGAAGTGCCGTGATTGACATGTGGTAATTAGTGTGTGTGCTTATCGTTAGTGTGCTTGGGGTTTCTAGTCTATGGTAAGTCGACCTTCGGTGGACTTGATGTGTGTAGGAGTTGATTGATTAGTGATTAGAGTAGGTTTAGAGATAGTCTTGCCATGGCTAATCTCTACTTGCATTGAAGAGGTGATCTCTTGAATCCTCTATTTCTATTCATCCAATGCTCGTGCTTTCATGCCCTAGCCGGATTTCCGATCCACGGATTTGATAATTTTGTGTGGGTTACGATTAGGTCGTCTACAATGCCTTCCCGGCAGTGGCGCCAAATGTTTGGCCAATTTAATCATCATAATTGGTTAAAAATACCAATTATTAATTCAAGCACCGGATTGCACATGCCATTGATGTAATGTACCCAACATTTATCCATATAAGTCATTTCACTTATTTTGCAAAGTAATTGAGATTCTCAATTTTGTGAGTCATCGTGAGTTTATCAGAGCAATCGGATTGAAAATCGGGTTCAGAATCCATTTATTTATGATCTTTCTTTATGTGGAACAATAATTTTATGTGGGAACCTAATCTATGTGTGAAGAAAAAGCTTAGAGATAGTATTTTTAGGAAAGAAAGAGAGGTGAGTCAAAATTAAGATACTTCTTTCTTTCTCTCTTTCAAAATAGAATGGGAACTTGTAAGTATAGAGCTTTTTAAAATCGCGCATAGGATTCGTGTACCAAAAAAAAAAAAATTATAGAGCCGCAACGACGCGCGAGCTTTTTCCCTCTCCTATTCTTGAAACCTCTCAGTATTTTTAGCACCCCCCTAGAGCCTATATAAAGGACCCTCCTCCTCTCACTTTGAACACACACATCTTTAGAAGCGGAAGCTCTCTCGCAACGACGCGCCGGAGGAAGCCTCTCTCTCTTAACCTCTCACCTTCAAGACATCTCCATCTCCAATCGTCGGCGTGCCGTCACCCGATTTGTGAACACACTCTCTCTCTCTCCAACAACGTGCTTTTCTTTTCTCCATTCCGAAGCTATGGCTCCGAAGCGTGTAACGCGAAGTTCTAAGGACGCCCATGCCGTTGCACCACCAAGGAAGGTGGGAAGAAAGGTGTCTACTCCGAACATATCTTATACGGAAGCATCAACCGAAGAAGAAGTCGAAGCCGTCCAACCTCCAGCACAGGAGTTAGCCGCACGCGCTCCAAATCCGGTAAAGCAAATTTATAATTATGCATTGTATTCATGTTGACCGGTAAGATGAACTTAGATTTAACCTTACTTTAAACCGACCGAAAACGTGATTGTTCAATTACATGAAACAAACATATGTTTTGATAGATTAGTGAAAGAACTGTTGATAAATTGTCACTGTTGTTGGATTGTTATTGTTTAATCAATCGTTATTGTTTGATAAGCGATTTCTGATTGATATGAAGAATTGGTTGATCATGTTTGATGAATCATTAATGAGTTGTTGAAAGAATATATTTTGTTCTCGCGGTTAGAGAGATGATTCCGCGGATAGCGGAGATTAAGCTGAGGTTATCGGCTCTCTTTTGTTCCTCGCGGTTAGCGAGATGCCTCGCGGTTAGCGAGATAGGACGGTTGCGCAATTCACGGTTAGCGAATAAATCCTTTGCAAAGGCTCTGCTGGTTAGATAGAGAAAGTCCGCGGGTAGCGGCAAACTCATGAGAAATTGGAAAAGTTATTTTTGTTGAATAATAGGGCTGTTACATTAGACCTTGTTTGAATTGTTTTGGTATTGTTGAAGGGCCGTATGAAAGAACCTGTGTTTGGAACTAATTAAGGAACACTGTTTGTATATGTTAAATAGTGTGGTAAAAAGGGTGAGTGCGGTGTGGAAAGTGGAGACCGGCTCAAGTTGCCGGTCAAGGATAGGTGGACTCGATTAGTCGAGTACTTTTCACTTTGTCTCAGTTAGTTAGAGATTGATCCCATGTCATATTTTGGATTTAAGGATGGCGGTTGTGCCTCTTAAACGCGGGGAAAAAGGCGTTGTTTTTGGATCCTTAATATGTGAAAGGGATTTCTTCTCTTATAATGTAAGATCTAGAGTCCATAGAACCTTTAACCTCATCGATCTGGCTTGTGGCGTAGGGTCTTGCAACTACGAACACAATAGGTGGAAGTCTTCTTCTCTTTCGTTGCTCGTATCCTTGCTTCGCCTTATCGGAGTAGGGTGTCGTCAACGAATTTAGAGGATAAAGAAGGCTATCTTCCAAGTCGCCCCGATCTTTTAGGACGGGGACCTTACAATTGAATATGCACACACACCCAAATTTAGGCCAAAATTTTATGCAAAAATTACATCAATTTCACATTGCAATGATCAAATTGAAAACTCAATCAAGCATAAGTGAATACATGCGTGCTCAATTTCATAAAAATCAACACTAGTTTGATCCAATCAAACAATGCACACACTCAAAAATTAAGCACAAAAGATTTCTTCCTCTTTCCTACCCTCATTCCCTGCTAGCTCTCTCTACCTTCGAATGTGTTCGAGGTCTTGGGACTGAGGCTTATGATATTCAATGCTTTCCATAAGTTTATGTTATGATTATTTCAAGAATGCTAATGGTTTATTGCAAGTAGATTAATTACTTCATGCAAGTAGATTAATTGTATTGCAAGGTAGATTAATTGTTGCTTTAAACATAAGTTGAAGCATAAAAGTTCACATCTTCATGCACCCAAATGATTTATGGAACACAAGGATTGATAATGCTCACAAGTTCTTGATTGTTTTCAAGCTAAGATTGATTGTTGCTATTAAGCAAAAGCTTGGTGTATGAAGCTTCCATCTGCATAATTCCAAAGAGGTCTCAAGGAACACAAAGATTGTATTGTACCAAGTCTCACTTAATGAGAGAATCTATAATACAAATGCATTTTGGTGGAGGGGGGACCAGTTCCACATAAATCCGGTCCTCAACTGTTGTCATATTCTCTAAACTCTCTCTCTTGCAGAAGTATTGCTCATGCCTAGTTAATTAAGTGCTATGATTAAGTTGCTACTACCAATTAAGTTCACCCTCTATGCTCCGCTATTCTCTAAGTTCATAGGCCATTTCCATTACACAAATAGATAGACATGTCAAAACCCTTCTAATAGAGGGGCCAAACTAGGGGTTTTGGACATTGAAGGGGGGAGGAAAAATAGGGCCAAAAAAAACATGAGCATGGGGAAAACCCATGGGCTCACATGAGCCTTTACCTCTAGCAATTAGGGCAAAACAACAATAATAACGAGGGAGGGTTTTGACATGGCTGTTCACATGCAATGGGTTGTTTGTTGCATGCAAATAGGCATGCCAAAACCCCTCCAATAGAGAGGCATAACTCATGCCATAAACTAAGGGTTTTGGGCTAGGGTTTAATATCTATATTAGAGTAATCTTGACATGCCCATTTGCATGCAATGGGCAGCCCATTGCATGCAATATGCATGTCAAACCCCCTCTAATATAGGGGCCAAATCCTAGCTCAAAACCCCTGATTTATGGCATGAATTTGTCCCCTCTATTGCAGAGGTTTGGCATGCCTATTTGCATGCAATGGGCTACCAAACGGACTGCCCATTGCATGCAAATAGGCATGTCAAGATCCCTTCAATAGAGGGACCAAAGTCATGCCCAAAACTAAGCATTTTGGTATGCATTTTGTCGATGATGGAACGCTTATTTGGAATAGTCCATTGCATGCAAAACCGATCTAATTGCGGAGGCAAAATAGAATCCAAAAATTTTGAGCATGGGGGACAACCCATGGGCTCACATGAGCCTTTACCTCAACAATAAGAGAAAATAACACTAACTTTAAAACAAAATTAAAAATTAAAAAGAATATAAGTGTACTTACGTTGAAAATGTGTCACACGCGTTCGATTTTGTGTGTCTCCTTGCCCCCAACGCTCCTTTGCCACTCTCTTGTCGCCAACGTTTGAATATCAAAATAGCCTCCTTCGTGTGTGTGTGTGTGTGTGTGTGTGTGTGTGTGTGTGTGTGTGTGTGTGTGTGTGTGTGTGTGTGTGTGTGTGTGTGTGTGCGTGCGTGCGTGCGCACGCGCGCACGTGCACGTGCGTGTATGTGTGTGTGTTTATGATTGATTATCTAACAATAGTTTGATTTAACAAACTATCGAACCATGCAATGGGACTAGAGACCGGACAAGGGTTACATAAATACATAAGAATACATCTTTATAGTAAACAAAAATGACAAAGATTAGATTGTACAAATGACAACATTTAGACCGGAAATGAGTTTTATGAGGTTTTTAAGCCCCAAAGTAGGCTACATATATATAACTCTTAACTTTAGAAAGTTTGGCATTAATTGCCGCTATTTTTTTTTATGTCAGTACTAGTGCTCATATGTGTAGTCAATCTATACTTTTGGAGTCACCTATAACACAAAGAGATGTTAGTAAGCGTGTACTACTCTTACCTAGATGGAGTCAAAAAAACATATAAAAGATAGTAAGTACGAATGTTCAATTCCTTTTAACCATAAAATTACAAAATTGTGAGACATTTTAAAGTCCCCTAGTTGTTCCATAAGCCAAGGGATTATGTTATCAATGTCGATCACATAAGATGCAATAAACAACCATATTTGGCCATATATGTTGGGATTCATGCCAACTAGCCGGACATCCCACTTACTACTAACCCATCTACTAACTTAACCTATATACACTTATTCTTTAATACAAGATAGAATAAGGACCTGCAAACAACAGGATAAGGTTGTTGTGCGCTCCACCCAAAGCAGCTCTCTCTCTCTCTCTCTCTCTCTCTCTCTCTCTCTCTCTCTCTCTCTCTCTCTCTCTCTCTCTCTCTCTATGTGTGTGTGTGTGTGTGTGTGCTCTCGTACTTGCACTTGCACACGCTGTCAGGAGTTTTTTGGAGCAAGGGATTGCGCATATGTACATACACATGCATGGTGCATCGAATAAAGAATTGTCCATTTTTCAGAGCCAGGTGGTTAGGTGGGGCCCACATGTGTACAGGTAGGACAACATGTACATAGTTCATCGATTTTCACTATTACCAGTACCAGTGTGTTTTTTCTACAATAATGAGGAGTTCGTAGCGCGTAAAACTTCTCGAGGAATCTATCCGCGGGCCGATGACATGAGGTAAGCAGGTGCGTCAGATGGCATCTACTTGCGTCAGGAGGCCGAATGGGGTCAGTACTTGCACGCGGAGAAGTACGGACACGACGTGGGTGTTTTCTTGTGATACTCATGCAGAAAGGTCATCATGAGGACCATCTTTTGGGGCCACTTCACGTGGTGGCGGGATGCATTATTGAAAAAAACTGAGTGCCAGGTGTGCGTATGGATGCAGCAGGGTGACAACTATGCACTGCGAGGTCAGTTTTTGGCCTGTTCGGGGTCCGTTTGAGGTCATCTAAAAGGCCAAGGGTGCCCAACTAATAAAGCTAAGTGTGGGAACTGAAAAAACAGAGAGAAGACCAGAAAAAACGTGGAGAAGAGAGGAGGAACAGCCGCAGGTGTGTTTTTGCTCATTTTGGAGCCTATTTTGGCCGAAAACTGCTCATCCGAGGTCGGATTTGAGCACTTTGACATTGTACACTGGGGTTTTGGGCCATTCCGGACGCGATGGTGCTGTCCATTTTGCCAAAATCCTCACTCTAGTTTGTGATTGTAACTGGCTCCACATAAATCCGGTCCTCAATTGTTGTCATGTTCTCTAAACTCTCTCTCTTGCAAAAGTATTGTCTATGCCAAGTTAACTAATTGCTATGATTATGTTGCTATCTTCAATTATGTCTACCCGCTATGCTCACAAAATCATTTCTTGAAAGTACTCTCATTAAATTCCGCTATTCTCAAATTGAATAGGCAAATTCCATTACATTGGTATCAGAGCATTTGGTTTCTCTTTTCTTGCTTAAGAAGAGAGGTCCTTAAGTAGCCTATAAATGGTTGATGTTGTTAATTATAATAGAGTAAGTGGAACTGGGATCTAATACCGGTTTTGTTAAGCCCACTATGTGGGGGATGGTGCACACCTCGGGAGCTTTGGACTTAATAATGGAGTCTTTTTAGACTTGCCTACGGCTTTACCATTATTGAGCCATAAGAAGTCCGAAAGGAGCTAGCCCTTGGCAACTCTGCTATGTTAGACCTACTCCTCTACTCTCTATAATTAACCACTTTGAGCCGTGGGTGTAGATACTTAAGAGCCGATTTTCAAAGGCTAAGAGGAGTGGCAACTAAGGTTTTGAATTGCCAAAGCATACACTAAGTACATACATAAAATTTTGTTAACATGGCTGACAATAATCAAGAGAGTAGAATGAACATTGATAGCTTTGATTTTGCACATGAAGGTGCTAATGATGATGCTCCCATGTTTGTGAATTATCTTGTGACTAGGTTGCAACAAGCTATGGGCAACCCTACCTTGCAAGCCGAAGTTACTCAACAACTTCGTGCCTATGGAATTTCCCTTCCTCTCCAAGAGGAGAGAGAGCTTAGGAGGCCTCTTGAAGAGACCCCCAAAAGAAGACTCTCTCCCATTCGAGAGGAGGAATCCAAAGAGAAAGAAAGCAATGAAAGTCTAAGTTCTTCTGAAGATGTGGCTCCACGAAGAAGGCGGTCTAGACGATCGCCTACTCCTCCCAAGAGGAAAAGATCAACCCATAGTCCTTCTCCTCATCACTCTCAAAGGCAAGAGAGGAAACAAAGGAAGAAAAGGTCTAGGAAGAGGTCACCCTCTTCTCCTTCTTCTTCACCTTCCTTCTCTTCCGATGAAAGTTATGGCTATTCTCCTAGAGAATACAAGAGGGGAGGGCATCGCAAATCATTTCCTGCATGGCGAAGGTCACAAAAGCTAAAGAAGTTCAAGGAGGGAGGAAAGAGTATCTCTTTTCTCACCTACGATGGCACCTTTGGTGCTACCGACAAAGTGTTGGCCTTCATCCAGCAATTTGATGCGGCCTTTGGGGACGAGGGCTTCACAGAGTCCTCCAAGCTACGCCATGTAGCTATGCACTTCCAAAAATCAGCTCGTCAATGGTGGGCTAGCCTTCGTGGCAATGGAGAAGCCCCAAAGACATGGAAAACTCTACGAGTTTCCATCATGAAGCAATTTCTTCCAAGCGATACTAAAGATAAAGTTCTTACCGAATGGCGCGGCTTGAAGCTCCTCTCTCATGAGTCTATCAACAAATATGTAGATAAGTTTTGGGATTTACATCTCAAAGCTACTGTCTTTCAAAAGATAGACTTTGCCGAGCAAAGACAGCAATTCTGTGCGGGATTACCTGAAGAGATGGCCGAATATATCAATTCTCAACGGCCCGGTACTATTACCGAAGTAATCCACCACACCATGGTTGCTTCACGCATCAATTTCCATCAAGGGGCTAGACGTAATGTCAAGCCCATGGAAAACAAAGATAAAAATGATGCAAAGGGGAAATCCAATGCTCAAAATAATTCCCAAGGCACTTCCAACAACAACAACAACAATCGGTCCAAGGAGAAGGGAGTTTACAAAGGTAAAAACAAACTCTCTCCTGAAGAGCTTGAAGCTTTTCGCAAGGACCATAAGTGTTTCAAGTGTGGGGAGCAAGGACATGGCTATCGTTCTTGCCCCAAGAAGAATACTCGCAATGAGACTCCTAGGGCTTCCACCATCGAAGCTCCAAAAGAGGATGCTCATTGCAAAGGATCATCACTCTCCTATGCTTGGGGAAAGGTAAGAGAGCATGATGCCTTCATCTTGTTTGACCCTGGCTCCCTGGCTCTACTCTCAACTTCATATCAATAGAGTTGGCCACCAAGTTGGGCATTCAAGCTTTTGAGATGGGAGATATAGTAACAGCTGATGCAGCTTTCAAGGGACAACAAGCCTCCGTTACTCCCTTGATTGGGAAGTTGAGGCTTCATGTCCAAAGCTATGTCGACAAAGAAGACTTCTTCATCTCTCCCCTCCAACATCAGGATGTTATCCTAGGGGCACCATGGTTTGATCGCATGGCTGCCAACATGAAGTTCCCTGAAAGGAGAATTTACTTCACCTACAAGGGAAAGAACATGTATGTAGATGCTAGTGAGCGTGGTCGCACTATTCCACTTGTAAATCCTCTTTCTTTTGATAAATCAATGAAGAGCTCAGTTTCTGCGTACATGATTTATGTCAAAGAGTCTCTAAAAGCTAATAATGTTTCATCAAATGAAAATGATAGGAATCAAGAAGAGTTAGACTTGTCTACTTATCTAAAAGGATTCCAAGATGTGTTCATCGATGATATCCCTATGGACCTACCTCCAAAACGAGGGGATGATGACCATCGTATTGAGCTCCTTCCAGGAAGCTCACCGCCTAACAAACCTCCTTATCGAGTCTCACAAGCTCAACAAGAGGAGATCATGAGGCAAGTACAAGAGCTGGTAGACAAAGGGATGGTGAGGCCTAGTTCCTCTCCCTTTTGTTCTCCAGTCCTTTTAGTGCAAAAGAAAGATGGTACATACCGTATGTGTGTGGACTATCGAGCACTAAACCATATCACTATCAAAAACAGATTTCCCGTACCTCGGGTAGAAGATCTGTTTGATAAGCTACAAGGCTCTACCTACTTCAGTAGGATTGACCTTAAGAGTGGCTATCATCAAATAAGGATAGTGGATGAGGATATCTTAAAGACCGCGTTTCGCACAACATTTGGTCTTTATGAATATCTAGTCATGCCTTTTGGCTTGACTAATGCACCAGCTACGTTCAATCGTTTGATGGAGAAAATTTTTAGACCATATCGAAAATTCACTGGAGTGTTCTTCGATGATATCATCATCTACTCCAAGTCTTTGGAGGAACATAAGCAACATCTCCAAGTGATTTTTCAAGCCTTGAGGGAGAACAAACTTTTTCTCAACCAAAAGAAAAGTGAATTCTTCCTTCAAGAGATTCAATATCTAGGCCATATTATCTCTCACGATGGTATTCGTATGGATCCATCAAAGTTAGAGGTAATAAAATCATGGCCTAACCCAAGGAATCTACATGAGCTAAGAAGCTTTATTGGTATGTGTGCATACTATAGACGCTTCATAGCAAAATTCTCTCAAGTAGCAGGACCACTACATGACTTAACCAAGAAGAACGTTAAGTTTGTATGGACTGCTAAGGAGCAAAATGCTTTTGAAAAACTCAAAGAGAAGCTTACTTCCCAACCAGTCCTCGTGCTTCCGGATCTCTCAAAGCCATTTGAGGTCCAATGTGATGCTTGTGGTGATTGCCTTGGAGCGGTTTTGCTTCAAGAAGGGCATGCCATAGCATATGAGAGCCGAAGGCTCAATGGTGATGAACGAGTCTTGGGCATTTATGAGAAAGAGCTTTTAGCTGTTCTACATGCCCTAGACACATGGAAGCACTACCTATTGGGGACTCCATTTATCCTACGAACCGACCACCAAAGTCTCAAGTATTTCATGACGCAAACCAAGCTTTCCGACAAACAAATGAGGTGGGCAAATTTTCTTTCGCAATTTAATTTCCATATTGCTCACATAGCTGGTAAGCACAATCAAGTTGCCGATGCACTTTCACGACGACCAAAAGTTAATGCGGTGTCTATAGTTACTCACAACGATCTATCCTCTATGATAGATGAGTATGCTACTGACCCTAACTTTAGAGACATAATGTCAGCCCTTGCTTTGGGGAAGAAAGAGGAACCATTCACCTTGCAGGATGGTTATCTTCTCCACGGCAATAGGCTATGTGTTACCCATTCCCTTCGTGAAAAGGTTATGTATGAATCCCATGCTCCCCCATATGCAGGGCATAGAGGTATTCAACCTACTCTCCGAGGAGTAGAGACGTATTTCTATTGGCCTACCATGAAAGTGGACATACAAGAGTATGTTTCAAAATGTGTAGTATGCCAAAAGACCAAGTATGATAGAGGGAAGCAACCTGGATTACTCCAGCCATTGCCTATTCCAAATTCACCATGGGAGAGTATATCCATGGATTTCATCTTTGGATTACCCAAGTCTATCCATGGGAATACAGGAATATGGACAATAGTCGACAGGTTTAGCAAGCAAGCACATTTTATTCCTGTCAAAAAGACTATTAAGGCACATCAAATGGCAACTCTCTTCATATCTCAGATTTTCAAACACCATGGATTACCCACATCCATCGTGTCAGATAGAGATCCTAGAATGATCAGTAATTTCTGGAAAGGTCTCTTTGAAAATCTAGGAACAAGATTGAATTTCTCTTCGGCCTATCACCCACAAACGGATGGCCAAAGTGAGATAGCCAATCTTACGATACTCGATCTACTCAAGACTTATGTTACCGAAGTAGATCAACGCTCACAATGGGAAAAGTATTTACCGCTAGTAGAGTATGCCTACAATAATACTGTACATACTTCTACGGGCAAAGCACCTTTCGAGATCATAGAAGGAAGACCTAAAAGTCCCTTGCTACTGAAAGTACATGGGAAGATCTTCGCCGCCGATGAGTATAGCCGTGACCTACAAGAATCTTTTCAAAAGATTAGGGAGGCTATAGCCATCTCTCAACAAAGGCAAAAAGCTGCTGCTGATAAGCACAGAAGAGCCTTAATGTTCAAAGAAAATGATTGGGTCTTACTCAAGTTTCCTAAAGCTCGATTAAGGCAAACGACGGGCAAAAATCCTACGGGCCATCAAAAGTATTATGCTAAACTAGCAAAAAGATACTATGGTCCTTTCCAAATCTTGAAGCCTATCAATGAGACGGCTTATCAACTCAAGTTGCCCAACCATTGGCTTATACACAATGCCTTTCATGTAAGCTTACTTAAGCCCTACAAAGGAGAGCCACCAATTGAACCAATTATTGAAGACCCTCCCGAAGTTGAAGACCAAGAAGAGGTGCTACAACCCGAAGCTATCCTTCGGCATGAAGACAAAGTACTACGACATGGTAAGATTATCCAACGGTATCTTATTAAGTTAAAAAATTATCCTTTTGAAGATGCTAAATGGATGCAAGGAGTACAACTTAAGGATAGTATGAACCTTGTCAATGCTTACAATGCTACATTAGAGTAAGCAAATGTACAAATTTCTTTTAAATAACTCATGTTTTTGTCTTATATGACTAGTCCTCTTTTTAATTGTGCACAAAATTTAACTAGTATGCATGCTTAGAATCATGTTTGTGATGACGACGTCTCTCAAACACCAAGTAGAATTTGTCACTCTACTTTGGGAGAATAAAATGGACTAAAGAGCAGACATGCTTGCGGCAGCTATGTCTCCCAAGCACCAAATGGATTAGTCATCCATCTTGGAAAGATGTCGTAGGGTAAAAAGGGATCCTTTACCCGCTAAGTACGATTGACTAATGACTAAGACTTTATCTATTCTACCTCATAGTCGAGGACGACTATGATTTCAAGAGAGAGGTAATGTCATAAAATCTAATATCTAACTAACCCAAATGATTTTCTCATATTAAATTGATCACTTAATGTGGGAGAATAAACAGGAACAAGTGTTAAGATATAGGTATGTGCTTATAGATCTATCTCAACACGGGGCCAATGGTAAAGGGGCCCAAAAGGGAGATGGTCTATCAAAGAGCAAGGCTAACCAATGGAGCATAAGACCTTAGGGTTAGCTTCATTGAAGACCTCCAATAAATGTGTGTAAAAGTCCTTTGACCTTAAGTAAGCTAGGGCTGAGCTTGAGGTGGGAACCCGGCCCAAGCTCGAGGTGCTTGTCATGCTTGAGGTGCTTGCCATGCTTGAGGTGTTTTTCATGCTTGAGGTGCTTGATTAAGATGCTTGAGGTGCTTGACTGGCTCCATGCTTGAGGTGCTTGACTTGCTGCATGATTAAAGTACTTGAGGTGCCTTGAGAAGCTTGCCTGAGATGCTTGTGGGAACACCCCCTAGTTCAAGTGCTTTGTCATGCTTGGTGAGTAAGGTGCTTGATCACCTAAAAGTCAAAAGCATTCCTACAAGAGGGGGGGCGAGCCCTTTTCCTAGGGCCTAGAGAGAGAACACCCACTCACACACACAAGGGAAGCCCATCTTGAAGAGGCAGCAAGGACACATGTCAGGCCCCTACTCATGTTACCTTCATGTGTTGCTTGAAGCCTATTGGCTAGGCTTCAAAGGGGTCCAATGATAAATTACTTGAATTATCTAATTGATTTTTCATTTATCAAGTCCTCTCTCTCAAAGGGGAAAGGGGGACACTTGTCCCAAGGCTACCCATGTTGCTTGTAATGGCTCTTGCTTGTGATTGGCTAGGCCTGGAAGGGTCCAATGAGCTTCAGGCATGAGCTACAAGGGGGGGTCGACCCAAGCAAGCTAGGGGGGTGCCTAGGGGGTATACTCACCCACACACACTCACAATCACTCTCATTGTGTGATATGCAAAGTGCAAGAGCTCCCTCTCCAAGCAAGTAGAGGTTGAGAGCCTACACCAACACTCTTGGCTATGGAGTGCAAATCCAACCAAGAGCCATGCTTCAATGCTTAAGCTTGCCATCTCCTTCTTCTTCATTACTATGCTATTATGTATGCTAGCAACAAGAGTATGATAAGTGAGGAACTAATTCTTTCTCCTACGAAATGTTTCTTCTTCCTCTTCCCTACCCTCATTCCCTGCTAGCTCTCTCCACCTTCGAAGGTGTTTGAGGTCTTGGGACTGAGGCTTGGGATAGTTAAAGCTTTCTTCAAGTTTATGTTATGTTTGTGGTGCATGAAGCCTTCCATCTTCATGGCATCACCTAGGTCACAAGGAACACAAAGACTGTATTGTAACAAGTCTCTCTTTATGGGAGAAATCATAATACAAATGCCTATTGGAGGGGGGACCGGCTCCACATAAATCCGGTCCTCAATTGTTGTCATGTTCTCTAAACTCTCTCTCTTGCAAAAGTATTGTCTATGCCAAGTTAACTAATTGCTATGATTATGTTGCTATCTTCAATTATGTCTACCCGCTATGCTCACAAAATCATTTCTTGAAAGTACTCTCATTAAATTCCGCTATTCTCAAATTGAATAGGCAAATTCCATTACATGTTCGGGCCAAGAAGATTACGAGAGATCCTGGAATGTCCTTTGCCTGTTGTAATTCCGATGATCAACTATGAAAACTCATTTGATGTGCATGTGTTTGTCCTTATCTAAAGCTGAGCTCCATTGAAGTTTATGGGGATTGGGTAGTCAAAAGTCTTGGATTCTTGCACGTGTGTTCGAAGGGGTTCTCAAAGCATTGTAACTTGGGTAGCCATGGCTTTCTCTTATCCGGAATTTCATGGAAGAAGTGGTGAAGATGCAGAAGACTTTCTGGAGCAAGTCGAGGTGGCATGCATAAGCAACAATATGTGTGATGAGGACAAGATTTTGAGGCTATTTGGATTGCTTTTGAAAGATGAGGCCCGTGTTTGGTTCATGGATTTGGAAGCTAAAGAAGCAGTGTCTTCTTCTTATGGTTTGAGTCTTGACAAGTTTATCGAAGCTTTTTTAGAGCATTTCCAGGTTGTGGAAGATGCAAATGCAGTATGGAATGAACTCAATGCTCTTAAGCAAGGTACTTGTCAAGGTGTTGATGCCTATGTACAAAGTTTTATAGATTTATGGACTCGTTGGTGTGTTGCTCTTAAGGATGAGACCCCCCCTTATTCATTGAAGAAAAGTTCTTTTGTTGATGGTTTGTCACCTTGGTTGCGGTTCGAGGTTGAGTTGAAGAGGGCCGAGTCTTTTGAAGATGCGGTATGCATTGCAAAGCACAAGGAATGGAAGTTTAAGCGTCTTGAGGAACATGGTATCAGTACAGGTATGCATGTGCAAGATGGATTTGACATGGAAGATGAAGTTAAGCCTAAGCAGGTGAAAAGTAGCCTATCCTATGATGTTTCTCGTTTCTTCCCAAGGTCTATTGTGAAGCGTAAAGAGGTCTTGCAGGTTGACAGGTTTATGGAAGAGCCTAAAGAGGAGGTGAGTAATGCTTTGGATACAGGATTGAAAAGTCTTGAAGAGGATGCATTGGCTACTTGTGTACCTTCTGATTCTGGGTGTAAGTGTGAGGTTGAGGTTATTGATGATGAGCACGTATCTTTGGATACTAGTTCCTTGGAAATTAGGGAAGAGGGTAAGCTTGAGAGCCATTTTGTGGATTTGTTAGATGTGGAGTCTGTTTTGAAGCCATATTTTGATGCATGTGCAGTGATTGAACCGATTTGTGAGCATGGTTGTGGTTTAGAGCAGGGATCTGTATTCTTGGAGACTGATGAACCCATGCTAAAAGCTATGGATAGTGGTGCTAGCCATGAGTATGATGTGGATAAAGTGATGTGTGATGATGAGTATGCTTATGATGATGAGAAGGGGTTTGGCATATATGAGTCCAATCTCAGCTATGTGGATGTCTATGCTAGGGATATGTGTGCTGCGAGGATACTTTTGTGTTTTGGATATCAACAAATTTACCTTCACACAATGCTTTTAGCTACTTGGGTGCATGATTTGCAGGTTGTTGCTATGGCTGGTGAAGCCAAGATGCCAGGTGATGAGTCACTTGAGTTGTCTCTATCGGTTGGGTTGAATGTGGCATGCAATATTTATGCTTTTGGAACTCCAGACAGGGCGGATGTGTTAGTTGGATATGCCTATGGTGCATTTTGGTTGATTGTTGACAAATGTACGCGTGGTGTTATGATGCTTCTTGTGAATCACGCGATATGCCTTTGGCCTTTTGATCCAGGTGGAATGAGCATCTACTAGTGCTGCTGCTGAGCATGAATGCTCTAGCAGGCTAGGTGGTGGGCAAATTATGTCAGGAGTTTTTTGGAGCAAGGGATTGCGCATATGTACATACACATGCATGGTGCATCGAATAAAGAATTGCCCATTTTTCAGAGCCAGGTGGTTAGGTGGGGCCCACATGTGTACAGGTAGGACAACATGTACATAGTTCATCGATTTTCACTATTACCAGTACCAGTGTGTTTTTTCTACAATAATGAGGAGTTGGTAGCGCGTAAAACTTCTCGAGGAAGCTATCCGCGGGCCGATGACATGAGGTAAGCAGGTGCGTCAGATGGCATCTAGTTGCGTCAGGAGGCCCAATGGGGTCAGTACTTGCACGCGGAGAAGTACGGACACGACGTGGGTGTTTTCTTGTGATACTCATGCAAAAATGTCATCATGAGGACCATCTTTTGGGGCCACTTCACGTGGTGGCGGGATGCATTATTGAAAAAAACTGAGTGCCAAGTGTGCGTATGGATGCAGCAGGGTAACAACTATGCACTGCGAGGTCAGTTTTTGGCCTGTTCGGGGTCCGTTTGAGGTCATCTAAAAGGCCAAGGGTGCCCAACTAATAAAGCTAAGTGTGGGAACTGAAAAAATAGAGAGAAGACCAGAAAAAACGTGGAAAAGAGAGGAGGAACAGCCGCAGGTGTGTTTTTGCTCATTTTGGAGCCTATTTTGGCCGAAAACTGCTCATCCGAGGTCGGATTTGAGCACTTTGACATTGTAAACTGGGGTTTTGGGCCATTTCGGATGCGATGGTGCTGTCCATTTTTCCAAATTACTCACTCTTTCCCTGCTGTTTTTCTGTGTAAGTTTCTCCTATGAGCGAAGTTTCTGCTCTAGTTTGTGATTGTAACTGGCTTATTTTGCCCATATTGTGTGAGCTATTTGCCCCATTGGTGTTGGCCCAAGCTCAATTGTATCTAAACATCAGAAATTCCCCTCTTTTGAGCTGAGTTTTTTGGGTGTGTGTGTGTGTGTGTGTCTGTGTGGAGTGGGCAAGTGGATAGTATCTCTCCTCTCACTCCAGAGGTGTGTTCCCTGTCTCGGCCAGGTGTGTTGTGTAAGCCGAGTGGTGCCCCATAGTGTGTGTGTGTATCTTCCCAAGAGTGTGTCTCGGGTCGTTATAGAGGCGCTGTGTGTGTTTTCATCCCGCTCACAACGCCTCCCGTGGCACCTTCAACTGGTATCAGAGCAAGGTTTGTGCTTGCCATTTTCGCATCCTCGCACACGTACTTTCAAAAGTGCAAACAGGTTTTCGATTTTGGCATCGGCATATTCAGCGTTCCGAGAGCGTTTCCACGAAGTGTCTTGAGGTGTTCTAAAGTTTTACCCCCCTTTCAAAGCTATTCATGCAGTCGAAAGCTTCATCCGAGCTATGCTTCAGGAGTTGTATTTTTGCAATTTTCAAAAGTGCAAACAGGTTTTCGATTTTGGCATCGGCATATTCAGCATTCCGAGAGCGTTTCCACCAGGTGTCTTGAGGTGTTCTAAAGTTTTACCCCCCTTTCGAAGCTATTCATGCAATCGAAATCTTCATCCGAGCTATGCTTCAGGAGTTGTACTTTTCAACTCCACTTTTGCTACAACTACAGGTACAGGTACAGGACACAGGTGTAGGTTGTTCAGAGACTATTTTTAGATTGTATATAGCCGTTTTATGGCTATTATGTGCTATTGAGATGGTGTTTATGGGCTGATTAGAAGCACTTTTCGGCATCGACATTGTCTTGGATTTTTTAGGCATCCATCTCCTCACATGTTCTTACATACATACAAGACATCCAAGTTTCTTACAGGTTGCAGTGTTCAGTATCAGTACAGATTTTAGTGGGAGTACTTGATGCGCATATGCATTGTTTTGGCACTTTTGATAGTGCTTGAGCTCTTTTGAGAGTGGTTTTACTCTTCGCAGGGATTTGTTTACTGATTGCACATTTTGTTTGGTGCTTGTTTGAGCGCGTATACTACACCTTGCAGTATTGTTGACATTGGATGTACGTTGAGTTGCGGAAACTGCCATATGTACCTTTTATGGAGCCAATTTGGCTTGTTTTTTGCAGTCTCAAGCATTTTTTAGACTTGGTTCGGAGGCCCTTTCTAAGACTAAGCTGGTTTCTTGTCTGCATAACCTTTTGTGAGGGTCGATAGTGTGAGGTTTTCTTGAGCTGGGGGATTCTTGAATGTTGAGATCCTTTCGCTGATACAGGTTGTTGAAGTACCCCTTATTCATGGCCTCTCCATAAGACATGTATAGAGAGGGCTAGGTGCATTTGACGCCATGTTGGCAGTCTTGGGTCAGCTTTTGACTTTTTATGCACAGTTAGTGGTTGGTGCACATATCTTATGCTTTGAGAGCATTACTTTTGATATGTTACTGATCTCTTGTGACAGTTTTGGATTGAGATTCTGTCAGTTTTTCTACGAAAACTCTGTCAAATTCTTCCCAAAATTATCAGTGTCTATCGCCATATTATCTTTAGCTTGCAGCCATGTCATCTAGCGGTGAAAAGGATATTTACAATATTCGAAAATTTGATGGGACAAATTTTTCTATCTGGAAAGAACAGATTCAAGATATTCTCATACAAAAAGGCCAGCTGGATCCTATCATAGAGCGCCCAGAGGGCGAGTATATAGATGTTGAGTGGGAGAGACTTGATGCTAAGGCCAAATCTACCCTCCATTTACATTTGGCCAAATCTGTGTACTTTACTATAGTTGGAGAAAGGACTGCTAGAGATGTATGGGATAAGTTGTGTTCCAGTTATGAGAACAAAAGTGCCACTAATAAGGTTTTCTTAATGAAGAAGTTGTTTGACCGTTGTATGAAGGAAGAGGGCACTATTTTTACTCACATTAATGAGTTCAATATCCTTTTCACTCAGTTGACCACTCAAGGTTTGGTCTTTGATGAGGAAATCAAATGTATCTTCTTGCTATGCAGTTTACCCTCATCTTGGGATACGTTATGTACTGTAATTAGCAGCTCAGCACTTGGTACCGGTCTAGTGTACAATGACGTCCTTGGGGGTCTGTTTACCGAGGAGATTCGCAGGAAATCTCTCGAAGGCAAGAAGGATGGTGATGCGTATGTTGCTAGTGATATACAGAGGGCTCGCACTCAAACTCGTGCCAAAAGCAAGGAACGTCGAGGCTCACGCAGTAAGTCTCGGGGTTCTATGTGTAATGTTGAGTGCTATCACTTCCATAAAAAAGGGCATGTGAAGAAGGATTGCAAAAAATGGCAGCAAAGCAAGAAGGATAAACAATCCAGTGACACTTCTAAGTCTGATGATTCAAACAAGGGCAAAGCAAAGTTAGAGGAGATCAATGTGCTAGAGTCTTCAAATGCTCCTAATGTAGAGACTCTTCCAGTGGTTGTTATGCCACTTACCTCTGATGTATTGGCCTTCATAGTAGATCTACCTATCGAGGCTCTTGTTACAAAAGATGCACAGTATGCACAAAATTGAATAGTAGATTGTGGTGCGAGTTTCCATGTGACACCACATATAGAGTGGTTCTCTACTTATTCTCACTCTTGTGGCAAAGTGAGACTTGGTGATGCTTATGAACTAGACATTGAGGGTGTCGGAAACGTCAAATTGCATCTAAGGAATGGCACGCACTTTACTTTATGTAATGTCGGACATGTGCCCAAGTTGACTAAAAGCTTGATTTCTATAGGTCAGCTTGATGATTTGGGCTACAACACCACATTTGGCAATGGTTCGTGGATAGTACACAAAGTTAATCTTGTTGTACTCAGAGGTCAAAAGCATGGTACCTTGTATTCCATGCATGTGTCAGATGTTATTCATGATTACATATCTATAGGCGAGCTGCCGTCTACTGAGTTGCCGGCTAGGTCACATTAGCCAAAAAGGAATGAGAACTTTGACTCGTTTTGGCTACTTACCTGTCTTGTCTTATGTTGACTTTCCTATTTGTGAGCATTGTATCTATGGCAAACATACTAGGTCCGTTCACTTACCATTGGGTCAAAAGCGAGCTGAACCTCTAGATTTATTACATAGTGATGTTTGTGGTCCTATGTCAACCAAATATCTAGGGGGGGGGGGGGGGCAGCTATTTTGTGACCTTCATAGATGACTCTACTCAAAAGGTGTGGGCATATCCTTTGAAACATAAGGTGAAGTTCTTCCTATGTTCCAGAAATTCTTAGCACTCGTTGAGAATTAGTCTAGTAAGAAACTCAAGAGGTTACGAACTGACAACGGTGGAGAGTATGTCTCCAAGGAGTTTGACAATTTCTGTGCTAAAAGGGGGATTATAAGGAAGTTTGTTGCACCATACACACCAGCTCAGAATGGAGTTGCTGAGCGCATGAATCGTACAATTCAGGAAAGAGTCACAACCATGCTTTCTAGGGAAAATCTCACACAAGGCTTTTGGGCAGAAGCCGTCTTAACCGCAGTGCACATTATAAATCGTTCACCTAGTACGCCATTGAATTATGAGATTCCAAAAGAGTTATGGTCTAAACGTAAGCCCCACTATGACCATCTACGCGTTTTTGGTTGTGAAGTTTATGCTCACGTGCCTAAACAACTTCGACAGAAGTTAGAGCCAAAGTCACACAAATGTATTTTCATTTTATATGGTGCAGATGGAGAGATGGGATATCGTCTCTGGCACCCGGAATCTCGTCGAGTCATCCGTAGTTCAGATGTGATCTTTAATGAGTCAAAAAGGCATAAACAACCTATGAAGGAAATAGAGATTTGGAGAGTCACTTTTGAGGATGTTGCCTCAGAGACAGTGAAATCAACTCAGCGGGCTAGTGATGTACCTTCCACTAGCAATGCTCTAGAGGGAGCGGATAGCAATGGTCAAGGAGTGAGATGGTCTACTAGAGTTTCTCGTCCACCTGCATGTTTCGAGCCAGGTCTTAATTACATCATGTTGACTGATTGCGATGAGCCAAGCTGCTACCAAGAAGCCATGATGACGGATGATGTGGTGAAGTGGGAGCAGGCTATGGAATCTGAGTACAACTCGATTCTGGCTAATGACACTTGGGACTTGGTAGAACTGCCAAATGATGCAAAAGATTTACCTTGCAAATGGGTTTACAAGAAGAAATTTACCTCAGGTGATCCAAATCCAAAGTACAGGGCTAGACTTGTAGCCAAAGGGCTCAAACAGCAAAAGGGAGTCGATTTTGATGAAATCTTGTCGCCTTTGGTCAAGATGACAACGCTTAGAACCGTACTTGGTCTTGTACTGATTGAGGACATGGAACTTGTCCAAATGGATGTGAAGACAACATTTCTTCACGAGGATCTCGATGAGGATGTTTACATGAAACATCCTAAAGGGTTTGTTCAAGAGAATGCATCTCGTTAGGAGCTAATATGTAAGCTCAAAAAGGCACATTATGGCTTAAAGCAGGGTTCAAGACAGTGGTATCATAAATTTAATGCATGTATGAGGTCTCAGGGGTATAAAAGGAGCGAAGAGGATCACTGCTTGTAAAAAATTAGATGATGGCTTGATGATCCTTCTAGTTCTGTATGTTGATGACATGCTTATAGCTGGGAAATCCATCACAAAAATTACCAACTTGAAGAAAACACTTAACAACAATTTTGCAATGAAAGATTTGGGGGATGCTACACACTTTCTTGGCATGAAAATCAAAAGAGATCGCAAACGTCATATTCTTGAGTTATCTTAGGAAACATACATTGAGAAACTTTTGCAGTGTTTCAATATCCAGGGGGGAAAGCATTGAGTACCCCAATGCAGGGATTCTTGAAACTCAGCAAGGAAGATGCACCCAAATCTGATGCTAAGAGAGCAAAAATGGCTAAGGTGCCATATTCTTCGGCAGTGGGCACTCTCATGTATGCTATGGTAGCCACAAGGCTAGACATTGCTTTTGCAGTGGGAGTGGTGAGCCGATATATGGCAAATCCTGGCAGCAAGCATTAGGAAGCAGTAAAGCACATTCTTAGGTACCTCAAAGGTACGGTCGACAAGTGTTTACGCTTCGAGAACAGTGATGTATCCATCATGGGTTATGCGGATGCAGATTATGCGGGTTGTGTCGAAAATAGGAGATCGACATATGGCTATGTCTTCATATTTGTTGGAGCAGCAGTATCTTGGAGGTAATGTCTTCAAGATTGTACGGCGTCTTCCACTACGGAAGCAGAGTACGTTGCATTGTCAGATGCAAGTAAAGAGGCTGTATGGTTATCTCGCTTGGTCAAAAATCTTGGCATTGATGAGACTCCAGTGATATATTGTGATAGTCAGAGTGCTCTTGCATTGGAAAGGAATCCCGTGTTTCACTCCAAATCGAAACACATTGAAGTCTGGTATCATCTCGTGAGAGATTTCTTGGCCAAAAAGCTCATTGATTTGGTCAAGGTACACACTGACAACAACCCAGAAGATCCTTTGACAAAAGGCTTAGATTTGGAGCGGCTTACACATTGCAATGATTTGATGGGTATAGGTTGAAGCCACTAGATTGCTTCATGATTGTACATACCAAGTCACTTGGGCTGCATTGGCCTCAAGTGGGAGTTTGTTGGGATTCAGGCCAACTGACCGGACATCCCACTTACTACTAACCCATCTACTAACTTAACCTATATACACTTATTCTTTAATACAAGATAGAATAAGGAGTTGCAACAGGATAACGTTGTTGTGCACTCCACCCAAAGCAGGCCTCTCTCTCTCTCTCTCTCTCTCTCTCTCTCTCTCTCTCTCTCTCTCTCTCTCTCTCTCTCTCTCTCTCTCTCTCTCGTACTTGCACTCGCACACGCTTCCCGCGCCACCTTCAATATAAACATCCATATGGTACCATGCACACCATACTTGGTAACCATATCCACAACCATATTTGGCCACAACTCTTCTTACCATATTCAGAGCCATTGGGCCATATGAGCAGTCATATCCAGAAGTAGCAACCATATTCGGCCACATGGGCAGCCATACGGTACCATGCATAATATATTCGTCACATTTCATACCTTTCACAACCATAATCATAACCATATTCGGCCACCAACCATCTTAACCGTATTCGGTCACAAGAGTAGCTTTGCCGATGATCTATCACACGATCAACAAGTATATACCGTAGCTGAGTAAGATAGGTAAGCTTAATACCAAAACCCTAGAGGCACTACATCAAAAATATAACCGCAGTAGCTGCCCAACAAAGCATTCCCAAGCCGCATGACTTAAACCGCAAAGGTAAGCCAATACCTACCTAAAATAGGGTCATCTACCAGTTTGTAAGAGAACCATCAGACATTACACACAAAGAGATGTTAGTGAGTGTATACTACTCTACCTAGTTGAAGTCCAAAAAACCATATAAAAGATAGTAAGTATGAATGCTCAAATCCCTTTAACCATAAACCCATAACAATGAGACATTCCAGAGTCCCCTGGTTGTTCCATATGCCCAGGGGGTGTTATCAATACCCATTACATAAAATCCAATAAACACCATATTTGGAAATATAAGCAGTCATAAGGCACCATAAGCAACCATACTTGGCAATGATATCAACAACCATATTCGGCCACAATCCTTCTTAACATATTCACAACCACTCGGCCATATGAGCAGCCATATCCATATGTAGTACCCATATTCGGCCACTCGGTAGCCATAACATACCAAGCACAACATATTTGGCAACATTTCATACCCTTCACAACCATACTCATAACCATATTCGGCCACTTACCATTTTAACTATACAATCGTAATCAGCCACATGAGTATCTTGACAGTGAACTCTCACACAACGATCAACAAATATGGGGTGCAATTTTTGGGCGAGCAATTTCTGGTGAGTGCTTTTTAAGAATCGGGTGAGCGGATTCCCAAAAGAACGGATAATCTACCCATCTCTCTCTCTCTCTCTCTCTCTCTCTCTCTCTCTCTCCAACTAAAATTTGATTGTAGGTTCACGACCAACTTACATTCAAACAAAAACCACCATGGATGCATTCAGTACACTATTGATAAGACAAACAGAAGTTCCTTACACACAATTAAGGTTTATTTCATATAGCAAACCCCAAATCTATGTGTTCCATTCCATCAAAAGTAAATACATATGGGGGGGAGATACATCATGGGTGAGGTGGATGAAAGAAGGGCGGTGGGGGGCCATATGCTCCGGGAGGAAACAAAGGTCATGCCAACGGGGGCAGCGCACCAAATGGTGGGGGAACTCCTCCAAATGGCAAAGGGTACGAACCATATGTGGGGGGGGGCTGTAGGTAGTGAAAGAGGCAATGGATAACCTCCGGGTGGGGCCTTAGGTGTGGAGGCAATGAATGCACTGGTAGATGGTCCAGTTGCATGCCATGCCAAAACTAGGGCCGTGAAAGTAGCATATGGAGCTGCTACTGCCCCGCCCTGACTACTAAGTGGTGTCGGCAAAGGTGGCTCCAACGAATGAAGCTGCTCTGTCACCTGCTTCAGATTCTCATTTACCTGAGCTCTGTCACTCCTACGAAACATCAATGTTGAGCCTAAATTGGAAGGTAGGCGTTGAGCTGGCTCCTCCGTAGTAGTAAACATTGTGCTGCCAATGTCCCCACTCCTGCAAAACAATCCAACACAGCATCTCCCATGTTTTTGAAGGTACCTAGTAGCCATCTACAAAACAACAAAAATCTTTAGATTTGTTATACCTCTAATTTTATAGGAACATGAAGAAAAAAAATCCAATAAGTTTTTAGCACCTGGCAAACGCTGGACTCCTCTCAACATCTCTACGATAAGGCCTGCCCATACGATCAAGCGTCCACTATGTGGAATCTGTACCTGGTAGCTTCTCCCACAATATGTCGTCATCTGTAGAGAAGCCACGTACATTTGCTGCAATCTCTCCATCCGCTCGATCATACCTCGGAAGCCGACACCCACTGGCAGTTCTAGGGGTGAAAAATGACTAGCAACAAAGTACCAACCTATGAATAACAGTAAAACGTTCATATTTTGAAATGCAAACATCAAAGATACTATTCAATATCAAAACAAAAAATAACATACCCCCTCTAATAGTCTTGAACAGTCGTGCAACTAGACTCCGACAGCCGTATGTACAATATCCTCAACAACTGGAATGAGCTCCCTCTGCCTTCGAAGTGACAATGGACAAATGTTCTGCATGACAAGTCACCACAACCATGCCATCAACCAAAAGAAACTTGGTTTCCAGAAGGAATGCAACATCCACAAGCTCACTATCCCATTGGTTCCATAAAGGAACCCCACCCGTGCTAGCTACATGTGTCCTAGTGTGTAAGGGAAAGGCCATGTACATCAAACGTATGCCACCCAATCTCAAGTTGGGGTTCATCTGCCCTGTTTCTGCTAGAGACCCCAAGAATCTACATAGTGACTTCATAGAACTGCATGCAATCTTTGTTAGCACTAAAATTGTGGACATAACTTTGAAGGTAAATTAGCGTGGGTTACCTGTCATTGCACAACACATCTGGAATAGCTTTTGCCAAGCACTTGACACTAGCATGCACTGCAAGGTAGCATGGCTCTACATGCATATATGTATGCTCAACATAAGATCAAATATATCTCTCAAGCAATGTTAAAGAGAACAACATAACATTAACCATTTTCACGTACCTGGAGGGTTTTCTCCGACCACTCTGGCCATGTCTGATAGGTCCTCTGCAGCCCTACCATGTGATGGTGAATATGGAGAGGACTCCTGGATGCCCCCTACTAGTCTTGGAGTGAAGGAAAGTGTTGGTACACTATGGCTCATAGCACCAAGGCTATGAGCACTATCGCTGACTTCTACAGAATACTCCTCAACCACATGCTCGCTCTCACTATCACTGGAAGCAACAGCTCTCTTCTTTCTCTTCACACGTTGCCGGTCGGCCAATGGTGCTTGCGGGGTCGATGTGGAGCCAATCTTTGGGTCTTTCTTTGAGGCCTATTTCTTTTTGTCTGGTTTCTTTGTTGTGTTTGGAGATAGTGCATCCTCTATCACAACGGCTTTCTTCCGTGAAGCAGTATGCTCTGCTATTAATTAAAAAAGAACAGTTATTGTACCCATGTCATATTGCTGCATGGCAAAGGTAAAAACTACATAGTATGATACCTATGTATAGCGCTTCCTCTTTGGGTGGGTACTCCTTGTCCGGGTAATCCAGCCACCAAGGACACTTGAGCCAAGCTCCCTTTGGCCACAAGTCATCTATCCACACGTCAGGATATAAGCCCGTCTCCTCTCTCTCTCCGACTGCACCATGCATCACTGGGTGCTCGGGAATGGGGAAGACAAGAGCATCTCTCCACCATCTATAAGACAGACCACAATGTTTTGAGCCACCAAGAACAAGATTAGTGTATCCTACTATATTCTTAATGTGTCAATCAAAGATGTCAAACCTGTACAACATGCGTCGTGCCGTGCAAGCAAAGTGGGGTTGCTCTTCGGGATCTTGTGTGGACTTGATCCGTGCACTCCACTTCTTGAAGGCTTTGTCAAAGTGGTTTTGTTTGTATGTCTGTAATGTGTGTGCAAGTGTGCAACCATGCCTCTCTTCAGCCCTCTCGTGTTAGATAGCAACATGATGATTCTCGCCCTCCGGCCATCTCAAGCACTCTCCTGCAACAAATAATAGGTCACAAGTTAGATTATCAACAAATTGATTCGAGGACATAATCACTTGATCTAACCTTTCCAATTGCCACCAATACACGTGATATCGAAGCCACTGGATCCATGCCTTCTCCGTCAACCCTATGCCATCCTCCTTCAAGGATGCATCACCACCTTGGAGCAAATCAATTAAGCGGCACTTCCTAGCAAAGGAAAAGCGAGACTTATTTTTCATTGCGACATAATAAAAGAGAAAGATATCGAATGATTTAAATGACATTTACTTACTCTTTTGGGCTAATGCATACACGCACAACCTCTGGCACTCTCGAGGGTGTCATTTTGGTGGTCTTCTCGCCCCAACCTGTAAATAATATACATTTTTGAAAAAAATCGTTGCCATTCTCCGGATTTGGAATGGTTGCTATCTCAAGCCCTTTGCACGTGAAATATTGCTATGTTTGAGATAGCGCTAGATTGATGCTTTCCTCGTATGCGTTAGGTGCCAACTCGTAGTCAAAATTCCCTTTTGATGGCAGCCCTTCCGTTTTACTACTATACATAGCATTGAACTCTTCCTATCATTTGCCAAGGACACAATCAAAATACACATAATAAGATTTCGCAATCAAAACATATTCTCATTTAGCATTGGTTTCAAGCATACCTTCCAAATGAGTTGCACAAGGACAGCCATTGGCAATTTTAGCCACTTTGATTTGTTTGGACCCCTAAAATGCGCTTTCTGCTGCCAGACACGCTCTTTTCGGAAATTTCTGCACGAGTGAAGTAGGGTCCACCAACCCTAGCTTTCACATCATGAATATATCATACACAGTTGTGTGAGGCACTGAAACCCTTGTGGCCCTGTTTAACACTCGAATGTAATTCACATTGTCAAAAAAATAAGATACATTTACATTCGCAAAAAAACTGTTGGACCTACCTATTGATCATTCCCAAAACCAATAGAAACTCCGCTATCTCATGGGGTTGAAAATCAACAAGAAAGCACTCCACCTTTGGTACCTTCTCAATTGGGATGTCGTTCTCGTTCATCCACCACGTCCATGCCTCCAATCTGTGATTTCCATCCCCAACCACAAAGTACCTCTCCACCATGTGACTAAGCTCGGGGATTAGACAAAGCTCCTCATCCAAATCATATGACATTGCAAGATCTCTCGAAGTGTGACCACGACGAGAAAATTGCTTATGATCATTCCTAGGAATCCGTTCACTGACAATAAATCTTGCCATGGTTGTTGGTAACTTTTGTTTGCAATGGAGAATTGCAAATCCACCACATGGTCATCATGCGTGCGGATGGCGGGGTTTGAAAGAAGTCAACATAGAGGAAAGCGTGGAAGTTTGCCATCGTATGGAGCTCGATGAGAATCCACCCAGCCCAAAGAAATATGCTTGTCGACCACATTTCCCTTCATCTCTTACATCTTCAGTTGTGGTAGCAATTGTTAGGGAAAGCAAAGGCGGGTGATGCCGGAGGGGGTTCATGGTCAGATGTAGGTGCAGCAGAAAGTTGAACGAGAGAGGAGAGAGAGAGAACTCGATACTGCTTGCAACAAAAATAACACGCTTATTGATTGATTGATTTGTGTGTAAAGACCTTACAATATAAATAGGAATTTGGCATGCAAATTGCACATAGACTGAACTTTTATCTGCATGCCTTGTGAGGCTTGTTCCCACGGGTATACCGACAAATTAGCCGAACTCGAGCTTGAATACCCAACAGCAGTTTCCACACGATGACTCAATCCTCCACTGATTGTGTTGTTCCATCCACACCAGTTACGATGGACACAATCCGATCTAGAGAACTTAAGGCTTGAGATTGTTCGCTCTCTTGAGTGCATCGCGGAGGGACTTCTTGCGATGTAGTAACATAAACCTCATCCACGGCACCATTATTTTTGGATTGATTTCTTGTTCTCATACTTGAGCTAAAGAATTAAAGAAGATAGATATAAGTATGGCTTATGAGAAATTATTGCTAAGAGCTTGAGAAAGAAAAGTGAGCAAAAAAGAACTTGTCAGAGAGAAATCAGTGTAATATAAGAAAGTAGAGATGAGGAGAGAGAGAGAAATGAAAAGAGTTGAGAGAAATGAACAGAGCTTCTAAATGCTCTTTATAAAGGTTTTAAATTTTATTAATTAAATTTATTTTTTTTATTTAATTTTAATTGAAATGTGTGTGTGTGTGAGAGAGGTGGGTGAGTTTGTGTGTGTGTGTGTGTGATGGATACGTGTGTGCGAGTGTGCACGGGTGTGTGTGTGTGTGCGTACATGTATGTGTGTGTGTGTGTGTGTGTCTGTGTGTCTGTGTGTGTGTGCACGTGCATATGTGTGCGCGTGTGTGTGTGTGCCACACACAACAGTGTTGGCATGTTGTGTGTGGCACACACACACGCCAACGCTATCACACACAACATGCACACACACACACACACACACACCAATGCGTGTGTGTGTGTGTGGCCGGGCAATCCACGTGGCCACAGAGCGACCACGCGGGTTGCCACATAGACAGCACGGAAGCCACGTGGCGTGCCACGTGTACCGCCGTTGGTCGATAGTACACGTGGCGTGCCACATGTACTGTCGACCAACGGTGGTACATGTGGCACGTCACGTGGCCTCCACACTATCTATGTGGCAGTCTGTGTGTCCACGTGGCATGCCACGTGTACTGTCGGCTGACGACTGTACACATCACAAATCCACGTGGTCACGAGGCGGTCTGCATGGTCGCTCTAGCAGTGGACACACGCCTCCGCGTAGGGACGTGTGGCCACCCATGGCCAACTTTGAAGCGTCGGCCATGGCCCCCGTCCCCTGGTAGCCCGCACACAAGTCCCCCCCGGGTCCCCAGGTAGTTCCCGTGCACACGCCCTCGCCCCCGAGAAGTGCCCACACACACGCCCCCGCCCTCGGTAGCCCCTGCACACACGTCCCCCCCCCCCCCCCCCTTCCTCGCCGCCCGCATACACCATAATGGGCCCGTGTGCTGGTGGGAGGGGTGGGGTGTGCTATCGGCCGCACGCCCCCGCCTCCCGATATCCCGCCCACAAGCCCCTGCCTCCCGGTAGCCCGCCGCCCACACACGTCGTCCCACCACCCTACTTGGCTGTCCGCATACACCGGACCCGTCCCCCCCTCAACCGACAACACTTCTTGCCCTCCCACCAACACACCCGGCCTCCCCCACGGTCGCCAGCACAACCGACCGCCCATAGTTCCCCCATACATACAAACCTTCAAAAGAAAATTTTTAAAGAATTATTCGGATGGAATTTCTCCTTTTATCCATTGCATTAGACTAGCAGCACGTGCTCACACAGTCACACAATCACACACAAATATTTTTTTTACTAAATATTTTGTATATTTTTTAACTAAATTTATTAAAATAATAAAACATTAATAAATTTAACTTTATAACGGCTATATTATTAAACGTGAGTATATAAACAATTTGTTAGTTTATATAATGTGATCATGTGCTTAATTATTTGTTTAACTTATTATTATGGCTTGCTCTTTATTTTTCCTGGGTAAAGAGCTTTCTTATCCTTTTTACAATGGTAAATTTATAATATCTGAATCATTTCTTTTAGGAATTAATTTCTCCAATGCAATTTATAGCTTTAGATGCAGTCATCGAAGTTGGTGATATTGAAAGGAATTTTCCTCTTGAAAGGACGCTCAACAATTTGGGTGAATTCATCTATGTGCTGGATGAACAGCTTTCACGTAAATACAAAGTCAACGTATCCCATCAAACACAATATGCAGGCTCACCTAGCACGACTCCCATTGCCATTGTGGATAGTCCCTCAGAGGTGCAATTCGCTCAAAAGGAGTTAATAGATCTATGCACCCCACCTCAAGTTTTGCCCCAAATAGCTTCAAAAGGAGTACAAGACAAAAACTCCTACAGGCCGAAAAGAAGGGCACATTGACAAAGCTTTTAATGCAAATACAACAAGTGGAACAAGTTACAGAGATTCCAAGGTCTTACAATGGTGATCTTGTTTTAGAATTTCCACCTACCATGGGAAAGTTGCACCATATGGATGCAATGGAGCATAAGTATGATCCTCATTTGTGGTCGAAGCCACAAACGTCCAATATAGTTTTTCCAAGTGTAGTGCATCTTAGTCATTGCATAGTATCTCTCAAGTGCATGAATGAACAATGCACCCGCTTGGTTAATTATCATATTCCCAATACAAGTCGTTTCAACGGGTACATACAAAAGGCAACTACACCCGGACAATATTGTAAGATTGGAGAAAAGAGCCTTACATACCACTTTTGTAAAGCAATTGCTTTCTGTATTGCAACATGTGATTGTGTAGGATACTATGTCATGCCATCCGATGAGACTGCCACTAGAGTCATGATTCATCGTGGCACACATAGACACAATGTGCACAGCGGCACATACAAAACACTAACGGAAAACACCAAGGTGATGGTACAAAGGATTTTGATTGTTGACCCACACGCAGGAGCCAAGAAGGTTCAAATGTGTTTGGCAAAAGAAGTTATAAGTACAACACTTCTTTGCAACAACACCAACACTTCTGGCAGATGCTGATATCTTTAGGGCACTGAGCCAAAGCCGGACCTATCCATGCATGGATGCATAGCATTTGTCGTTTCTCACTTTTTGTTTGTATGCTTCACAAAATGGACAACTCTACCAGTTTCTAATTGTATCTTATGATGGCCACATTTTGGTACATTGATTTGCAGTTTTTTTCAAATTTGAAAAATGGTTGTTTATTTATCAAATCGTGAATAAAGTAATATAATATTTCCACAATGGCTATACATTACCATTTCTTGAATTATTTTTGTGAAAGCATCCAGTTGCTTCCGTAGCACACCTCTATTACTTTTCACGATGTCCGACGATCTTGAGAATAAAATCAAGTCTGCGTGGGATGCCATGGAAGCCATTCCCAATAGAGAGGCGTTGTATGGAGCCGACTGGTTTAGGGAGGCTCTAAAGGCAACAATAAATGTGTATCACCTCTATCATTGCCGCACGGAACTCAATATGCGGACCTTACTCAGCTTGAACGAGAAGGGACAATTCGCTTTCTCTTGCTAGAAGAAGATTAGGCTCATCACAGAGGAGGATGAGGAGGAAATGACGTAGCAGCTAGGGAACGTGGTGGATCTTCTTTTGCCACTCGAAGGAAGCACATCTACTCATAAAACCGGGCCTTCCAGAAGATGAACGGTTCTTGCCTATGTAATGCAAGTGCAATAAAATGTAACTTTCTATTATTAATGGATGTTCTTGTTTCAAGTACCCTTATCTCTGTTGTTTTTGAAACAATTTGTTTAGCTCGCATATCTTTGTCTATGTCTCAACCTCCCTCTCTCTCTCTCTCTCTCTCTCTCTCTCTCTCTCTCTCTCTCTCTCTCTCTCTCTCTCTTAGATAGAGATATGAAAAAGACGAAAGAGTTGACAAGGAGGAAGAGAGAATCTTTTTTAGGAATCTGCTCACTTGATTCGTAAAAAGCGCTCACCAAAAATTGCTCGTCTGGAAATATCCCCCCGTAGAGGTATCCGCCACGAAAGCTTCCAGAGAGCGCGTACACCATGAAACGAGAGAGAAGATAACAAGCAAGTAGAGAGAGAGTGACATTCTCAGAGAGAGAGAGAGAGAGAGAGAGAAGAGCTTATTGAGATGGTGATGAAGAGCTTGCACCTTTCCGTATAATAGATACGTATAGCCTTGCGCTAGTAGACGCAATAGACGGCACTGAAATCTGAGCACTAACCGGCAAGTTATAGGCAAGTGCAGCAGACTAGAGTGTGTCCCAGGCAGAAAGATGGCACTACCTCTCAGCCTGGAATAGCCCCTAGGTTTTGAGAAAAAGCTCCAGTCTTTCCTAAAAACAAGCATTTGCTTTTGGTGGTCAACTCTCCCACTTACCATTCAATTTTCACATCAAAATTGACCATCCGAGCTAGACTATGCTATACCGTAATATCCCGACATAATTATGACTCTCCTGTACTGCCTCGGCGTTTTTACGGTATCGCTTTTTATAAAAATATTTCTCATAAAAATCTCGTTTAGTCTCGTTTTTGCTCCGGGTGATCATTTTTAAATCCAACAGAGACTAAAATTAATCTTTTTATGTTTAGGTCATCATAAAAAGCACATTGCTTTTCAAAAACGCCAAAAAGCACGAAAAGCTAAAAATAGCGTAAAGAGCAAAAAAGCAAAATTTTCTAAAATTGAATCACAGGTTCCCCTCGTCCACTGGACTAAGAAAGCGGACTCGCTTTTCACTAAAAAGCACTAAAAATCACGAAACTATAAATAGCGTGAGAAGCACTCAAAAAGCAGATTTTTACAAAATTGAACCATAACTTCTTCAGAACACGTAGATTAAGGATCCGACCTTGTTTTCTGCAAAAAAGCACCAAAAAGCATAAAAAGCATGAAAAAGTTAAAAATAACGATTTTTTCAAAACTGAACCAAACGTCTGTCTAACCTACTGGAACGTGGAAATGACCTTTCTTTTTACTTTAGAACCTTCCAATACTGTCAATCAAGCATCTTAAGTCAAAATTTGGCAAAATAAATATTGAAAGCTATTTTTTCTTATTTTTAGAAGAGACCCAAAAATTGGGGATCTTACAATTGCACTCAATGGCTCTTAAGATCTGAATGCCTATTGTGAAAGATCCTCTTTTCCCGTGCTCTCTTCATTTTATTTTTCCCTATTGAGATGTAGACCGCTATCCAAATCTCATCGGGAGGGATTTCTAGGGTTGATATTTGGACGATCGTCCAAATCCCATGACACTGCACTTGTATAACTCAAAAACCATCACTTTTAGTTTTGACTCGAGGGGTTAAAATTTGGACAGTTGGTAAAAACTCAAGAAATATAACTTGGTATGCGCATTGAGAGAGACAGATCAAAGAAGTTGATTTGGTTATCTCAAACAGAGTATATTGACAAGGTTTTGCAACGTTTCAATATGGAGAAGGGAAAGGCATTGAGTGTTCCATTGCCACCATATGTGAAACTTAGCAAACAAGATTGTCCTGTGTCTGAGGAAGAACAGGCTGAAATGGATAAGATTCCATATGCGTCTGCATTGGGTAGTTTGATGTATGCAATGATTGCTACTCGCCCAGACATTGCATTTGCAGTGGGAGTAGTAAGTCGATACATGTCAAACCCAGGCAAGAAACATTGGGAGGAAGTGAAAGGAATATTGAGATACCTGAAAGCTACAAAGAGTATGCGTATATGCTATGGGAGTCAGGAGCTAAGTGTAAAGGGTTTTACAGACTCAAATTATGCAGGTGACTTAGACAACCGAAGGTCTACGTCAGGGTATGTATTTACATTGGCTGGTGGAGCAGTATCATGGCGTTCTAGATTACAAGATTGTGTTACTCAGTCTACTACAGAGGCTGAATATGTTGCAGCATCAAAGGCATGTAAAGAATCAATTTGGCTTAATCGACTAGTAACAGATTTTGGAATCAAAGAAGAGATGCCCGTGTTATATTGTGATAGTCAAAGTGCTATACAATTGGCTCGCAATCCAGTTTATCACTCAAAGACAAAGCATGTGCATGTGAAGTATCATTTCATCAGGGAAATGCTCGAGGATAAGCAACTTCAGCTTGCCAAAGTTCACACCACAGAAAATTCTGCTGATCTACTTACAAAAGGACTTCCCTCAGAGAGCTTTCCGTATTTTTGCAAGCAGTTAGGTGTAGGGTAGTACATCACTTCTATACATCTCTTGTATATTAGCTTGTATAGTAGCTTCTCTCACACTTAAATTACCACATTGGACTTTAAGTGGGAGGTTGTTGGGGTATAAAGCCCAATGTGGTCGCCCAGGTAAGTGGGTGGACCGCCAGGTATGTACACATATTCTTTTGTAAAAACCTAATAAGAACTCACTATGCTCTACACATTACAGTAGAGCGAGTTCACCATATCGTCGTGCTCTTCTTCTCGCACTCTCTCTCGCGTCGCACTTCCGCTTGTACTCCTTCACCCTTGCCTTGAGACTAGTTTCCCCTGCCACCTGTATTGTTTTGATTTGATTGACCTTCTTGAAATTGGCCCCTGCAACCACTTGGGCCTCGACCACGACCTCTACCTCTACCGCTGTTGGAGTTAGAATAGAAGGCTTGTTCAGACCTATTTCTGCCACGAGAAGAAGATGTGTCAAGACCAAGGTTCTTCTCCTCAAGAATAAGCATAGAAATCAAATCTTGGAACACGGGGATGTCGTCTCTTGTATTCATGGAAGACCTGAAATGTACATACTCATCTCCTAGACCATCCAAGCATGCACGGACAATGTCATCGTCTTCCACTGAGACATTAATAGATCCAAGAGCCTCAACGATACTCTTGATCTTCAAGGCATAATCATTGATGGAGAGGTTGTTTCTCTTAACCTGATTTAGCTCCGACTTTAGTTGAAGCTTCCTGGCCTTGGTGTTCACTTCGAACACTTTGCCTAAGTTTTTCCATGCAATGGCGGGGGTTTCAGTATCCTGTAGATAGCCCATCATGCCATCTGTGATGCTCATAGAAAGCCAATACATCACTTTGCTCTGGCCTTGTTGCAAGTCCCTCAAAGCTTTTCTTTGTTCTGCTATAGCATTTGCCTCGGGAATCTCTGGTTCCTTTTCATTGTCTCCTTCTACATAGTCCCAATAACCTTTTCCTTTCAGGAAATTTGTTATTCTGAACTTCCTTGCAGGGTAGTTATTTTTCTCAAGCTTCTTAGTAACAATCTGACTGAAGCCGTCAAACATCTTGAAGCACTAAGGCAAAATAGCTGCAATTTGCAAAAACCTGCAAATCTGCTGAACCTGCTATCGTGGTACCTGTAACGCTTTCTACACTCAACCAGTGTCCACAATCAAGCGTACATACAACCACTGTACTTGTACAATAAATCTCTGTGTACTGCACTTTGGAGACCTGTTCAGAAACTTGTACGAAAAACTTTGCATCTGGTCGTGGATTGCGAACGAAGGGATTGTGATGCTCTTGCTCTATTAGCCTCTCTTGCCTGCACCTGGCTCTGATACCATGTAAAGAATGAGGATGCAAGAGAGCTACACAAGACAAGTACAAAGCACACAGAGATGGAAGCTTCTTCTTCTTCGCAAAGAAAAGAGAGTACAAAATGACTAAGTGCTAAAGCTGAAAAGTAGCACATATGTACATGCGGTCACTAAGTGTGAACTCGCTAGAAGCGTACTAGGCTGGCACTATAAGTGTAGTCCAGCTGTAGAATCACTGGCAGAGATCCTCCGTGTCGGTCACCTAACGTGCCAATGAGTAAATGCCGTAAGCAGCCAAGACCCGTAGTGGATGCCAGATCAAGATGTAGAGCTCGACATCTCAACAGATGCATCATCACCAGAGAAACCAACCCAAATCCATTGTTTCACACAAGTGGTTAAGCGTTCTCACCATCAACCATTCGAAATTATGGATTTTCCTATGCTAGATTTGGACTGTCTTGAAGGCTTGGAATAGAAGAATTCACAAAGATTTGGAATAGGAGCATTGGCCGTTGCTTTTCACTTGCAGGCCTTCAAAGTCTCTCTCTCTCTCTCTCTCTCTCTCTCTCTCTCTCTCTCTCTCTCTCTCTCTCTCTCTCTCACACACACACACACACACACACACACACATACTTTGTGTGTGTCTGTGTAAAATTTATTCTTAAATCTAGATTAGTTCTACAGATCACTCACACAAAGAAACTAAAGCTCAATCTCACACACATATAATGATTCATCACTATTTCTAAAAGCCTTGCAATCACACACATACACAAAGATAAGCATTATTTTTAAAAGTTCTACAATCTCTCTCTCTCTCTCTCTCTCTCTCTCTCTCTCTCTCTCTCTCTCTCTCTCTCTCTCTCTCTCTCTCTCTCTCTCTCTCTCTCTCTCTCTCTCTCTTTGCAGGCAGGCACACGCAACACCATGTAATCGAATATCTATACAACATTGGTATCCAATGTACGAAGATTGCATCAAGTACTCCGAAAGCCACTTGTGCACGGTAGTGATGGCTTCAAGCCCTTCGAGGACTCAAAATAGTTAGTGCCTAAATCTTTCTTAATAACATGTTATTTCATTTGTTTAAATTAAGTCTAGTAACTAATGATTTCATATAAAAAAATACTCAATTTAACAATGTACTAGAAAAAATGTCCTATAGAAAAGGACATAGATGAACCTACTTGTACAATCCATGGTTGACTTGCTCTCATGAAAGGGATCCACAATTACTCATTCCATATCAAAACTAACCAAGAAGTGAACTCTTTCTATTTTTTGTTTGTCTATGCTTCAATTGTTGACAAAGAAGTGTACTTCCTTTAATTCCCACTCCTAAGCGTATGCAATCCCAGTCACACATGTGTGAACATCTCCAACACCTAAGATCTTACATGTCTGCCCATTGCCTAGCCGAACATGATCTTTAGTGGGCACATAAGAGGTAAACCACTCCTTGTTTGGAGACACATGAAGTGATGCCCCTGAGTCTATAATCCAGTCACTCAATGCATTTCCATCAGATGTTGTAAGAAGAGCTGAGTCCATTGTATTCTTCAAGAAGTAGATGTCTCCTGACACTGGACTATCATCCTCTGCAACAGTGTTTGTCACATTTATTTCTTGAATCTTCACTGAGGACTTGTTCTTCTCACCATGGTCTTCAGCTTTCTCTTTGCCTTTTTCTGCTTTCCATTCTCTGCAGTCTCTTTTCATGTGACCCTTCTTGCCACAATGGTAGAATTCTATGTCACTCTTGCCTTTAGCACTGCGGGACTTGCTACGAGACTGATTCCTCTTTCCACCTTTGTACTTTTCTTTGGTCCTTCCCATGACAACTAAGGCTGTTCCTTTGCCTTTGTCCATTGTCTTTCTATTGGTTTCTTCAGTAAGCAGACTTCCTTCTACACATGCTATGTTCAAACCATCTGGAGGTGCAGAATTACTCAAAGCTGTGCGAAAAGTGTCCCAACTTTCCGGCAATGTGATCAACAGGAACATAGCTCTAACAGGTTCATCAAACTTGACACCTTGAGCTGACAACTGACTGTAGATTGTGTTGAATTCATTCAGATGATTGGACATAGGTGTCCCTTCTTTTATCTTCAAGTCAACATGCTTCTTAAGCCAGTATACCTGTGAAGCTGCACTCTGCTTCTCATAAAGATCACTCAGCTTTAACCATGCTTGATAAGCCGACATCTCGTCTGCTACATTGAAGTAAACGCTTTCTGCCAAAGTCAGCATAATGGTAGAAAGTGCCAATTCATCCATTTCGCTCCATTCATCTTCGTCCATATCTTCTGGTTTTATCCCCTTGAGCTTTATAGGTTTTATCTACTTCTTTTGTATCAACACGTGCCAAATCTGCTTCTTCCACAATGGGAAATTGGTTCCATCCAGCTTCTTGATATTGTAAAGAGCAGTGTCCTGTGATCCAGCCATAGCTACGCTTCACAGTGGTTTACTTTCCTGGGAAAAATTCGGCAGAGTTTCCCCTGTAAAATGACCTCTGAACCAATATCAACCTGTCAAATGAACCAAGAAAGCTTCAGATTCTGCAGAAATTTTGGCAGAGTCTCCTTTGTAAAATGGCTCTGGTGTACTAAAAACAGACCAAAAAACAGCTCAATAAACCACTGTCTCTCTAACACTGTAAGCTGTGGGTAAACCTGTCCTGCACCTGTATTGTCTCTGATTGTCCTGTCATTGTCCTGTAAGCATAGACTGCGACAATGCCTCAACGGCAGTAAAGCAAAGATGCAATCCCAATTGTCTAACTCACAGTCAATACATCCTAGCTGCCTATCTAAGGGTGCTCGAGGGATCGCTCCAAGACCTGTATCACCGAAAGGATCTCAACATTCGAGAATCCCCCAGCTCAATAAAACGTCACTCGACCCTCAACAAAGGCTGCAGTAAATCTGATAGTACATAGACTTCCCACAAAGTCATACATACAAAAATTTCCCATTGTATGCTGTAACCGCTGCGGCGGTTGTTTGCTGCGTGACTCACAACCAGCAAACCCTCAACAGACATACATCATCTCTGACAATACATCCCATGTGGAAGTACCTGCAATGTCAGAATGAAATCTGGAATATCAAGCAGCAAACACAAGCTACCTGATGAACTAGTGGATGTCGCCTACAGTCTGTGTGTAGATGCATCCGTGTCGTATGTGACACGCCTCCAAGAACTGTGAGCCATCCTTCGATGTGTAGACAGCCACAAATCAACACTCTAGGAGTGTCAATATCCTGCAGTCGTAGGCCGAAAACCCCAAATTTGCAGAGTCGGATCTGCACCTGCTGAGACCACGTAGTCGAAAATGGCCTGCGCAGAACTTTGTCGAAGCCGAACGGTGACCGAGATGACCTCAGAATGAAATTCTGAGCACACCAAGCCCTACGGGCTATCCCACAAGATTTGGGGCCGTGTCTTTGCCTGTCGAATTTCACTCCAATCTGAGCTGGTGACTCTAGCCTCCTGCAGTGCTACCCCGAGCCTCGATCTGAGCTCTGATACCAGTTGAAAGAGTACGAGCGGAAGTGCGACGCGAGAGAGAGTGCGAGAAGAAGAGCACGACGATATGGTGAACTCGCTCTACTGTAATGTGTAGAGCATAGTGAGTTCTTATTAGGTTTTTACAGAAGAATATGTGTACATACCTGGCGGCCCGCCCACTTACCATGGCGACCACATTGGGCTTTATACCCCAACAAGGGGGAGTCAAAGAGGTCGTGGTGCAGGATCAAGCAGGCAACAACATACTGTAGATAGTAGAGAATGTTGGACTTGTGGTGAAAGAGGTCACATGTCACGTGACTATCCAAAGGGAAAAGCAAGTGGAAAGAGAGAACAGGCCTCTAAATACAAAGAGTGGGAAATCAAAGTACTTAGCAGATGTACTTCATGTCCCAAACATTACAAAGAATCTTGTTTCTGTTGGACAAATGGTTGAGCAGGGTTTGCGGGTTCGCTTCAATCCAAATGGCTATTATGTAGAAGATTTCCAGAATGGTTGTAAGCTGATCACAGAGGGCAAATGTGTGGGCAGAATGTTTACGCTGAATGTAGACATGCCTGAGGTAAAAGCTGCATTATTTGCACAGGGCACAGGTGTTGTGGCTGATGTTGACATTTGACACAAACGCATTGGCCATGTCCATGAGCAGAGATTGCACAGCATGCAATCAAAACAGATTGTAAAAGGTTTGCCCAAATTCAAGGTGGATGGTATGCATAAAGTGTGTGCAGCATGCCAGTTTGGAAAACAGTCAAAGGGCTCATTTCCACATGAGTGCAATGTATGTAAAAAGCCACTTGAGGTGGTGCATACAGATGTTTGGGGTCCAACCGATAATGCAAGTATACATGGTTGCAAGTATTATGTCTCTTTCATTGATGACCATACAAGGAAAGTATGGGTCTACTTCATGCGTAACAAAAGTGAAGTGTTTGGTCACTTTCAGGACTTCAAAGTCATGATTGAGAAGGAGACAGATATGCAAATCAAGACATTGAGGTCAGATGGAGGGGGAGAGTACTTCTCCAATGATTTTTTAGATTTTCTATGAATGCATGGTATACGCAGGCAGTTTACATGCAGATATACTCCACAGTAGAATGGGGTCGCAGAAAGGAAAAACAGGCACATTGCAGAGGTTTCACGTGCATTGATGAATGAGAAGAACATGCCTCATCATTTTGGGGCTGAAGCTGTAAATACAGTTGTGTACATTATGAACAGGACACATACAGCTGCGGTGCATGATGTAACACCTGAGGAAAAGTTTACAGGTACAAAGCCTGATTTGGCACACTTGAAAGTGTTTGGCTACATAGCTTACGTGCATGTACCAGATGAGTTGCGTAGGAAATTGGATCCTAAAGTAGAGAAATGTATTCTTGTGGGATATTCCCTTGAACAAAAGGGGTACAAGTGCTACAATCCTACTACACGAGAATTACGAGTGAGCAGAGATGTAGTCTTTGATGAGATGAGCAGCTAGTACAGTAATGCACATGGCACTATTGGGGTTGATGTAAAAGATGATGTGGTTGTACAAAATGTGAGGCCATAGTCATAGGTTTTGAGTGGACCACAAGAGTCCTCTTCTCATGGCTCTGTTGAGAAGCCATGGAATGGTAGACTACGTACGCAGGTTACTCCACCAGCAGGTACAGGGAATGTATCACGAAAAGGAAAGGAAAAGGTTGATGAACCTCCCTTTATGGCTGATGCATCATCAGGTTTTTCACATGTAGACATGGATTCAGATGGTTCTGAACAAAGTCTTGATGAGGAATTTGGAATTCCGGCTGTCAGGACACCTGGTGTAAGGAAATTACAAGAAGATGCTAGAGAGCAAATAAGTGACCCAGGACCGCGCAGATCTAACAGAGTCAAAAATCTAGTTCAGAAATTGACTTATGATGGGTATCTAGCGCATCACCAAGCCTACATGGCTAAGGTGATACAGGATGTGGAGCCCACATGTTTTGATGATGCATTTGGAAATGTGCATTGGGATGATGCAATGAATGAAGAGATGGCTGCATTGGAAGCAAACGACACATGGGAGTTGGTCCCATTGCCAAGTGGCAAGAAAGCTATTGGCTATAAATGGGTGTATAAAACCAAGCATAAGGTTGATGGTAGCATTGAGCATCACAAGGCAAGGCTGGTCGCAAAGGGTTATGCACAAACGTATGGCATAGACTATGAGGAGACCTTTGCTCCAGTGGCAAAGATGACGATGTTGAGAGCTGTCATAGCAGTGGCTGCATCTAGAGGATGGATTATGCATCAAATGGATGTAAAGAATGCCTTCTTGAATGGTGAGTTGCAAGAGGAAGTGTATATGGATCAGCCACCTGGTTATGTCGATCCAGGTTACCCAGATTATGTATGCAGACTTCTCAAAGCTTTGTATGGTTTGAAGCAGGGCTCTAGAGCATGGTATGACAGGATTGCCAAGTATCTTGTCAGTATTGGTTTTAGGAGAGCTCATGCTGATCATTCACTCTATGTACGTGAGAGTGATGTGGGGATTGTGGTCATTACCATATATGTAGATGACCTTATTATTGTTGGTGACAATGCTATGGAGATTGACCATGTGAAGGGTCTTCTCAAACAGGAGTTGGAAATGAAAGATTTGGGCGAGTTGCGCTACTTTCTTGGCATTGAGGTGATCAGGACTCCACAGGGTGTATGGCTGTCAGAGACAGTATGCTTTGGACATGTTGTCAAAGTATGGTATGGCTGATTGTAAGCCAATTTCTATTCCCTTGGATGTGAATGCAAAGCTGAGTGCAGAGAAGGGTGATGTGCAGAGAAGGGTGATGTTGTTGAGGATGTCAAGATGTACAGGAAGATTGTGGGTAGTCTAATCTACTTGACTATCACGAGGCCAGACTTGAGCTACACAGTAGGCTTGGAGAGTCAGTTCATGCAGCTTCCGAGGAAGCCACATTTGGATGGAGTACAACGCACACTTCGGTATGTGCAAGGGACTCTTGACTATGCATTGTTCTATGCAGCAGATGCCCCGTTAGCATTGTATGGGCATACAGATGCAGATTGGGTAGGTAGCATTGTTGACAGGAGATCTACGAGTGGTTTCATGTTCTCTTTTGGGAGTGATGCTGTTACTTGGAGCAGCAAAAAGCACCCAACGGTTGCTTTATCGAGCACAGAGTCGAGTACAGAGGTGCAGCAGTTGCAGCGTGCGAGGTAGCTTGGCTACGCACATTACTTGAGGACTTGGGAGTGCAGGTGGACCAGCAGATTGTCATCCATTGTGACAACCTCAGCAGCATGCAGTTGGCTAGGAACCCAGTGTTCGATGCCAGGACCAAACACATAGAGGTCCATTACCACTACGTTCGAGAGCGAGTGTTGGCGGGTGACATCGACTTGGTCTACGTCAGCACAGAGGAGCAGATAGGGGATATCTTTACCAAGGCCCTTGGAGCTGAGAATCTTCGACGTTTCTGGACTATGCTTGGACTCTGCGACATACAGAGCTCGAGGGGGAGTGTTGAGATGTCGAGCTCTACATCTTGAGCTGGCATCCACTACGGGTCTTGGCCGCTTACCGAATTTACTCACTGGCGCGTTAGGTGACCGACACGGAGGATCTCTGCCAATGATTCTACAGCTGGACTACACTTATAGTGCTAGCCTAGTACGCTTCTAGCGAGTTCACACTTAGTGATCGCATGTACATATGTGCTACTTTTCAGCTTTAGCACTTGGTCATTTTGTACTCTCTTTTCTGTGAAAAGAAGAAGAAGCTTTCCATCTCTGTGTGCTTTGTGCTTGTCTTGTGTAGCTCTCTTGCATCCTCATTCTTTACAGCATCTTGGGCACTATTTCTAAGTATAGTGGGTTCTGCTCGTTATGGTGGGGATGGATCTGAAAGATTCTTTTGTTGGTTATAGCTTCAAGGTTGCTTATTCCTTGCTTACACTGAGCCTATCCTATCAAGAGCATGGTATTGTCACCAACTGCTTACCAAAGCTCCACTCAATACACACACACACACACACACACACACACACACACAATCCGTTCAGACTTTGCAAAGAGAGAGAGATTTGTCTGGCTGGCCAAATCTCATGGGGATGTTTTGGATTATCTTGGGTTATACAACTTTTAATCTCTCTTTTTGTTCTCAATAATCTTGATGTAAATTGATTGAAGTGTATACTTCTCTTGGAGAGAGAGAGAGAGAGAGAGAGAGAGAGAGAGAGAGAGAGAACAAAGTTGAGAAAAGAAGGGAGAAAGAATATTTTTGGAATCTGCTCGCCGGATTCCAAAAAAGCGCTCGCCAAAAAATGCTGCCAAAAAATATCCCCCACAAATATGGACCATACATGAGTAAGATAGTTAAGCTAAATACCAAAACCCTAGAAGCACTACATCAGAGAAATGTAACCGCAATAGCTACCCCAACAAACATTTCCAAGCCGTTTGACTTACAACACAAAGGTAAACCAATACCTACCATAAATTAGGATCATAGAACCATCAGACATTACTTTTTTTTAAGGAAACACAAGGCAACCATTAACCTGCATTGAGAAATATTTTTCAATGTATTTTACTATGTGAATATACATCCCTACAGCAGTTTAGACAAAATTTGGAAATTTCCATCAAACTTGAAAGAGATTAAAAAAACCAGAGCCGCGAATACCTAAGGGTTAGATGAAGTAGCCAACTATTATCATAACTATCATACATCGACTTAGTATAGGAAGAACATGCATGAGTTCTACTGCAATATCAAAAGGTGAATCACACCACAACCAAGCATCTCGGACATTAGCCCATATCGATTTCAAAGTCACCTGAGATTGAGTCGGATCAGCTATCTCCACAATAGCTTGCTTGTCTTTCCCTTTTGCCATAGAGCCAACAACACACACCCCTTTCCGGGCTTAATCCTCACAATTTCAAGGTACATACACCTTTCACTAGTACACACATATATCATAAACGTACACCAGTACCAATGCTAAGTGAGCATGGAAGCTCACCTTTTATAGGCTTCGGAGCCAGTAGCTACATTCTATTCATAGTAGCAAGGCGGGTCCATCTTTAAGAAGCTCACGGGATATTTATGACACTTTGTTGCCTCTTTTCAATGGTGGAAGCTCGAACGTAAATTCCAATGAGGCAAATGAACAGCTTATGGGGGGTTTTGAAAATGTTACAGATCAGCCTATTACGGATGCAGATGTACATGATGTACTTGATGAGGAAAGGGATGAAAATGAGCAGGCTAGAGGTATGCCAAAATGGATGGTGTATACATTGCGTGACAGTAAATTGCTCCCACTTGTTGTATGACTACTATGTGTTTTCTATGTAACGCAGCCTCTCGGTTTTGTCAAAAAAGGACAAGAAGATAAGGAGTGCAAATGTAACAAAGCTTTGTATGGGTTGAAGCAACCTCCCTGTGCTTGGTATGAGAAGGCTAACACTCATTTGGTCAAATGAAGATTTTGTAACAGTCCAACAGAAATCACATTGTATATAAAGCGTGAGAATGATGTACTTCTCATTGTGGTTCTTTATGTAGATGATTTGCTAATTACTGGACCAAATGAGAGACATATTGCTGAATTTAAGGCTGATTTGAATGCTACTTTCAAGATGAAATATTTGGGGTTGTTGAATCATTACTTAGGTATGCAGTTTAAGCAGTGTGATGGTGGTATTGCCTTCTGTCACAAAAGTTACATATAGACATTGTTATGTAAGTTTGGACTTGAGGATTGCAAACCTATTGCCACTCCCATGGAAACATGTTTGAAATTGAGTCTTCATGATGCTGGTGATCCTACAGACGACACTTTTTACCAAACTGATGTTGGATGCCTCATTTATCTATGCAACACGAGGCCGGATATTCAATTTGCAATCTCACAAGTTAGCAAATTTACGCATAGCCCACGGTCTAAACATTGCCAGGCTGTTAAGAGGATTCTCCGCTACTTGAGTGCCACTTTACATCTTGGTTTGTTTTATACCAAGGGGGGATCATTTCCGATAGACTTACATGCTTTTTAGACTCAGATTGGGCTTGTTGTTTTGACACACGAGTGTCCACAAGTGGTTGTTGTTTCATGCTTGGCAGTTCATGTATATCATGGTTGAGCAAGAAGCAACCTACTATGGCCACTTCTAGTTGGTGAGGCTAAGTACAGGGCAGTCTTCACAACTACGGTTGAGTGTGTATGGCTCAGACGCCTTATGGATGATTTGGGTGTTGGGCGGGACACTGCCAACACTATGTACAATGACAGTTAGAGTGCATTGGTAGTTGCAAAGAACCCAGATTTTCATGGTCGCACAAAGAACATGGAGGTGCATTACCACTCTGTCATGGAGAGCCTCTCAGCGAGAGTAATCAGCTTGGCTTATGTGCCAAAGGCATTGTCTTGTGAGAAGTTTGAAGCTTTTCGCAAAGCTTTGGGCTTACTCCCCATTGTGGAATGATCATGTCCTCAGGGCATGGCACTTCCCTTTACTCATGTGCCAGCTCTCGCTCACCGCACCACTCCAGGGGGGATTTGTTATCATATACATGTGGTAGTGATGTGTATGAACACACTTAGGACCGCCGATGTATTTTTTCCCTCACTAGGAGGTTTTCCCCCCCGTGCATTGTATATACGCCCATTCATTCTAGGGCTATCGATATTTCCATTGCACACTAAGTAATACACTCTCTATTGTGTGCCTTGAGCTTCCTTCATCTTCTCCAAGCATTGTGTTCTCCTGCAACCCTAATTCCAACATAGATCTATATACATAATTGGAAAAGAAATCGTGAAGAAGATCGAGAAGCATATAGGGAAATACACTCTCGCATAAGAAATTGCAATGTGGTTTACCCACCGTACCTTGCCATGTTTCCAAAACTTATAAGGCCCGATTGGTTGCATGAACAAATAACTAAAGCTAAAATTGATGGTGGGGTAGAAGCATGTTAGTGTATCACTGAATATGTTGTCCCGGACTATGCTAGTTACTTGTGCTTGTTAGCATATACTAAAAGCGGATGGGCAAGTCCTTTGAATTTCAAATAATCCATAAAAAAATTATTTTCCCTCCTCATGTGCTTTTGTTTTCAGTTACTGAAGACGACGTGGGGACTCTCTCTCTCTCTCTCTCTCTCTCTCTCTCTCTCTCTCTCTCTCTCTCTCTCTCTCTCTCTCTCTCTCTCTCTCTCTCTCATTTGTTTCTTGTGCCGGGCATCCTACCTCAGAGATGAGTTGTCAAAGCTAAGCTCTTTCTCTTGTTCCAACACAGACCTATAGATATGGAGAACCAGCAACCAACATTATTGCCACTAGCTCCAATGCTGGAAATGGAGCCGTACTGTAATGTGATGGTAAGCAAACCTTATGTGTAGCCCACCCACTCCAAATGAATTCATTGGGTTTGTTGGTCACATCTATAGTTTTGTGAGGGCGTTTGTTCATAGTATGTGTGTATTATAGCATCAAGTGTTGACAGCTATACATTTAAGTGATTTAAAGTAAGTAACATATTATGCACGTCTACAATTCTCAGGAAAAAACAGAAGAGAGCCACTACAGGCAATGAATTACAACTCTAAAGATCCAGCTCTTTCTGTAATCAGGGAATATGAGAAAGTAAGAAAGAGGAAACAACGGGAGCAGAAACAAATGAAATTTGAGCAACAACATCATGCCCTCAACGATGAGGAGAAAAAGAAAATCTCCTCCGAGATTGTGATAGCTTTCAAGAGTAGGACTGAAGGTTCTAGTACAGAAGCAAAGTGGAAATCTGGAATCTTGTTGGTCAACATCCGCATGTTCGAGCGATCCATGATGAGTCTTTCGAGGAGGAGGCTGTTGCACAGACTGCAATTGTCTCCAATGTCCGCAACACACTAGCTACCATCAAGCAGCCAGGTTCCAGTGAGGAGTTGTTTTTGAAGAATGTAGCATTGCAGATGATGTTGAATTCAAAGGAAAACATGCCTATTGCAAAAATTGCCAGGTTCCTAAATGTCAATCGTCGCACTTGCACAAGGCGAGATCACGACAAGCAAAGCCTGATGTTGAAAATTGATTGTTTTCATTGGTTGCATGTCACAAGCAGCACCATCATAGCCCTATCACATATGAAATTAAGGAATTGGTCTACACATTTTGGAAAGTGGAGACTCGCATTTCACCAAACAAGAAGGATATTTGTCAAAAGAGGATGGGGAGGAAAAGCTACATAGAACACCCTGTGCACCTCCTAGACGAGCCTCAGGTGATCAGTCAAATACTTGTACCATAATTTATGCATTTTATGCATTGCATCTCTAATTAACTTGTATATGCTGATCAATACCATACTGATCTATAGACTTTTGCTAGTTAGCAAGTGGACTGTGCTAGTTAGCATATTGACTGTGCTAGTTGGCATATGGAGTATGCTAGTTAGCATACCTAGTATGCTAGTTACATACCTCGTATGCTCAATTGCATGATAAGTACGTTGCTTAACAGAAAGTGATTATGCTAGTTAGCATATGGAGTTTTCTAGGTAGCATATGGAGTATGCTAGTTAGCAGGCCTTGAGTTCTAAATAGCATACAGAGTTAGTTGGTCAACACAAAAGGTATGCAAGTTAACACCACTTATGCTAGTTAACACCTAGTGTGCTCACTAGCATGATGGGTATGCTATTTAAGACAAGGGTTATGCTAGTTAAAACTAGCAGTTGGGCTGGGTATGCTAGTTAGCATATGGAGTATACTGGTTAGCATATGGAGTATTCTAGTTAGCATGCCTTGTGTTCTACCTAGCATACAAAGTTAGCTAGTCACCACAAGATGTATGCTAATTAACATAATTTTTGTTAGTTAACACCTAGTATGCTCAATAGCATGATGGGCGTCCTAATGAGTATGCTAGTTAGCATATGGAGTATGCTAACTAGCATATGGTCTATGCTAGTTAGGTTTAGCAAGAAGCAACCTATTGCGGCCACTTTGAGTTGTGAGGCTGAGTACAGGACAGTCTTCACAGCTACGGTTGAGTGTGTATGGCTCAGCCACCTTATGGTTGATTTGGTTGTTGGACAGGACACTGCCAACACTATCTACACTGACAGTCAGAGTGCATTGGCAGTTGCAAGGGACCCTGTTTTTCATGCTCGCACAAAGCACATTGAGGTGCATTACCACTATGTGAGGGAGAGGCTCTCAGCAAGAGAGATCAGCTTGGCTTATATGCCAACACAAGACAACCTTGCAGATCTTTTCACAAAGGCATTGTCTCGTGAGAAGTTCAAAGCTTTATGTGCAAAGTTTTGGGCTTACTCCCCTTTGTGGATTGATCTTGTCCTCAAGGCATGGCATTTCCCTTTACTCATGTGCCAGCTCTCGTTCACCGCATCACTCCAGGGGGGATTTGTTATCATATACATGTGGTAGTGATGTGTGTGAACACACTTAGGACCGCCGGGGCAATTTTTCCCTCTTTAGGAGGTTTTTTCCCTCGTGCATTGTATATACGCCCATCACTCTAGGGCTATCTATCTTTCCATTGCACACTAAGTAATACTTTGTCTATTGTGTGCCTTGAGCTTCCTTCGTCTTCTCCAAGCTGTGTGTGTTTTCCTTCAACCCTAATTCCAACAGTCATGCATGGCAAAGACCTAAGTCTCTTATAGTGCATGTTTGTGATGACCATGTCTCCCAAACACCAAGTAGGATTTGTCATTCTACTTTAGAAAGTATGATATGGACTAAAGAGTAGACATGCTTGCGGCAACTAAGTCTCCCAAGCACCAAATGGATTAGTCATCCATTCTGGAATGATGTTGTAGGGTAAACAGGTTCTTCTACCCGCTAAGAAACATAGACTAATGACTAAGGCTTTATCATCTCTACCTCATAGTCAAGGACGACTATGGTTTCAAGAGAGAGGTAATGTCATAAAATCTAATATCTAACTATCCCAAATAAATTTCATGTATTGAATTGATAATTTAATGTCATAAGAAACATAGACTAATGACTAAGGCTTTATCTTCTCTACCTCATAGTCAAGGACGACTATGGTTTCAAGAGAGAGGTAATGTCATAAAATCTAATATCTAACTATCCCAAATAAATTTCACGTATTGAATTGATAATTTAATGTGGGAAAATGAATGGGAATAAGAGTTAGAATATAGATACATGCTTTTAGACCTATTCTAGCATGGGACCAAAGGGAGAGAAGGCTACATCTCTTGAAGGGTCCAAAAGGGAGATAGTCTACCAAAGAGCAATGAGCAAGTAATGGAGCTTAAAAGACCTTAGGGTTAGCTTCATTAAAGACCACCAAAGGTTAGTGCTAAAAGTCCTTAGACTTAGGACCTTTAGGTACTTTAGACCGTAGGCAAGCTACTCATGTGCTTGAGGTGCTTGTCGTGCTTGAGTTGACTAAGGTGCTTGAGGTGCTTGTCGTGCTTGAGCTGACTAGGTGCTTGAGGTGCTTGTCCTGCTTGATGACCAAGGTGCTTGAGGTCCTTGTCATGCTTGATGGCCAAGGTGCTTGATGATTAAGATGCTTGAGGAGCTTGAGGTGCTTGAAGTCAAAAAGGTGCCTACAAAGGAGGAGGCGATCCTTAGAAGTAGGGGAGGAGAAAGGACACACATGCACCCTCTCAAGCGTCACCCCTTACACAAGAGACATATAGGACACATGTCAATCCCCTAGCAAGGTTGCCCTCATCATGTGCCTAAAGCCTATTGGATGACCTTTAGAGAGGTCCAATGAGAATTTAGATTAATTAAATAATTATCCAAGCATTATTCAAGCCCCCTCTCAAAGGGGAAAGGAGGATACTTGTCCAAATGTTACCTCTATTGCTAGTTATGACCAAGACAGTTGATTGGCTAAGCTTGGCAAGGGCCAATGAGTTGCAAGCATGAGCTAGAAGGAGGGGTCGACCAAGGCTTGTAGGGGGCTTGCTTTTTGCATTCCCACACACACATTCTCTCATGGTGTGTTGAGCAAGAACTCCATCTCCTTCTCCAAGATTGAGAAGTAGAGAGCCTACACCAACACCTCTTGGCTATGGAATGCAAATCCAACCAAGAGTCATGCTTCAAAGAAATGCTTGCCATCTCCTACTATGCTATGCTATGCTCTATAAGTAATGATATGAGAGGAAACTACTTCTTTCCTGTATGCTACTTCTTCTTCCTCTTCCCTTCCCTCACTCCCTGCTAACTCTCTCCACCTTTGAAGGTGTTTGAGGTCTTGGGATTGAGGCCGGGGACAACTTAATGTTTTTGGCAAGGTAGTTACGGGCATAACTTTGGTGCATGAAGTTTACCATCTTCATTGCATCAACAAGGTCTCAAGGAACACAAAGCATGTATTTTACCAAGTCTCTCTTCATGGGAGAATCTATAATACAAAAGCCTTTTGGAGGGGGACCGGCTCCAAGTAAAGCCGGTGGTCCTGAACTGTTGTCAATTTCTCTAATTCTCTCTCTCTTACAAATATTGTTCATGCCAAGCTACTTAGTTTGAGGTACAACGTTGGGAACTATACACTTAATAATGCATTCTTTCAAGGCTTGCCTTTAGCTTAACCATTATTGATCTACTAGCAAGGTAAACATGAACCATAATCAATTGAGAAATGTTAGACCCTCTCCAGTGCTCTTTGCAATCAACATTCTCTAAACCATGGGTGTGGCTGCTTGAGAGCTAATTTTCAAATGTAAAGAAGAGTAGCAACTAAAGTTTTGAGTTGCCAAAGCGCAAAGTAGCATAAATATAAATTTAGTTAGCATGGCTGAAAATGATAAATAATATTGACAACTTTGATTTTTCACATGAAGGTGCTACTCATGATGCCCCCATGTTCGTGAATTATCTTGTTACTAGGTTCCAACAAGCTATGGCCAACCCTGCCTTGCAAGATGAAGTTAACCAACAACTTTGCACACATGGGATTCTCCAAACTCCCCAAGTGAAGAGAGAGCTTAGGAAGCCTCTTGTAGAGACTTCCAAAAGAAGACTCTCTCCGGTGAGAGAAGAGAAGGAACCCTATGAAAGAGAAAGAAGTGAATCTCTAAATTCTTTGGAGGATGTGGCTCCACGAAGATGGCGGTCTTAACGATCCTCAACTCCTCCCAAGAGGAAAAGATAATCATATAGTCCTTCTGCTTGTCATTCTGAGAGGGAAGAGAGGAATTAAAAGAAGAAATAAGCGAGAAAGAGGTCACCCTCTTCTCCATCTTCCCCCTCTTCCGATGAAAGCAGCGGTTTCTCTAGAAAATACAAGAGAGGAGGACATCACAAACCCATGCTGCTTGAAAAAGGTACTACAAGCTTAATAAGTTCAAGGAGGGAGGAAAGAGCATCTCTTTTATCACATATGATGACACCTTTGGTGCTATGGACAAAGTTTTGGACTTTATCCAGCAATTCAATGCGGCCTTTAGAGATGAGGGCTTCACGGAGTTCTCCAAGCTACATCATGTAGCTATGCATTTTCAAAAGTCTACCCGACAATGGTGGACTAGTCTATGAGGTAATGGCGAAGATCCCAAGACATGGAAAAAACTCTGCAAGTTTCTATAATGAAGTAATTTCTTGCAAGCAACACCAAAGACAAAGTGCTTACAGAATGGTGAAGTTTGAAGCTAACTCCCAATGAGTCTATCCATAAGTATGTGGACAAATTTTGGGATTTACATCTCAAAGCTACCATCTACCAAAAGATAGACTTCACCGAACAAAAGCAACATATTTTTCCAAGACTACCTGAAGATATGGCCGAGCATGTTAACTCTCAAAGACCTAGGACCATCACTGAAGTGATACACCATACTATGGTCACTTCACGAATCAGTTTCCAACAAGGGGCTAAAAGGAATTCTAAGCCCACAAAAACCAAAGACCAAAATGAACCTAGAGGGAAGAACAATGCTCAAAATTTTTTCCAAGGCAACAAGACCAAGGAGAAAGGAGTTTTCAAAGGTAAAAACAAACTCTCTCCTGAAGAGTTAGAAGCTTTTCCCAAAAACCATAAATGTTTCAAGTGTGGGGAGCAAGGACATGGCTATCGTTCTTTCCCCAAAATAAATGCACATAGTGAGACTCCTAGAGCTTCCATGGTTGAAGCTCCAAGGATACTCATTGCAAAGGATCATCCCTTTCCTATGCTTGGGGAAAGGTGAGGGGCCATGATGCCTTTATCCTTTTTGACCCTGGCTCTACTCACTACTTCATATCAACAAAGTTGGGCATTAAGCTGGGCATACAAGCTTTCGAGATAGGAGATATTGTGACTGCCGATGGATCTTTCAAGGGACAACAAGCCTCTGTTACTCCCTTGATTGGGAAATTGAGGCTTCATGTCCAAAGCTAGGTCGACAAAGAAGACTTTTTCATCTCTCCTCTCCAACATGAGGATGTTATCCTAGGGGCACCATGGTTCATCTGCATGGCCGCCAACATGAAGTTCCCTGAAAGGAGAATTTATTTCACCTACAGGGAAAAGAACATGTATATAGATGCTAATGAGTCGGGTCGTACTATACCTCTTGTAAATTCACCAGCTTTTGATAAGTCAATGAAAAGCTCAGTTTCCGCGCATGATTTTTGTTAAAGTGTCCATAAATGATCCTAATATTTTACCAAATCAAAGTGGTATGAATCAAAAGGAATTAGAATTGTCTAATTTTCTAAATGGATTTCAAGATGTTTTTATCAATGACATCCCTAGAGAGTTACCTCCAAAACGAGGGGATGATGACCATAAGATGTTCTAGAGCTTCTACTTGAGAGCTCACCGCCTACTAAGCCTCCTTATAGAGTTTCTCAAGCTCAACAACAGGAGATTATGAGGCAAGTACATGAACTGGTAGACAAGGGGATGGTGACGGCTAGTTTCTCTCCCTTTTGTTCACCCGTCCTATTACTGAAAAAGAAAGACGGCACATATCGTATGTGTGTTGACTATAGAGCACTAAATCAAATTACTATCAAGAACAGATTTCCCGTACCATGGGTAGAAGATATGTTTGATAAGCTACAAGGCTCTACCTACTTAAGTAGGATTGACCTTAAAAACGGCTATCATCAAATAAGGTTAGTGAATGAAGATATTGTAAAGACCGCTTTTCGCACAACGTTTGGTCTTTATGACTATCTTGTCATGCCTTTTGGCTTGACAAATGCTCCAGCCACATTCAACCGCTTAATTGAGAAATTTTTTAGACCCCAATGCAAGTTTACTTTTCTTTGATGATATCATCACCTACTCCAATTCTCTCGAGGAGCATAAGCAACATCTCCAAGTAATCTTTCAAGCTTTGAGAAGAATAAACTTTTCATTAATTAAAAGAAGAGTGAATTTTTCCTGCAAGAGATTCAATACTTAGGTCACATTATCTCTCAAGATGGTATCCATATGGATCCAACAAAGTTAGAGGTAATAAAAGGATAGCCTAATCCAAGGAATCTACATGAGCTACGAAGCTTTATTGGTATGTGTGCATATTATAGATGCTTCATAGAAAACTTCTCACAAATAGCAGGGCCATTACATGACTTAAGAAAGAAAAATGTTAAGTATACATTGATTTTAAAAGAGAAAAATGCTTTTGACAAGCTCAAAGAAAAGCTTACCTCTCAATCTGTGATTACACTGTCAGATCTCTCAAAACCATTTGAGGTCCAATGTGATGCTTGTGGAGATTGCCTTGAAGCAGTTTTGCTTCAAGAAGGGCATGCCATAGCATACGAGAGTTAAAGACTCAATTTTGATGAGCAAGTGTTGGGTATATATGAAAAGGAGCTACTACCTATTCTACATGCCCTTGACACATGGAAGCGTTATCTTTTGGGGACACCATTCATCCTACAAACAAATCACCAAAGTCTTAAGTACTTCATGATGCAAACCAAGCTTTCCAACAAAAAAATGAGGTGGGAAATTTTTCTTTCGCAATTTAATTTTCATATTGCTAGCAAGCACAATCAAGTGGTTGACGTACTATCACAACGACCAAAAGTAAATGCAGTGTTTGTAGCAACTCACAACAATGATCTATCTTCTATGATAGATGAGTATGATATTGACCATGATTTCAAGGATATAATTTCAACCCTTGCCTTAGAGAAGAAAGAAGAACCGTTCACCTTGCAGGATGGTTATCTTCTCCATGGCAATAGGCTATGTGTTACTAACTCCCTTCGTGAGAAAGTAATGTATGAATCCCATGTTCCTCCCTATGCGGGGCAGAGAGGGATTCGACCTAATCTTCGAGGAGTAGAGATGTATTTTTATTGGCCTACCATGAAAGTAGACATACAAGAGTATATTTCAAAATGTGTGGTATGCCAAAAGACCAAGTACGATAGAGGGAAACAACCTGGATTACTCCAGCCATTATCAATTCCTAATTCACCATGGGAGAGTATATCCATGGATTTTATATTTGGATTACCCAAGTCTATCCATGGGAATACGTAAATATGGACAATAATCGATAGGTTTAGCAAACGAGCACATTTTATACCTGTCAAAAAGACTATTAAGGCACATCAAATGGCAACTTTCTTCATATCTCAGATTTTCAAGTACCATGGCTTGCCAACATCCATAGTGTCAGATAGAGATCCTTAAATGACCAATAATTTTTGGAAGGGTATCTTTGAGAATCTAGGAACAAGGCTAATTTCTCTTTGGCCTATCACCCACAAACTGATGGCCAAAGTGAGATAGCTAACCTTACAATTCTAGATCTAATCAAGACTTATGTCACGGAAGTAGATCAACGCTCACAATGGGAGAAGTACCTACCTCTTGCAGAGTATGCGTACAATAACATTGTCCATACTATTGCAAGGAAGGCACCCTTTGAAATCATTAAGGGAAGACCAAAAAGTCCCTAGCTACTAAGGTACATGGGAAGATCTTCATTGTGTTGATGAGTATAGCCGAGACCTACAAGAATCTTTCCAAAAGATTAAGGAGGGAATCTCACAAGAAAGACAAAAAATTGATGCTAACAAGCACAAAAGGGCCTTAACTTTTCAAATAAAATGATTGGGTCCTACTCAAGTTTCCCAAGGCTCGATTGAGGCAAACAACGGGCAAAAATCCTACGGGCCACCAAAAGTATTATGCTAAGCTAGCAAAAAAGATACTATGGTCCTTTTCAAATCTTAAAACCAATCAATGAGATGGCCTATCAACTAAAGTTTCCCAATCATCGGCTCATACACAATGCTTTTCATGTGAGCCGACTTAAGCATTACAAAGAAGAGCCACCAAGAAAACCAATAATTGAGGACCACTCAAGATCAAGGATCAAGAAGAGGTGCTTCAGCCTGAATCCATCCTTCAACGTGAAGACAAGGTACTAATACATGGTAAGATTATCCAATGATATCTTATTAAGTTCAAAGATCATCCTCTTGAAGATTCTAGATGGATGCAAGGAACACAACTTAAGGATAGTATGAACCATGTCATTGCTTACAATGCTACATTAGAGTAAGAAAATGTTTTTTTTTGTCTTATAACACTAGTTCTCTTCTTATTGTGCACAAATTTGAGTAGTATGCATGCTTAGAATCATGTTTGTGATGAGCTCCTCTCCCAAACACCAAGTACGATTTGTCACTCTACTTTGGAAAGTATGATATTGACTAAAGAGCAGACATGCTTGCGACAGCTAAGTCTCCCAAGCACCAAATGGATTAGTCATCCATTCTGGAATGATGTCGTAGGGTAAAAAGGTTCCTCTATCCTCTAAGAAAGATAGACTAGTGACTAAGGCTTTATCTTCTCTACCTCATAATCGAGGACAATTTCAAGAGAGAGGTAATGTCACAAAATCTAATATCTAACTATCCCAAATGATTTTCTCATATTGAATTGATAATTTAATGTGGGAAAATGAATAGGAGCAAGAGTTAGAATATAGATATGTGCTTTTAGACCTATTCTAGCATGGGAACAAAGGGAGAGAATGCTACATCTCTTGAAGGGTCCAAAAAGGAGATGGTCTACCAAAGAGCAATGAGCAGGTAATGGAGCTTAAAATTACCTTAGGGTTAACTTCATTAAATACCTCCAAAGGTTAGTGTTAAAATTCCTTAGACCTAGGACCTTTAGGTACTTTAAGCAAGCTAGGTTCTTGAGTTGACTAAGATGCTTGTCGTGCTTGAGCTGACTAAGGTGCTTGAGGTGCTTGTCGTGCTTGATGAACAAGGTGCTTGTCATGCTTGATGGCCAAGGTGCTTGATGATTAAGATGCTTGAGGTGCTTGAAGTCAAAAAGGTGCCTACAAAGGAGGGGGCGAGCCTAAGAAGTAGGGGAAGAGAGATAACACACATGCACCCTCTCAAGGGTCACCCCTTCCACAAGAGGCATATAGGACACATGTCAAGCCCCTAGCAAGGTTGCCCTCATAATGTGCCTAAAGCCTATTGGATGACCTTTAGAGAGGTCCAATGAGAATTTAGATTAATTAAATAATTATCCAAGCATTATTGAAGCCCCCTCTCAAAGGGAAAGGAGGACACTTGTCCAAATGCTACCTCTATTGCTAGTTATGACCAAGACCATTGATTGGCTAAGCTTGGCAAGGGCCAATGAGGTGCAAGCATGAGCTAGAAGGAGGGGTCTACCAAGGCTTGTAGGGGGCTTTCTTTTTGCATTATCTCCCACACACACACATGCACACACACACACATTCTCTCTCAAGGAAAATTTCAAGTTCATTTTCAATATCATGTCAAGCACACTTTGAAATCATAAACCACCCACATTAGAGATTGTAGATCGACACCGGTAGACGTTTTTCTCACACATGCCATCATTCTTTCGTTAAAAGGTTTTTGGATAGCCAACCTTGCGGGAGCATGAACGATATCACTCATTACGCTTGTCTTTTAATGCCATACAATGCATGTGGCCATTCTCATAGGTTATATGTAGAGACTTGCTCTCAATTATTGAGCATGTTTTTGCTCTCGAGTAGATTTACTGATTTATATTCTATTTAACATAAGTAGCAAAATGTGCTTAGATATATTGTATCTTTGGTTTTCCTTCCCTTCTCGGTAACCATGAGGGTCCCACCATCTCTAAACCAATTCCAAGTTTACTTTTGGATTCTAGATTGATAAATGCTTTGATCATCACATCATAAACTCATATTACTGCTTGTAGGTAGAATGAATCCTAAACAAGCATTGGAAGTGACGAAACGATTGTGCACCCAATTAATACACATAGTGAATGCACTTACGTTGGATGATATTGCATCAATGTTTTGAGATGAGCATCTTTTGCTCAATATCATTGGGAGCATGCCAAAGTGTGTTGCAGACCTGCGTGGCGACTTGCCAGAGGGCATAGACATGGGAAAATTACAACATTGGTATAACTCTTGGAAGATTGATAAGGAGAAATGCAATTGAGCACGGAACATTGACACACAAACACACACTCGTCAATCACCATGGGTTCTTATATTCCCTCATTTCAATGGACCTTCCCTTGGTGATATGATGGATTGTGTACCCTCACCTTATGGAAGCCTCAGCAAAATTTTGGTGGCTCAAGGTGAGGAAGGCAGCAAGAAACCAACTGAACTTGAGCTATGACAATGTAGGCTTATCATCGTCAACCATGCATCACTTTGATTCATGCACTAGTGCAAGATCTCGCGTTTTCTTATGACAACGGTGTTATTCATAATGACCTTCACCCATGGAATATAATGCTTGACTTCACCAGAGAAGGAACACCACATGTGGGCATTATAGATCGGGGTCTTGCCCTTGGACCACTATTCAAGAGAAGGCCAACTTATGTTTGCAAGTGATAAGAACACAATGTTAGGCAATGGTGAGTAGCAAAACTCTTGGATATCAAATCCCCATGAACTTGGAGCAAATCAACGGGGATGTGTGTGCACTTGCATGGGTCATCAATCAACTCTTCATATTCTACAAACAACTTTGTAACCACTACAAGACTGACTTCATGTAGACTAGGACCTCTATTGAAATCAAAGTCATACAATGCATAATCAATAGCGACTACCTGTGGAACAGTCCCTCTCAAAGGAAGATGCTAGCTGAATTAGACCGTGAGCTACAACACCTTCACCTGCATCATGAGTAGTACGTCCCCTCTCTGAAATGGGTATTTCTTTCTTCAACAATGTCTACAGAACTCATCAAATCTTCCGACCTATTTTAAACAGTGTTAAACACTATGCTACAGCTACTTGCCTCTGTGTTGTCTTCGAAATGTGCAAAAAGATTTATTTGTATGCATTGCATCCACAACTCCGCATAAATGTAGATGCTCACAATGACACTAGTAATTGCACTCCATGACAATCGTAAAAGACGTCGGCAACAAGCCACATATCAAGATATGAGCAAGCGAAAGCACATGCTCTAACCTGCTGCTTCTTCATGGTATGACATTCGTAGCATTTACGAGGCATGGATAGATGAATGCAATATCATAGCCCATAATATTTTCATCTGCGAAGGGTGCGGTGTTTGCAATCTTTCCAAAAAAGACGACCAATATACGGTTGTGGAAAACACACATAAGAAGTTTACATATGTGACCTTAATACAAACATCTGCAATCCACAGTATCACAACAAATTGGACTCGTTGTCCAAGTTGCCAGAAAAGCCCAAGAAAGAGAAATGTTGTTATCTTGCAACCCGAGTGCAAACGAACCATCCAAACCAACTTTTTGGGCAAGTCCTTGAGAACTCCTTAGCATCATTGACATCACAGTTAGTGTCATTGCTATAGCAAATGTGGTTGCAAAAGGTCTACTTGATAGAAGATCATTACTTGTTAATATGTTGGTCAATGGACATGAATATATGTTGCTCAATTTCATAGCTTACAAACACGGCACTAGTAACAACACTAGCACACAACATAAAAACAACCCGATTCTAAAGAATTACAAGTCCATTGTTGAGCAACCTAACAATAAGACATCCATATGTGTATTGTCACCGTCGGCTATTGAAAATATCGTCAAGAACCACTGCAAGAATGATCCGTTCGAACTTATGTAGCAAGCAGATGCTCATTGCGAAATTGGCATTTTGCATAATCTGTACACCACAACAAAGAGAGTTGCATTTAGTACAAAATCCTCACATGAGTTTGGCTCCATACAAATATGTGATATCTCTCAACTAACCAAGTGGACAGTCACTTTCCAGTACAATGGACTACCAATCCATGAGTTTGATCGTAAGGACATCACAATGGAGTCAGGCATATTTCCTTTTGAGTTCTCAAATGGAAAAGGCAACTACCAAGGTGAAATGGGCTTCAGTGAGTACATCATAATGAGGGTGGGAAGTTTCCTTTCTATATACATGTTATACAAGCCGTACTTGCTCATGATGTACCAGCTGAAATAAGCTATCATGATCACAAACTTGGCAAACAGTACATTCCTACAAAGGGACATCGATAACTACAAGCGATTTCACCAAAATGCATCTCTCCAAGATGCAATTAAATTATTTGATACAACCTACCATCAACAATGACAGGCACTCCATCGTGGCTTCAGAGAAACTTCAGAGACCTCATTACAATAGTGGACACATGGAGACTCCCACATTTGTTCTTGACATTCAATATTGATGAGGTTTTTCAAATTAGATGGCAAGAGGTTATCACAATTGAGAAGCTTGCTCAAGGCTACAATTCAAATTTTACATGGAACAATTGTGCCGTTGAGTGTGCGGCCCTCTTCCATCACCGCTTGCACACATTCTTGAATAGATACATCCTTGGTAGAAACAATATGCTAGGACATGTAGAGCACAACCTGGTGTGCTATGAGATTTAGAACCGAGGCTCATTGCATGCACATGTTATCCTATGGATCTCCAAAGATGATTTGTCCCGAGTAACAAACAAGATTGCCGCATACATACTAGCTGAATCACACAATGGTTTCCCATTTGAGCTATGAAACCTCGTCATTACAAAACAAATACACAAGTGCATGGAATCTTGCAAAGTGATGGGAGAGGGAAAAGTGTGTAAGTATCACTTTCCATTTTAAACACAAAATAGTACAACTTTAACTATGGATCCTTGTACTACTTGATCATCACCGATGGCTATATTATTTCCCTAGTTACAAACACCAAAATGTTCTTCAATATCAACCCATCGTCCTCCTCCTATGGAAAGCACATTTGAACATTCAGAGAGTCAAAGATTCATCTATATCACATTACCTTCTCAAGTATGCAATGAAGCCCGAACCCTTTAAGAAACTGAACCTCTCCACTGATGATGTTGCAAGGATTGGACTTCATGGACTGTACCAAGTCAAGCCCGGCCTGATTGCAACCTCAATATTTTCAAAGCCAACTCTGCAGAAAAAGTAGCAATCAACTATCTAAAGATACATATTATCACAAGGAGCGAACATGTTGAATACATTGACTCCTCCCCACCATCACTTCATCAAAGGTTGCTATCTCATAGCCAGACTATATTCATGCATCCGATTGATTTATATTGTGCAAGGCCATACATCTTGGAAGTATCACATTCTATGAGTACCACGAAAAGTACAAAATTCTTAAAGTGAATGAGCATACAACTACAAAAGTCTTTTGTGATTCATATAACAACAGTGTTGTCATGCTCGAATGCCTTGTCAGGTTCATAGAGTACGATCCAGGACACCAAACAGAGGGGTTCTTCTTCTATATCTTATTGCAAAATGTTCCCTTTACGAATGAAGTAGAGCTTCTCTCCACAAATAATACATCCTCTTCATAATTTATGGAGTGCAAGATACGTGGGTTGATTCTCAATGACAAAGACTTGGAGTTGTATATAAATGAACACGCACAATGCAACATGCTTGTGGCTGAAAATGCAAGACATACACTAAATATGATAAATCAAAAACTAATCCTCAATCATGAAAATCCAATCACATGTGCAACAAATCAACCTTTCAAGCCACCAATTTCCCATCGTGGTAGACTGCTCCATTTGCTTCAGCAATTCCATGAGACCAACAATGCGATTTGGACTTCAAGGCAGCAAACCATCTTTGAACAAATTTCAAGGCTGAAGAAAAGTCCACATATCATAACAGTGTACCAAGGTGTGGAAAGACGTTCCTCACCAAATACCTGACTTCATCTTTCATAAGAGATGATAAAAACGTTATCCTCACTGCATGCACTGGCACATCAGTTGCCCGTCTCAGTAGCCTAGCGACAAAATTTCACTACCAATTCAAAATTCCACCGTCTCAAAGAAAAATTTTCCACAGGCAATAAATCCCATTGACAAGAGATTTATAGCCATACACGATGTAAACACAATTATCATAGACGAAATAGCGATGTTGGCAAGCACAGTTTTCAACATGATCGTTGGTCAAAAATTGAACATAAGTAATATAACACTACTTGATCCTTTTTGTCGGAAGCTCATCCTATTGTTTGGAGATCTTGTGCAACTACCACCAGTGTGCCACCACCAAACACCGATGTGTCATCTATGAAACACACAAAGTTCGGTGCACATCACTGCATCCACCACCCACCACATGACTTTCTCGGTTTGTCATACAACAGAGCCCATGTACATCCAGTTCTTGGACACAATCCATGTTAGGCAATCCGTGTTATGCAACCTATAGAGCAACAATTAGTAGAGACGCTATCACAGTGTGTAACTGATGAGCGTGAACTCCTCAAGACCATTGATGACTCAACCACAATAATATGCACACATAGAGAATATGTCTGTAATAACAACTTCTTAATTCTACAAAAGTCTTTCCCACCATGCAATTTAGCCACTCTTGCAATTAGGATCAATGCCCTTGACCAGTCATTGTTGCAGTATTGGCTACATGATAAGGCTTTCAATGAGCTAGAAAAGATTGTGATTGGTGCTAAGTGTATGCTTACAAAGAACATTAACTTGGCTATAGGTGCAGCAAATGGCTTGATCTATCGGATACTATCTATATCACGTGACATTACCAATCAGGTTGTTGCAATAGAAGTGAACATATTTTCTATTCGTGCTACCATGACTGTTCGAAGGACAAAGCATGCTACTAGGGCAATCAATAGCAAATGGTTTCACAAAAGCACATTTCCTCTAGCGTTGGCGTATGCAATTACGACACAAATCTCAAGGAGCCACGATATTGAGGAAAGCCATCCTCATCATAAAACAAGCCTTTGCCCTAAGCTTGGCATATGTCTTGTTCTCTTGCGTGACAAAAAGACACCACCTCAAAATAATCACTATGCTAAGCCCAAGAATGTTTTGGCCTGCCAATATGTTCTGGCCCGCCAATAGAATTCTCTCTTCTTCAAGAGTATGTGTGTGTGTGTGTGTATGTGTGTGTGTGTGTGTGTGTGTGTGTGCTAATAAGAAGAGGAAAATGGTATAACCTTTCTATCACCCAAGTGTGGTAGATTGGTTATGCCATTTACCTCTTCAATAACAGGTCTTGAGTTCAACTCTCCTCGTCGGTCAAGGTCTCTTGGGATAGTTTCCTACGACGTTAAAATTCTCTTCTTGTGTGTGTGTGTGTGTGTGTGTGTGTGTGTGTGTGTGTGTGTGTGTGTGTGTGTGTGTGTGTGTGTGTGTGTGTGTGTGTGTGTGTGTGTGTGTGTGTGCACGCGCATGTGCTAATAAGAAGAGGAAAATGGTATAACCTTTCTATCATCCAAGTGTGGTAGATTGGTTTTCCATTTCCCTCTTCAATAACAGGTCTTGAGTTAAACTCTCCTCGTTGGATAGATCTTTAAGGTCTCTTGGGATAGTTTTGTACGACGTTAAAATTCTCTTCTTCTGGGGTGAGTGTGTGGGTGTGTGCTAATAAGAAGAGTAAAATGGTATAACCTTTCTATCACCCAAGTGTGTAGATTGGTTATGCCATTTCCCTCTTCAATAACAAATCTTGAGTTCAACTCTCCTCGTCGTTAAGGTCTCTTGGGATAGTTTTGCTACAAACGGAGGCACAGTGTCCTTGCACAATACCGAAAAACAACATATTGCAATCCATGAAACACCCAAATCTGCTTACCTGGCAAATATTGTAGCACATAATCAATGTCATACACAAATAGAGAGAGATAGATAGCGAGATAGCATGTGCAGGTGCACCTCCTAGAACAGAGTGTTACGTCAGCACGGTGAGAGAGAAGAGAGGAGAGGCGAGAAGAAGTACACATGCACTGGGTGCAATCTCCCCCCGTGCAAAAGTGAGCATTTCCCTCTTGCACGTATTTAATTATAGATTTCTTGAATGCTCAAAACTGAGTACAAACTGGCAGGCCGGTCATAAATGGTCAAATCTCACAAAGAGAACTTGAATAATAAAATATACATAAAATGCCATATCCTTTCATATAGTCCATTAGCTGCTAATTCTTTGTCCACCTGTCAGCTGCAATAAATAGTAAAATATCAATTCCATTACAAGTTTCCCACGACGTTAAAATTCTCTTCTTCTCGGGCCTGGTGTATGTGCTAATAAGAAGAGGAAAATGGTATAACCTTTCTATCACCCAAGTGTGGTAGATTGGTTATGCCATTTCCCTCTTCAATAACAGGTCTTGAGTTCAACTCTCCTCGTTCGATAGATCTTTAAGGTCTCTTGGGATAGTTTCTTACGACGTTAAAATTCTCTTCTTCTTCTTCTTCTTCTCCCCATGGTTAGCTATTTCCATGTGACTTTAGGCAAAATGATTTTTTTATTGTGTATCTTTAACTCATATTGTTTGAAAACTATGTAATTAGCTGCCAAGCAATGCTCTTTTCTATTCCAGATTTGATTTTCAGCAACCAGGTGGACTATGACAATTTATCATGGACACAGACAAGATAACTAGAATATGCATTCTTCAAATTCATCACTTTCTTGCACACCTTTCAGCATATCAATCCCATAGTCTTGATATACCTCCATTGTATATCTATTTGATCTGTTAATCAAGAACTCCTCTACCTCAAAAGCAAATAAGACATGGTGCATGTGTATACCCAACATCAAATCAAATGAGATTGGAAAATATCATTGAGTCCCCGAGTGCATTCATTGAGGGTTTTTGTACTACTCGGCTTCTCCACTCGTACATCAACAAATACAACAATCAAAACAAAGAATACGAAAACAATGAATTGAAGTTGGCAATAGATATTTCAACTAGTATGATTCTTTGCAACAATTATCTACCTCGTTATTGCCCAATATTCAATCAGATAACTCTATCTTGTTCTGCAAGATTGCACAAAGAAATGCTCCTGCATTTGGGCATTGACTTTGATGAGTTAGCTAACCTGCTTTGCTGGACACAGAAGCCCAAGAACTGTTGAATATTAAGACTGTTGGAATCTCCACGTACACAATCGAGATGCTCCACTATGGTTATAAGATTATGCTTGACAAGTTGGCCCACCTCAACAAGAATACAACAAGTCAGGTGCTATCAAACATGGTGAAAGAGTGTGGCAATGAATTCAGAGGGAACAAGAGAGCCACCTTGAATGACAAGAAGTGCATGTGGCATTTCAACAAAGACCTTTTCAATACTTGATTCGGAGAATCCACGAACCCTTTCAGAAAAATTGAACTACCAAGTGGTAAGCATTTGATTGACTTTATGAGAATAGCTAAAGAAAAAAAAAACCAAGCACACTCCACTTTAGTGCAAGATAGTGAACTGGATGCCAACAAGGAGCAAATCAATCAAGCAACAAGTTTGCAAGATGACATTCCCATCTCAACATTCCTCCACCTCCCAAGAATTACAGATAAACAAAGAGAGCTAAAAATCTACTCCGCCATCAGATGCAAAATAAACAACCATATTTACATAGGCATGACTGATTTTGAAGCCAGGAAAAGAGCGCATATTACCAATCCTCCAAAACGGATGAGAGATGATGTGTCATCCTTTCCTTCATTTGCAGGAAACTTTGAGTTCCGGATTTTTCACAGAACTAACAATAAGGCTATTGCTATTGCACTAGAAACGCGAGAAATTGTTTCTCATGATGTAACCTTTACCAAAGGATACAATAATTTAAAGGGACATCCCCCTCAGTGCTTGAAATATTATGACTTGAAACAACATAAAAAGATCTAGTGTGTAGTCATTTTCTCTATTTGATGTAGGGTTTCGCTTTTGAATCTACTCTTTTTTGAGTTGTTCTCCGACACTCGTATATTTAAGTTTTTACAATGTCCTTCCATTTTATCATGTGGTTGGCATCGACAACATCATCGTACATTAAATTTAGCAACCATGGAACTGGACGATCCATTCCAGCAGGCCATTCAGTTGTTGCAATACTATTTGCCAACAAATCTCCAAATTCTCATACTCAAGGAATACATGCATTTATGGGTGGAAGAGCAAGCCTCACCGACTTGACGACAGTGATTGGTTCACAACATACTATCATTACAATTTTTGGATCCCTTACTATGCTACATGGAATGAAGCAGGTGCAAAGATGTTACCATATACATGTGGTAGTGATGTGTGTGAACACACTAGGACCACCGGGGCATTTTTTCCCTCTTTAGGAGGTTTTTTCCCCCGAGCATTGTATATACGCCCATCACTCTAGGGCTATCTATCTTTCCATTGCACACTAAGTAACACACTCTCCATTGTGTGCCTTGAGCTTCCTTCTTCTCCAAGCTGTGTGCGTTTCTCTGCAACCCAAATTCCAACAATTGGTATCAGAGCAAGTGGCATCCTCCTGGGCTTAGTCGCCAGCTGCTCCAGCACAGGCCTGCTCACTTTCTCCGATTTCAGTGAGCTTTGGCAAGCGTTCGCAGGTCGATAAAAATTTCGGATTTCTGATTCGGGCTCATTTCGGCCTTCGTTTCCACTACAGGCAGGTCTGCAAAGGCAATTTTGTCATTCTGTGCAGAGTTTTTGTTAGTGCCGTTTTTTGCATAACAGGTGCCTTACAGTCTTCTACGGTTTGTGCTATATAGCACGTGTTGTTTCCGCTCCGTTTCTCCTATTTTCAAGCAGTTTTCACATCAGGTGTAGCATTTACCATGGCTGACAACAACACAGATGTCTTCAAGATGTTTGGCGTTGAGGACAGGTTGGATGGGGAGAATTACCCTACGTGGGCTTATATGATGCAACAAGTTCTTGTGTCAAAGGGCGTTTGGAATATTGTGCAGGGCATTGATGTATGTCCTGGTTCTGAGGATGTAGGTGATGTTGAGGATGTTGCAGGTCTTGCTGCAAGGATTGCTGCTATTAGAGTTGTTTTGCCTACAGTAGAACAAGCTCGTTGGGATGTAAAGGATGTGCAAGCTCATGCATTGATTGCGTTGTCTGTGAAGCGCACCATTGTTCCTCACATCCATTCAGCAAAATCTACAAAACAGGCTTGGGATATTTTGGCTAGTCTTTATGCAAGCCGCAATGAGGCTCAAAATGCTTTGCTGCGTAAAGAGCTGGAGTCGAAGATTATGCATGAGGAAGATGATATGGACACTTTCCTTGCTAGTGTCAAGGATATCAATGAGCAACTTATTTCTGTAGGTGAAGTCATTTCAGACAGTTCCCTTGTTCAGACTGTTCTTGATGCCTTACCAGATTCTTACAAGACTTTTGCTAGTACTTGGAGACTTATGACCCAAGGAAATCCTGAAGTTGTCAAGTTTGATGCATTATGCACATTGCTATTTCAAGAGTCACTTTTTAGAAAAAACAAAACTAGGCAGCGTGCTATTGAACAGGCTTTTATTTCTTCTCAAAGAAAGGGTGGTAACAGCAATGTGACCACTTCTTATAGTTCTGCTGCGAGTGTCAAAACTTATGTTCCTAATGCTTCTGCTGGCAGCAATTCGTCTGGAAATTCTGGTGATAAGGGCAAAAAGAAGATGTGTTGCCATTATTGTAAAGCTAATGATCACTTGATCAAGTCGTGTCCTAAGTTGAAGGCCAAAGAGGCTAAGAAGAAAGAGGGTGGTTCCACTGCAAATGTTGGTTCCACTACAAATGCAGCCTTTGTTTAGTCTTCTGTGAAAGGAGACTGTGTTGCTGATGTTGATGCAGAATGGGCTTTTAGCGTAGAGTGCACTTTTAAGCCTTCTGTCCATGATGCATGCTTGTCAGTTGCTGCAGATTCACATGTGTGGTATTTTGACAGTGGTGCTACAAAGCACATTACCTCACATCGTGAATTGTTTACCTCTCTTGAGTCTGTCCCTCATGGGAATTCAGTCACTTGCGCCAACAATGCCTCTTATCCGGTTCAGGGAGTTGGAAAGATTGTGCTTACTGCCGCAAATGGCAGTTCCTTCACACTTGTTGATGCACTTTATATACCTGGGATCAAGAAGAATCTCTTGTCTGTATTCGCACTTGCTAGACTTGGACTTGTAGTCAAATTTGTGGATGACAGATGTACAGTTCATGATCTCAGTTTTGGTGATGAAATTGTTGCATCTGGCCTTTTGTTCCGTGGGCTGTATAAGCTCACTTTGTATGACAAGTGTGGACAAAATTTTACAAATGCTGTTGCAGATTCAAGGGCTATTTCATATGCAAAACTTTGGCATGCACGTTTTGGTCATTTGAATTTTGCCAGTTTGCTGCGTTTGCAAAAATCTGATATGATTGCTTCTTTGCCGCCTCTTGAAGCACCTATCAAACATGTTTGTGAAGGGTGTATTTTGGGTAAGATGCAACGTTCTAAGTTTCCAAAGGATGGTTCAGTTCGGGCCACATGCAGGTTGCAGCTTGTGCATAGTGATGTTTGTGGGCCCATGCAAACTCCGTCCTTGGGCAATTACCTGTACTTCGTGACTTTCATTGATGATTACTCCAGGCATGCATGGGTATTTCCGCTTAAAGCGAAGTCCGAAGTTTTTATGTGCTTCAAACAATTTCTGGCTATGGCTGAAAATGTCTCGAAATGTACTATGGGCACCCTCCGTTCCGATCGAGGGGGGGAGTATATGTCTCATGAATTTAATGCATTTCTGGCTAGTCGTGGGATAAAACACCAATGTACAGTGCCTTATACACCTCAGCAAAATGGTGTTGCTGAGAGGAAAAACAGGTCACTGACGAAAATGGCACGATGTATGGTCAAAAGTCAAGCTTTACAGCATTCTTTTTGGCTTGAGGCCATCATGTGTGCCACTTATGTACTTAACAGGTGTCCTACAAAAGCTTTGCAGTGTGTTACTCCATATGAAGCATGGCATGATAGAAAGCCTTCTATTGAGCACATGCGTGTTTTTGGTTGTTTGACATATGCTTTGGTGCCACAAGTGCAGCGCAGAAAATTGGATCATAAGGCTGTCAAATGTATTTTTGTTGGTTACAGTGCTGAAAGCAAAGGTTACAGGTTGTATCATCCGCAAACAAAACGTATTCTGGTTTCACGGGATGTAGTGTTTGTGGAAGATTCTGTTCAGCCCTTGCTGTCATGTACTAGAGACAGTAATGTAAGCTCACAGGACATTTATGACACTTTGTTGCCTCTTTTCAGTGGTGGAAATACGAATGTAAGTTCCAATGAGGCAAATGTACAGCCTATGGGGGTTTCTGAAAATGTCGTAGATCAGCCTATTACTGATGCAGATGTACATGATGTACTTGATGAGGAAAGGGCTGAAAATGAGCAGGATAGAGGTATGCCAAAATGGCTGGTGCACACTTTGCGTGACAGTAAATTGGATGCACCTTTGTCTAGTCATACTCGTTCAGGCTCTCGCCATGCATCTTATGCATCAGATTGTTATGCTTTGGCTGTGTCTAGCTTACATGATGTTGAGGAGCCTCTGTCTTTTGATGAAGCATAGAATTTAGAAAATTGGATGGTTGCCATGAAATCAGAATATGATGCACTTATAGAAAATGACACATGGACTTTATGTGATTTTCCTCCCGGCAAAAAGGCCATTGGTACGAAGTGGGTTTACAAGTTGAAACGCAAGCCAGATGGTGAGATTGATCGCCATAAGGCTCGACTTGTTGCAAAGGGTTGTGCACAGCAAAAAGGCATAGATTATGAAGAGAATTTTTCTCCCACTTGTCGTATGACTACTGTGCGTTTTCTATGTGCATTGGCAACTCATTTTGGTTGGGATGTACATCAATCAGACATTGTTACTGCTTTCTTGAATGGTGACATATTTGAGGAAGTTTATGTAACGCAGCCTCGCGGTTTTGTCATAAAAGGACAAGAGGACAAAGTGTGCATATGTAAGAAGGCTTTGTATGGGTTGAAGCAATCTCCTCGTGCTTGGTATGAGAAAGCTGACACTCATTTGGTTAAACGAGGCTTTCGTAACAGTCCAACAGAAAGCACATTGTATGTAAAGCATGAGGGTGATGTACTTCTCATTGTGGTTCTTTATGTCGATGATTTGCTAATCACTGAACCAAATGAGAGACATATTGCTGAATTTATGGCTGATTTGAATGCTGCTTTCAAGATGAAAGATTTGGGGTTGTTGCATCATTACTTGGGTATACAGTTTAAGCAGTGTGATGGTGGTATTGCCTTGTGTCAGAAAAGCTAGATAGAGACATTGCTATGTAAGTTTGGACTTGAGGATTGCAAACCTATTGCCACTCCCATGGAAACAGGTTTGAAGTTGTGTCTACATGATGCTGGTGATCCTGCTGATGTCACTCTTTACCAAACTGTTGTTGGCTGCCTCATTTATGTACGCAACACGAGGCCAGATATTCAGTTTGCAGTCTCACAGGTCAGCAAATTTATGCATAGCCCAGGGTCTAAGCATTGGCAAGTTGTCAAGAGGATTTTCCGCTACCTTAGTGGCACTTTACATCTTGGCTTGTTTTATCCCAAGGGGGGATCATTGCCGCCAGACTTACATGCTTTTTCGGACTCAGATTTGGCTGGTTGTTTTGACACGCGAGTTTCCACAAGAGGTTTTTGTTTCATGCTTGGCAGTTCATGTATATCATGGTTGAGCAAGAAGCAACCTACTATGGCCACTTCGAGTTGTGAGGCTGAGTACATGGCAGTCTTCACAGCTACGGTTGAGTGTGTATGGCTCAGACGCCTTATGGTTGATTTGGGTGTTGGACAGGACACTGCCAACACTATCTACACTGACAGTCAGAGCGCATTGGCAGTTGCGAGGAACCCAGTTTTTCATGCTCGCACAAAGCACATTGAGGTGCATTACCACTATGTCAGGGAGAGGCTCTCTGCAAGAGAGATCAGCTTGGCTTATGTGCCAACACAGGACAACCTTGCAGATATTTTCACAAAGGCATTGTCTCGTGAGAAGCTTGAAGCTTTCTGCAAAGCTTTGGGTTTACTCCCCTTTGTGGACTGATCATGTCCTCAGGGCATGGCACTTCCCTTTACTCATGTGCCAGCTCTCGTTCACCGCATCACTCCAGGGGGGATTTGTTACCGTATACATGTGGTAGTGATGTGTGTGAACACACTAGGACCACCGGGGCATTTTTGCCCTCTTTAGGAGGTTTTTTCCCCCGAGCATTGTATATACGCCCATCACTCTAGGGCTATCTATCTTTCCATTGCACACAAAGTAACACACTCTCCATTGTGTGCCTTGAGCTTCCTTCGTCTTCTCCAAGCTGTGTGCATTTCTCTGCAACCCTAATTCCAACAAAAGATACATATTAAAGTCAATCGTTTGCATCAATGCCCCTTGAAAGGACACCTTCTATTATTCATATGCATATTGACAAAGCTGCAGATCCTTAGGCAGATTGATTTCCACTTCCATAAAGTAGCTCCACAAGAAACCATCGATTTAACAACATTCATAAAAAGGCATTGTAACTATGAAGAGCTCAACTTAGCAACATCCGTGAACGTCATTTACGAGTAAAAGAAGCTTTCCTACTGATTTCACCAATGAGCAAAGGACATATACCATGTAGCAACAACAAATGCTTGGCTTTTAATACTAGGCTTGAAATATATCAACTGGCCTTCGATAAATGTTGCTTGTCTTCCTTACTATTGCAGTTCACTTCCTTCTCTACCCTATACATCCCCGTTCATTTCTTTTCACTACTCTTCTGCCCTATTCAATTGTGCACTATTGATAACTGCTCCATAACAACGATCTTGTTCCTGCTTTTATCTAACCACAAGGCTCTTTTCTCGCCTTTTGTTAGCTTGATTGTCTATTATTGTTCTTCAAAATGATCTATGGAGACAATACCATTTATCAACAACTAATTGGTTTTAATAAAATAGCTTTAAATACAACATCTCACCTTTGACAATCCTTGCTTTCCTTTTGTTTTACTGCATTTCACTACCTACCCTACCATCCACATCCTCTTCCACTTATGTTCTACATGGATAAAGTTTTCGACATTGAAACTTTTGCCTTCCACCTCGCATTTCCACAAGAGCTACTTCCTTACACCTAGTCCTTCATTTTGCCATTCATTACCTTCTTTCACATCCATTACCCTACATCAATCCTAAGCAATCAAGACATACTAGTTTGAAACAAAATAAAATCGTTTAAAAAAACAATAAGATAAAAGACACATTGAAAAACTAAAACAAAAGAATATTTTAATCCCTTCATTAAAAAAAAGATAGATTTAATAAGCATAAATAATAATAAAATAATTTAATAAAATGAATATTTGTGAAGTCCTAGAGTCAAAACTTCACATCATGGATCAAACTCCTATGAATACAGTCTTTAATCCTTTGTTCTCTAAAGCTTTTTTGGCATGAAGAAGGTTGTAGGGGGGTGGTGGAGAAATGGTGCAATTTTTTCAGCCGTTGATCAGAGCCTTGTGATGGTGGACACGTGTCCTCTTTGATTAAAAAGAAAAGACTTGCAAAGATTATATCTTCCTTTTATATTGTGAATGTCATTGTGATTTGGTCCTTCATTTAAAGCCCTCTTACCTCTTTTTTTTGTGTTTATTTATTTGGACTGCTAAAAAAAAACTTAAAGAAGAAAGCATTATAAGTGCATTCATAGAAGTTTGATCCAATGATGTGAAATATTGCAATATTTTCATTTACGAACTTCTTAAAACAACATTTCTTTATTTATTTTTCTTATTTTTGAATGTTTATTAAACTTACTTTTTCTTATGAAGGCATTAAAATAGTATTGGCTTGCTGGAAAAGTCCTTAAAGAAAAAGACATTGGGGAGGGTACCCATAGAAGGTTGATCCCATGACGTGAGATGTGTCAATATCTCAATCGTGAAAGAATCTTTTTATTTAAGGATCTGTCAAAAGAATTTTTTTTACTCTCTTTGCTTATTAAACCGACCTTTTTAGTTTAAAATGAAGTCTCTTTATGTTATTGTTTATTACTTTTTTTAGTTTATTGTTTTTATTTTATTAATTTTATTTTACTTTTATATTTTATTCTAAAATGCCAATGTGATCTTTTCACCTTGTTGTTTATGTGGCCCCGTCGTAACAAACAAGGCTTCTCTACTACTTCTTTATGGAGCTTGGGAAAATTGGTGAGACCTCAAGGCATCCAAGTGTCTCTATTTTTGGCTTTCCAAAAGAAACCTTAGAGGAGAGTTGAGTTAGACATAATTTCAATGTTTTCAGTGATGATTGAGACTTACCTTAAATGTTGTCTTCGTTTTAAAATATTAAATGGATCTTTTATTTCACCTTTCATTTCACCTCCTCATATGGCTTGACTTCTCTTACATTCTATTATTTTAGAATGCTAAAGTGAAGCTTCACCTTGCATAATTCTACTAAATTCTATACATACTAGTAAAACAGCGCTGCCTTTGGCAGCGGCATGGCCCCTCTTCCCTCAAACCCCTTGCTTCCACTGCCTATTCAGAGAGGGTTTTGGACCATTGGCCAAAGTTATGAGATACCAGGATCAGAAATGTCTTGGGCTATTTTTATTCGGAGCTGCACAGACATAGGGAGAGCCTCTTGAGGAGACCAGACAGTAGGAGACACTCACAAAGGGAGATCACCGATTTCTTCAGATTACATACATGGAATTCAGATGAGCAGGCATCACAACAGACTTCAGAGTCCATCTATACCAGAGGTACATTGACTGACAGGGCCACTGAGCTTGGGAGATCCAAACGCCCACGACTATGAGGGTCATCGAGACATCGATGAAAGCTACATCAGAGGGTTCGGATTGTTCTGGCACGACATGGGAGATTCCTAGTCAGAGTACTCACTGAGAAGGACATTGATGAGCTTCGCCAAAGACCGATGTTGGATATCATAGGATAGGATCTTGATTCCAACATCTCATCCTTTCATTTCATTTCATTTCATCCCATTTCATTTCGTTCCATTTCACTTTAGCTCAGTTCAGTTTCAATTTTTCAATTTTTAGTTTTTTTAACTTTTACACAGACATTGTATCAGATTTACCATTTGTAATTTCTTTTGTCTCATAAGTCACTTTGGCCTTTTGAAGATGTAAATATATCATTTCATCTCTCTCTCTCTCTCTCTCTCTCTCTCTCTCTCTCTCAACTACTCATGGGGCTCCTCAGCTGGGGACGCTCAATGCATTCCAAGAGGCGACATCCCAAATAGGAAGCTCCTCAAGTGCTTTTTGTGCTTTATGAAGTGCACTACATTTGGCATACATGTCGACCAAGGCAGCTCCAAGCATGACGTTTTCTTTTCAACAACCCCTGAGTAACAATATTATCGTGAATTCTTTTGTCCATATTAGCATTAGATGCCCTCTCTCTGCATCTCCACAAAACAGCCTAAAGCTTCCTGACCATGTCCTTGTTATACATAATCAATGCACTCCATGAGACAACATGGTTGTTCAGGAAGATGAATACATAGCTGGTGGCCCCACACTATTGAAAACTACCAATTTCCACGAGAAATATCTACTTCAAGTTCAAAGTTATCATTGCCATTGTAAGCCCTTGATGCTCATGAATATTCACTTCATCGACTAAAGGATCCTATCATGAAGATTTGTCAACTCCCCTTGGTATTGGCAACATTGCCTCCCACCCTAATTTCTCCATGACTTAGATTTCCCACTATGTATAATCAAGTAAAATTCTTGTGTAACTGAAATAGCTTTCTTCTTGGCTAGCTTTAACTTTTCTTAGTGGAACTGGATGATTTGTCCATCTCTTTACACCTTAGTTTGTTTCCTTTATCCTACATAATTTCAACATATTCATATTATGTATATATGGACAAACAGTAGATATCAAGATGCACGTATTGACCTTTTGATTTTATTTATGTATGATCACTTATTTTCTATGCCATTCATTGGACCCTTCCTCCATCTGCATAATGTGTGCACTAAGTCTCCGATGAAAATGGTCTCCCTCTCTTTTCCATGTCAAGCCCACCAATTGCAAGCCTCATGGATCTTTCTATGACAACTCAATACACCATTAAATCTAGTGCTTGCTTGTGACTCTAAAGCTAGCATTTATTTCTAGTGCATTAGTAATTTTTCTTACTATAAACAAATTGTGCAAGGATAGCAAAATCACTGCATTAGAATACACAATAAAAAAGCCTAAACCTTTATTGCATACATTACATAAAAATACATTTACATAGGTTATTGAGAATAAACACAACATTCTCAATAGTAATTGCAGTCACATTTCCATAATCTGTGCGTACTCACAAAGAACTCTCTCTCTCTCTCTCTCTCTCTCTCTCTCTCTCTCTCTCTCTCTCTCTCTCTCTCTCTTTTGCACGCATGCGCACATAGAGAACATCTACCTAAACATCTTCAAGAAAGAACACATGAACATCTATCAAACAAAGGAATGTATACTGACAATAACTCAACATCTTGAAAACCTTGCTTTTCTCATTTGAGAGATGTTAAAATTATCTCCTCCTTCTTCTTCTTCTCTCTCTTTCTCAGGTGCAAAAAGAGCCAAATGGTGATCCTTTCAAGCTGGATTGATTCTGCGCATGCCAATAGGAGATGAATGGTGGAGAGAGAGAGAGAGAGAGAGAGAGAGAGAGAGAGAGAGAGAGAGAGAGAGAGAGAGAGAGAGAGAGAGAGAGAGAGATGGAAACTCCTGCATCTACGGCTTGCAAACTGCTAACATAACTTGTGTGTGTGAGAGAGAGAGCACTCATCAGAGTAACGGATTTCTTTGGAAGTTGTTGCGCTCAATCATTTATCAGAATCTGATTAATGTGATTATTAATGCTTTTTCCATTGCCTTTCTAATCACTACCTTTCTAAGTTTCTAATCTCGAGGCCCTAACTGGTTGCGCATGTCATGTCAGAATGGAGGCGTTTGTGATAGAGGTGCTCAGGTGTGGTAGGTTTGAGAGCAGTGGCCTGACGCATCCCGGATGTGGGCTCTGTGGAGCGCAATTAGTGGCGTTGCTTGTGTACAGGTTGCTAGATGCGCAAGAGCTGCCATTTCTGAGCTGGACAAACTACATGGTACCAGGTCAATGGTCACAATAGAGGCGCACGTGCAGAGCGGGGTGTGAGTCTGTGCGACATCATGCATGGCAGGCTGCAGCAGCAAGACTCAAGAGCACAGAGACCTGGGTAGTCGCCCGTGGGCAGTGTACTTAGGCATGTGTATGTGTGTGTGTGAGAGAGAGAGGGAGCCTGGAGCTCCAATCTGCATAATCGTAGTTATAGCAACGATCAACCTCATGACCAGCATCAAATCTTTCTCTTGCGTACGTACGACTTCAGCAATACTGAGCATGCCTCTATAATAACTTATAAGTGTTCTCTCTCTCTCTCTCTCTCTCTCTCACACACACACACACACACACACACACACACACACACACACACACACACACACTGTGCAACCTGTTTCTTTCTCTCTGTTCACGGAGCCTCTGGTCATCTGTGCCGCCGAGCATCAGGAAACACTTGTCGGACTTAGCTCCTAGTGTGCCGGATTGAGGCACTGCTGACGCGTGGCAAGGGGGGTCGGAATCCCTCCCCCTTTTATTATAGTATAGATATACACACACACACACACACACACACACACACACACACACACATATACATATACATATAGATACACACATACACACACATACACACATATATTAATGAGCAAACTATGGTAAAGGAAGAAAATCAATGAAATATGTGAGAACTTAGTTTAAAAATCTTGCAAATTTAAAAAAAATTGCTATTATTTTCGGTTTGCTTCTTTGTAAGGAGGAAACTCAGTCACTCAATAAAAGAGACATTCTCTAACAATGCTTCACCTAATTAAACTCATCCTAATGATTTTATCACTTTCTTATTTTTGGTTTTCTAAAAGAAACCCTTAGTGTTGGGCTAGGTTAGGGGGACTTTCATAGTTTTCAGTGCACGATGGAGACTTACCTTTCATTTCACAATCATGTCTTTGCTTTTCTTGCATTCTATTGTTTTAGAATGCTAAGGTGAAGTTTCACCTTACATAATTTTAGTAAATTTTACAAACACACACATATATGTTTTTTTTGCATTCTATTGTTTTAGAATGCTATAGTGAAGCTTCACTTTGCATAATTCTAATAAATTGTACACACACACACACACACACATATATTAATTAGTTCTTTTATTTCACCTTACATTTCACAACTTCACATGGCTTTACATTTCTTGCATTTTATAGCTTGATTCCAATTAGTGTTAATATTCAAAAAAGTCTCTTTTATTAAGCGGCTACTGATCGAGTTTCTTTCTCACAAAGAAAAAAACCGGGAATACTAGCAAAAATTTTGAGATTTGCAAAATGTTTGGACAACTTTCTCACATATTTCATACGTTTTTCTTTCGTTTACCATGGTTTGCAACTAGCTAGTCTCGATTTTCAATCGGCTCAAGACTAAGTTGATGCAATCCTTTCTCAAACACTGATACCAGTTTAAACAATTTTATCACTTTCTTATTGTTTTTGAAAGCCGTCGTGACCCTTCCACTTATATTAGAAAGCCACCGTGACTCTTTCACTTGTTTTTCATTTTGAAGGTCATAAAAAAACTCCTATTTTCTTTTTATATTTACACAAATTTTGATCTCACTATTTGTTGACCATTTCACCTCTATATAGATGTGTGTGCATTTGTGTGTGGAGACTAGGAATGAAGGGAAAGTGCATTTCCTATATTAACAATCCGTCATCAAAGGTAATGGTGGGGGCCACACTGACCAAAAGACTGGTTTGGAACCGCTAGTTTGTAATTTTTGAAAAATAGCATTTGAAAGGATTTGATTTCTTTATCTTCAAGACTTTTGAGGTCTTTTTAGGAATATATGTCAAACAATTAGAATTGAACGGCCTTGACTTGTATAGATACTAAGGCTTTTAGCATACCAACAAGGTGAAAGGTTCACATGAAAACAATAGAATAAAGAGACCATTGAAAAACTTTATAAGAAAAGGTAGGTCTAATAAGCATAAGAAATAATAAAACAATGTAATGAAATGAACCTTTATGAGATACTCAAATGTAAAGACTCTTTTATCGATTAAAGTATTAAGAAAAACTTCAATGATTCAATACTTTACGACTACTTTACAACCATGGATCAAGCTCCTATGAATGCACTCCTTAATCCCTTGTTCTCATAGGCCTTTTGAGTAGGCCAACGAACACCTTTCTCACCACTTATATAGGATCTAATGACTCCTCCTTGCTATTTCTCCATAAGCTTCTTGCTTCTATTAGTTAAAACCACTCCTCCAAGTACAAATTGCACTACATGAGCACTCATCTACCCCACTCTCTTACTTCATAGCACTTCCTGCGCAGCCTTTCATGATCCTTTACCTTGTTTAACATCACAAAAGACACGCAAAGCAAGCAATAACACCTTGAACTCTCAAATGTTACCCTCATAGCCTAATACAAGGTTAGGGTGAGTTATTTTGAGTATTATCTTCCCTTTTGGAAAACTAACCAAACTAACCAACGAGAATTTACGAGGCTTGTTCCCCTCAAAGGAAAGGAGAAAATCTTAGAAAAGTAACAAGCAACTCTTCAAATATGGGAGTAAAAAATCTTGCAATCCTTTTTCCTAAAAATTGATGAAGGTAGTGGGACACATGGGCACATTTCTACACCTTAATATCCCTAAAATCACTAATTCATAGTGAGACCTGACTCTAAAATATCCACAATTATTTTATTTTTTTAAAGGGAGTTACCTACAACTTTAAAATCACCCCCCCCACACACACACACACACACACACACAACTCAACCCTAGTAAGTGGAGGCAACCCAGCTCTTATGGTGATCTTCCCGGTCGAATAAGGTTGGCCAAACCTCAAAGGTGAAGGCAAACCGACTCTTAAGGTGAGTCTTCCTGATCGGATAAGGTTGGCCAAACCATATGGAGAATATCCCAAAGGGCTAGAACATGTGTGGAGGGGTTTTACTCCCACCACCTTTGAATTCAAAGGCTATGACTCTTCCAACTGAGCTAGCACTTGCTGACTAAATGATCCACACTTGCTTTCAAGAGTTCCATGAATAGGTGACAGGTCTATTATGTGGGCCATGGAAAACCACCCCTTACTTGTCTTCGTACAAAGGGCACGTGTGCATTTCTCTCACGCATATCCACGTGGCATGTCAAGAGCATCCTTTCTTTAGGCTATATGAGGCAACTGTGTCCAGAAAGGGATGACTTGGCTAGCCTAAACCTCTCCTCTCTCTCTCTCTCTCTCTCTCTCTCTCTCGTAATCGACAGAGTTCTGGATAACTATTCGCGTGCCAGCTGCCCGAACAGGTGGAGCGCACATCGCTTTTCTCTCGTCGCTGTCTCCTTACCTTCCGCTTGCTCAAAAAAATCGCATTTCAGTGCTCACCATGACCGCATCTCTCGACGATTCAAGAATCGCTAGCACATATATTTACGTTCCGTCACCCGTGCTATGCTCAAGTTTTGCAGCTGACAAGGACCTGCAGGTAAGCAAATTTTTCCTGGTAGCTGAGAGAGAGGGAGAGAGAGATTCTGTAGTGTAGCGCAAGTGAGGCCGAGATGAACATGAGGCCTTTTTTTCAAACGTTAGGCTAGTGGTGAACGCTCACCTAAATGAATGAGTGGGTTGGTGAAACGATGTAGCAGGATTTGAACTCCTTTCTGTTGGTTGGGACGATCTTTGCTACTGCTGAGCAGGGCGCCTTAAGCTTGGAGCTGCTTCATTCAGACATTGTGGAATTCAAACTTGGGTGTTGCTTAAAACATGGTGGACTTTGAACATGGAGCTGCTTCGATGGCACTTGGGCTTGTCGATATATATATCGTGTCTTGATGCATTATCAAGTGCAAATGCTTTTACATGTACAGCTCGAGACACGTGAGCTCATTTAAGAATATGCAAGCATGGATTTTCAAGTAAAGGGGAGATTTTTGGAGGCAGCCCACTCTTCTTAACTTTTCACAGAGGCAGAAAGTTTCAAGTCTGCCAAATTCTGATGCATCCAAATGCACTGTGAAACTGCTAATCTCTTCAAGAGTACTGGCATAGGTTTCAAAGAGATCTGCACTGGAGCTGCATCTATTCAAATGTGAATCAACATCACTGGCTCAATGGTGAAAGATCGTGGGGTCAATGAGCTTATTGTTCGAATGGTTTACTGCTGAGATGTTCTACTATTAGAGGCTTGCCTACGCTTTTGAAATGGCGGTTGACCATCTTCATGTTAACTAGCGAAACATGTTATGATTGAGTCTGGTCCTTGCCTATCATTAGATGTTTTAGAGAGGGCCCTTTCACTCCTGTTACCTCTTCATTTGGTGATACAATGTGCACTAATTTTAATTTGCGACTTGAGTGGTGATCCCTCCATCCATGTAACAGTGTTTTTTTGTGGGAGATCAGTATCCTTTCACTTTCACTTCCAGAGTTTCAGTCTACTTTTCCCCTCCAAGAGAAGCCTCTTTGCGCAGGCATTCTTGTGGTGTATGACTTTAGGCTTGCAAGTGTTTTGGTTATCAGCTATACATAACAGCAGTCCCATATGGTCACATTGAGTGTTTCCATGCACGGGGTTGTGTCAAGTTTAGTCTCAAGTTTACTAATGTTTTGTAAAACAAGCCTAAGGGTTCAAAGTGAGTGTCAAGTTGAGGGATGCTTGATTTAGATTGAGGGAAAAGAACAGTATTTTTAGTTATTTAGGCCACAACCTATATCAGTTAAGGGGACGAGTTTCTAAATTTGAGTTGATCCAATGATAGTGCTTGTGCGTCATATAGTTTCATTCGAGTTCAGGTGCCTTTGGACTCTTTGTGGAATGGACATATGTCTACTCGATGACTTCTTATTACAATGGATGTTACTCTTGAACACTTGATGGAAAAATCAATCTCCTTGGACAGGTCAAGAAGGAAATAGTTTTCAAGAACTTTGATCCATACTGCCACGTCTTTGGCCACATCACTCGCCATAAGGATTGTGATTCTCTCTTATAGGAGGATCCGTTTGTTGTTCCTCATGTTCTCCATGCTGCATGCTCATGTGTAGATTGTGCTTGATGGTTTGTGACCCTTACCTGATTATGCACTAGATTAATCTTCACATAGCATTCCATTTCCTAACAACGGTAAGGTGCATTTTGGTTTAGGCATTGTATACAAATGCCGTCTAGAAGCATTGACGATGAAACATTTGGTTCAAGGCATTGTCTACAAATGCCGCAGTAGAAGGGGTGACGACAATGCCACTACAAGTCACTACAGGTAAGAATTGGAAACAATTCAAGCCTCTATAAGAGATTGTTAGGTATGCTCAATACTCCACCTTCATGAAACTCCGGAATTCCGTTTCATAAAGTCATACAGCAGAATACTGTTAGCTCTCAGTATCCCTAAAGCTCAAAGAGACATCAGTGACTCTAGTATTCAAAAATCGAGGCATCTGTTGTTAAAGGAGCAGAGTAACTCCCCTCTTGTGCAAACCCATTGCACCAGATCTCCGGCCAAGCTGAATTAGGTGTTCCATTTAGAGTAGACTATGCTAAGCGAAAAGCTTCAAGGTAAAGTTTCACAATATGAGGAGTATCTGCTAGGTTCTCCTCCTCCAATGCAAGATAGTTCTTGAATTTAACCAAGAACCACCTTCTCACTTTAGCCTTATTCTTTCTGTCCTTGTGTGCCAATATCTGTTCAGGAACAAGGATCTCCTCGTTTTCTTTTACTTCGGGTTGCTCATCAGGCTCCCCATCTTCGGGCACATCACCTTTAAAAGGTTTCAAGAGACTCACATGAAATGCATTGTGAATCCTCCAAGTGTCTGGCAGTTTCAGTCAGAAGGAGACATCATTGATCTTTTCGGAGATCTGGAAAGGTCTGTAGTATCTCATACTAAGCTTTGGAAAATGCCTCTCCTTTCCCTTTTTCTTTCTTAGGCGTGCCTTCTCAAAATGTAAGAGCACCCAATCATTCTCCTTTAATTTCAAATCGCGATGATGGCGATCTGCTGCCTTTCTGTCTTTCTTGAGATTTCTGCAAAGCCTCGCGGACCTTGGCAAAAGCAGTGTCCAAGTCGCGCGTGTACTCATCAGCTTCAAAAATCTTATCTTTCGTGCTTAGGAAGGGTCTTTATCTTTCGTGCTTAGGAAGGGTGGAACCTTCGCAGCACCTTCAATAATCTCAAATGGCGCCTTCCCCGTCGAAGAGTGTATCGTGTTATTGTAGGCAAATTCCACCAAAGGTAGATACTTTTTTCATTGAGTCTTCTAATCCGAGATGTAAGACTTCAATAAATCTAAAACCACTGAATTGGAAATTTCAGATTGCCCGTCAGTCTGCGGGTGGAAAGATGACAAGAACTGCAATGCGTACCAATGTTCTCCCAAATTGCCTTCCAAAATAAACTCGTGAATCTTGGGTCCCTGTTGGAGACAATCGTCTCAGGCATGCCATGTGATTTGAAGATCTGGGGCACAAACAATCTCGCTAAGTGATCCGGCTTGATTGTTTTCTTCACTGGAATGAAATGAGCCTGCTTGCTAAATCTACCAATAATAGTCGAGATACCATCATGATCACTCTGTGTTCACGGGAGATCAAAAATGAAATTCATTGCAATACTTTCCCAGGGGCAGGTGGGTATGGGCAAAGGCTGTAATAATCCCTGTGCTTTATGCCTGTCAAACTTGACCTTCTAACATACCAAGCAACTGCGCACAAACTCGTCCACATCCTTCTTGAGTCTTGGCCAAAAGAAGTCTCTCTATCCCTTTCAAGGTGGTAGCAATGCCGCGGTGACCTGTAAAAGGGGGACGGTGGCATTTGGTCAGTAACCTTTTCCCTCAACGGCTGTGTAACGCACATGGTTTTCCTCATCAAGTAGCCATCCTGAATGGAATATCCCAACTACTGTCTCCTTATCCCGTATCTGAGTGAAAATGTCTGCAAAAACTGTATCTGTGGCATAGTGATCGACCATATCCTCGAAGCTCCTTTGATGCATCGCGGAAATAGCGAGAACCAACGGCTTCCGAGACAAAGCATCTGCCACCAAATTCTTCTGTCCTTGAACATGGACAATCTGGAAGTGAAATTGTGGCAAGATGTTCTGTCACAAAGTGATGACGTGGCGGACAACAGAAACCCTAATTTCTGCTAGAAACCCTAAAATTCTTGCAAACCCTAAATTTTGCCAAAAACCCTAATTTCCGGAAATCGCGGAGGCGGATTATTAAATTTTTATTTTTTTTTAATTTTTTATTTTTGGAAAATGATGAGCGACGCGAATTTTGCTTTTGCTTTTTTTTATAAAAAAAAGAAAAGACTCTCTAAGAGAGAGAGAGAACTGATGCTTTTGATTTTAAAAGCTTTTGGGGCTCTGCTTTTGGGCATCCCTTGTAACCTTTAAATAAGTGGTGAGGGCCTCACTTCTCAGGGCATCTGGACGCAGAGTCTGAGAGTGAAACCCTAACCGCTCTCTTGTACTTTGATGATTGATTAATAAAAAAAGAAATACCGAAAGGGGCGCCAGTCTTTGGGGCCAATATCTCTAGGCACGGAACTCCGCCGAGCCAGTGCAAATCTATTGTGATCTGTGAATTGTTTTGAAGTGGTTATTTGGTGCTGTCGCGGTTGATTCTTGACTTGGAGTGTCCAAGTCTGTTACAGTGGTATCAGAGCACGGCCGATTTCTCTTCTACGGGAAATCCGATCCCCGAAATTTTTTTTTCCGCGGCACCTATGGCTTCAGGCAATGATCAGTCGACTCTCTCTGCATCTGGAGATGCGGGCTGGGATCACAACGAAGATTCAGGCAGAGAGTATGGCCCGCCTTGGCCTACTTAGGGCGGCGAGAGATAGAGCGTCGCCAGTTGATCAGCGATGCAACAAAGATGATGCTCAATTTTGCCAAGGACCCGAAGATGGCAAAATATATGAACCAGACCTCTTTGAAAGAGGTACAGATGGAGTGGCAGAGAACCACAACACCACTCCCGAAACCGGCTCTCAAGAAACCTTCTGCCTCCAAGAAATATACGGAGAAGGAACTGGAGAACGTGGTTGATGCACGGATTGCTCAGCTTTTTGACACGCAAAAGAAAGCCAAAAAGCACGGCAAAAAGCAGAAGAAAGGCACTGACTTCCTGGGATATTTGGGTCGTCGGTCGACATTTGACAAGGCAAAGAAATTGAAGAAGCGCGTCAAGTTTGAAGACCTACCCAGTTCTTCTTCTTCTTCTTCTGACAGTTCTTCTAGCTCCTCGGATTCGAGCGAAGAAGACAGAAAAGGTAAAAAGCGAAGCAAGAAGCAACGCTTTGGAAAGGGTAAGGCAAAGAAGGCTAAATCTCGCCCAGAGATTGACAGTTATACTGAGGACTCGTCTACAGACAGCTCAGATTCCGATGACGGAAAGTTTTATGCGAACAAGAAGAATTTTTACAAAGCCAACCAGTATGACTTTCTCGAAGATAAAAGCAAGAAAGTCCGAGAGTTTAAGGAAGGTGGCCACTCGATCAAGTTTGATACTTTTCAGGATACTCAAATGCTTCGAAGGCTTTGTCTTTCATTCAGCAGTTTGACATCGCTTTTCAGAAGGACGCTATTCAGAGCACTCCAAGATTCAGAGAGCTACCTATTTCGTACTTGGTGGTCCACGCTTCTTTTAACAAGAGTGCGCCAGTTAAATGGCTGAAATTTAAGAAGCTTTTTATTTCTTCTTGGTTGACGCAAGAGTTTGAGCGAGATATACGAGCTGCTTGGAACCATCTCCAGATGACCAAGAAAGATACAATCAATGCTTATTGTGAAAGATTCTGGAACTCTTTTCTACCCGCCTCTTCATTCAAGAAGATCTCATTCAGAGAACAGATTGAGCGGTTTACCTTGGGTCTACCTACAGAGATCCAAGATCACTGCTTGGAACAGAAGTCAGCTTCTATTCAGGAGTTGATGAGTCATGCGAAGCGGGGCTTTGCCATTCACTCTGGCAGTCTGACCTACCCCACAGATGAGGCCATGACACAACGAGCCGAACAAACTTCTGGGAATGTAAGTAGAATGAAAAAGAGCAACCCAGAGAAAAAAAAGGATGCACGACCCAAGCTTACTCCTGAGAAGAGAGCTCGCTTCATCAGAGAGGGGAAGTGCTTTGGATGCGGGGAACATGGACATATTTCCGCAAAGTGCCCTGACAAGGCACAGAAAGAACAAAATGATAAAGACGACGACAGGCCTAAGAGTTTGAGAGCAGCTGAGGAATGTGGCAAAAAAGGCAGATAGAAAAGCAGAACTGGTACCACATGGCGTGGGACCTGCACCGAATCTAATGAATGAAAGTACAAACTTTGCCGCTTTTGGGGCAAAGTGAAGGATGAGGAAGCTCTTTTGAAGGAGCCAAGGCCAACTTCTTTTCACTTGGAATTGGCGACTCGATTTGGAATTACGCCCAACAGACTGACGCCACAGGCGGAGGTAGTTCGACTGGCACCCGGATGGGATGTTGCCATTACACCGACCATTGGCAAACTTCATTTGCAATGACAGGGGTGTTCAGGGCACGCGAGTGACGTTCTACTCGGGATCCCTTGGTACCACAAGAACTACGCCGTGGTTGACTACCGGGCCGAGAAAGCGACTTTGATAAATGAAGGGCTTAGAGATTGTACTTGATGAACTTCAGTTTTCTTACTCATTCTTTTGGGAGAACTGAACGATGGATAAAGATTGAATATGTTTTGACCTGAAGAAAAGAACGCCAATATTTTTTTTCTCCACGCTCATGCCGATTGCTTTTGAGAGGGCCTGAAGATCATACCATTGATCTGATATCTGGAAGCACGCCACCGAATCGGCCACCTTATCGTGTGAGCCGAGTACAGAATGAAAAGATTATGAACTCAGTGAAAGACCTCTTGGAAAAGGGTCTTGTCCAGCCTAGTACTTCGCCGTATTGCTCTCCAGTGTTGTTGGTTTTGAAGAAAGACGGATCTTGGAGAATGTGCATCGATTATAGCACTCTCAACGAAATCACCATCAAGAATAGATTTCCGATTCCTAGGATCGATGATATACTCGATAGGTTACAGGGATCCTCGTGCTTTAGCAGGATTGACTTGAAGAGTGGATATCATCAGATCAGGATAGCGCAAGGAGATGTCTACAAGACAGCTTTTCGGACGACTTTTGGGTTATTTGAGTTTTTGGTGATGCCTTTTGGCTTAACCAATGCTCTTGCGACATTTAACCGGATGATGGATAGGATTTTTCGAGAGTACAGGCTATTTGTTGGCACTTTCTTTGACGACATCATTGTTTTCTCCAAGAATGAGGCAGAACACAGAGATCATCTGCTTCAAGTCTTTCAGGCATTACAAGATCACACATTAGTGATTAATGCTACGAAAAGTGAATTTTTCCTACCAGAGATACACTTTTTGGGACACATTGTGTCAGCAGCACAGCAGGAGTGCAAATGGACCCAGCCAAGATAGAGACTATCCGTGATTGGCCCGATTTGAGGAATGTCCGTGAAGTTAGAAGCTTCTTGGGACTGTGTTCGTACTACAGGCGGTTCATATGAAAGTTTGCAGAGGTTGCTTCCCCTTTGCATACCTTGACACAAAAAGGAGTACCTTTTTCGTGGGGACCCACAGAGGTGACTGCCTTTCGGACATTGAAAGAGAAATTGACTACGGGACCTATTTTGACTTTGCCGGACTTGCAGAAGTCATTTGAAGTGTATTGTGATGCTTGTGGTCATAGTCTGGGTGCGGTCTTGATGCAAGAAGGCCATGTCATAGCTTACGAGAGTCGTTTGTTCTCTAGGCCGGAGATGACAGCACAGATTTTTGAGACAGAGCTATTGGCGGTTATCCATGCTCTTACTCAATGGCGGCATTACCTACTCGGAGCGGATTTTATTGTCTTTACAGACCATCAGAGTTTGCACTACTTCTTGTCACAGAAGCAGCTTTCGGAAAAGCAGATGCGGTGGGTGAACATCTTGTCACAGTTCCACTTCCAGATTGTCCATGTGCAGGGACAGAAGAATGTGGTGGCAAATGCTTTGTCTCGAAAACCGTTGGTTCTGGCTATTTCCGCGATACATCATAGGAGCTTCGAGGATATGGTCGATCAGTGTGCCACAGATACAGATTTTGCAGATATTTTCACACGGATACGGGATGGGGAGACAGTAGCTGGATACTCCCTTCGGGAAGGCTACTTGATGAAAAAGACTATGTTGTGCGTTACACAGCCGTTGAGGGAAAAGGTTATGACTGATTGCCACTGTCCACCTTTTACGGGTCACCGCGGCATTGCTACCACCATGAAAGGGGTAGAGAGAGAGATTTCTTTTGGCGGAGACTGAAGAAGGATGTGGAAGAGTTTGTGCGCAGTTGCTTGGTATGCCACAAGGTCAAGTTTGACAGGCATAAGGCACAGGGATTGTTACAGCCTTTACCCATACCCACCCGCCCCTGGGAAAATATTGAAATGGATTTCATTTTTTTGATCTCCCAAGAATACAGAATGATCACGATGATTTTCCGATTACATGGCACGCCTGAGACGATTGTCTCCAACAAAGACCCCAGATTTATGAGTTTGTTTTGGAAGGCAATTTGGGAGAACATTGGCACGCGGTTGCCGTTCTCGTCATCGTTCCACTTGCAGACTGACGGGCAATCTGAGATTGCCAATTCAGTGATTTTAGATTTATTGAAGTCTTGTATCTCGCATCAGAAGACTCAATGGGAAAAGAACTTACCTTTGGTGGAATTTGCCTACAATAACACGATACACTCTTCGACGGGGAAGACGCCATGTGAGATTGTTGAATCTGCTGCGAAGGTTCCATCCTTCCTGAGCACGAAAGATTAGAAATTTGAAGCGGATGAATATTCGCGAGATTTGGATACGGCTTTTGCCAAGGTTCGCGAGACTTTACAGAAGTCTCAAGAACGACAGAAAAAGGCAGCGGATCGCCATCGTCGCGACTTGAAACTGAAGGAGGATGATTGGGTGCTCTTACTTTTGAGAAGGCATGCCTAAGAAAGAAAAAGGGAAAGGAGAGGCTTTTTCCAAAGCTTAGTATGTGATACTACGGACCTTTCCAGATTACTGACAAGATAAATGATGTCTCCTTCCGATTGAAACTGCCAGATACTTGGAGGATTCACAATGCATTGCATGTGAGTCTCTTGAACCCTGTTAAGGGTGATGTGCCTGATGATGGGGAGCCTGATGAGCAACCCAAAGTGGAAGAAAACGAGGAGATCCTTGTTCTTGAACAGATTTTGGTACATAATGATACGAAGAAAGGTAAAGTCCGAAGGCGGTTCTTGGTTAAGTTCAAGAACTTTCCTGCATTTGATGCGAAGTGGATGGAGGAGGACCTAGCAGATACTCCTCGGATTGTGAAACTTTACCTCGATGTTTTGGTTTAGCATAGTCTACTCCAAACGGAACCCATAATTCAGCTTGGCCGGAGATCTGGTGCAGTGGGATGCACAAGAGGGGAGTTACTCCACTCCTTTGTCAACAGATGCCTCGATTTTGATACTAAAGTCACTGATGTCTCTTTGAGCTTCAGGGATACTGAGAGCTGACAGTATTCTGCTGGATGACTTTATGAAATGGAATTCCTGATTATGATACTGATTTGTTCTTGACTTCTTGTGAGTGCAGGAAATGATAGCCGAAATGACTGCAGCATTTTGGTCTGATTGATCTCGAATAGACATGGTTGCAATAGGGGTTAGTCAATCGGACATCGATGAGGTCCCGATTGGACCTTGATGTGATTGCTAGCTACATTGCCGATAAATCATGGTCTAAGATCTGAATGAATGTTGAATGTCATGTGATGTCCTGTGATGTCCTGTGATGTCCTGTGATGTCCTCTGATGTCGTGTGATGTGACTGTCGATTTTGTGCATGTGCTAGATGTGCGTTCCTAGTATGTAGGTACTAACAGTCAGTGTCTGCTAAGACGGTTTATGGCTTTTGTCGGTTTTGCAGGCGTAATCGCGGTCGATTACAATGCTTTCAAGAGGGGGGTATGTCACAAAGTGATGACGTGGCGGGCAGCAGAAACCCTAATTTCTGCCAGAAACCCTAAAATTCCTGCAAACCCTAAATTTTGCCAAAAACCCTAATTTCCGGAAATCGCGGAGGCGGATTATTATTATTATTATTATTATTATTATTTTTTGTGGAAAATGATGAGCGACACGAATTTTGCTTTTGCTTTTTTTTATAAAAAAAAGAAAAGACTCTCTAAGAGAGAGAGAGAACTGATGCTTTTGATTTTAAAAGCTTTTGGGGCTCTGCTTTTGGGCATCCCTTGTAACCTTTAAATAAGTGGTGAGTGCCTCACTTCTCAGGGCATCTGGACGCAGAGTCTGAGAGTGAAACCCTAACCGCTCTCTTGTACTTTGATGATTGATTAATACAAAAAGAAATACCGAAAGGGGCGCCAGTCTTTGGGGCCAATATCTCTAGGCACGGAACTCCGCCGGGCCAGTGCAAATCTATTGTAATCTGTGAATTGTTTTGAAGTGGTTATTTGGTGCTGTCGCGGTTGATTCTTGACTTGGAGTGTCCAAGTCTGTTACATGTTCGCCCACCGCATCTGCTTTTTCGATAGCTGCTTCTGTGACAAGAAGTAGCGTCAACTTTGATGGTTTGTAAAGACAGTAAAATCAGCTCTGAGTAGGTAATGTCGCCATTGAGTAAGAGCATTGATAACCGCCAAAAGCTCTTTCTCATAAATCTGTGCTGTCAATTCTGGCCTTGAGAACAATTGGCTCTCGTAAGCAATGACATGGCCTTCTTGCATTAAGACCGCACCCAGACTACGACCACAAGCATCACAATATACTTCAAATGACTTCTGCAAGTCTGACAAAGTCAAAACTGGTCCCGTAGTCAATTTCTCTTTCAAAGTCTGAAAGGCAATCACCTCTGTGGGTCCCCACGAGAAAGGGACTCCTTTCTGTGTCAAGATATGCAAAGGGGAAGCAACCTCTGCAAACTTTCTAATGACCCGCCTGTAGTACGAACACAATCCCAAGAAGCTTCTAACTTCATGGACATTCTTCAAATCAGGCCAATGACAGATAGTCTCTATTGGCCGGGTCCATCTGCACTCCTGCTGCTGACACAATGTGTCCCAAAAAGTGTATCTCTGGTAGGAAAAATTCACTTTTCTTCGCATTAATCACCAACTTGTGATCTCGTAATGCCTGAAAGACCTGAAGCAGATGTTCTCTATGTTCTGCCTCATCCTTGGAGAAAACAATGATGTCGTCAAAGAAAATGCCAACAAATAGTCTGTACTCTCGAAAAATCCTGTCCATCATCCGGTAAATGTCGCAGGAGCATTGGTTAGACCAAAAGGCATCACCAAAAACTCAAATAACCCAAAAGTCGTCCGAAAGGCTATCTTGTAGACATCTCCCGGCACGATTTGAATCTGATGATATCCACTTTTCAAGTCGATGTTAGAAGGCGGGCACCACGTGCCAATAGAAAAGAAGAGACTGAAACAGACTTTTAGCATTTCAATAACAACTGAATTGAGAGAGAGAGACAGCACGCGACATGGAGTGGCGGAATTCCACCCCAGAGAGTATTGGCCTCAAACCTTGGCACCCCTTTTGGTATTTCTTTATATTGCATCATCAAAGTACAAGCTAGTCTCGAGACTCTGCACCTTCTCCGGGAAGCATGCCAGAGAATGAGCCCAAAGTTCAAACCTCATATTTAAAGGCCCTTGGCCTGAAAAGCAATTATAATAAAAAGCCTTTAAAACTCAAAAGCTTCTGGTCCAAAAGCAAAGCCAAAAAGCTGTCAGCGTATATCACGGAAATCCGTACAGTCTACCACGTCATCAGCCAGCGCAATTTTCGGAAATCTCCCTACTGTCCGTAGGGTTAGGGTTTCCAGAATCAGGGTTGCAGGTTTTAGGGTTAGGGTTTCCAAAATTAGGGTTTGCAGGTTTTAGGATTAGGGTTTCCAGAATCAGGGTTTGCAGGTTTTAGGGTTAGGTTTTCCAGAATTAGGAATTGCAGGTTTTAGGGTTAGGTTTTTCAGAATTAGGGTTTTAGCAGTTAGGGTTTTTGGCAAAAATTAGGGTTAGGGTTTTTGCTCTTAGGCAACCACGTCATCACTTTGTGACACTTCTTCTGTTACTTGTTCTTCTTAGGGTTTAGGCCCCTCGGCCACATCTGTAAGTTGGCTCCATTCTTTAGGCTTTCACACGTCGGTAGTTTGTTACATCTCCGCTGCTTGAAAGAGAGTAATTGTCCTCGATTACAGCATATCTGCAAAACAACTCAAGTTAGCTCAAAAATTTCCGAGGGACATTTCGAAGGACAATCAGTTTGCTCTTTTTATTAAGGAGTTAGCTTCTCCTTTCTGCTCTTTTGATCAAGGAGTTAGCTTCTCGTTTCGGCTGTTTTGATCAAGGAGTTAGCTTCTCCTTTCGTCCAGATCGGAACTCTTGATATTCCGGTGTAGTAAAATTAGCCATCACACCTAGATCGTACTGATCTGCCACGGGTGTCGATGCACTAAAATTACATACCCAGGTATCTCATCCAATTAGGAATATTCAGTGGTTGGCACATCACAATGCAACACAAATGCATACATATGCATGTTACAAGACATAGAAACATAAAGCCACCGATGAACACTCCTCCCTCATAACTTAACAAGGTCCGGGCCGGGAGATATTCAACACTCCCTTATCACTCCTCCCGCCTAACCTAAAAAGATCCGGGCAGGGAGATATAGAGGCCTTTTACAACCAAACGTCCCCCAGACCGCAGCCTGCGTCGTTTGGAAGTGCTGAGAGTAACCATTGCTCAGACTTCTTAATACTCCTCCCACATAACCATCCAGGTCCGGGCCGGGAGTCACAACAACAATTATTTTATAAGCATACAACCAAACGCTCCCCAGGTATTGGCCTACGTCGTTCGGAGGTTTTCAAACATACAACGAAACGCTCCCCAGGCATCGGTCCGCGTTGTTCCGAGGTTCAAACAATACCAGAACAGTATTTCTCACTTCTCCACCGGGAGTAAAATCACCAATCATTGAAACCAGTATCAAACAAGAGTCAAACAATTCAAATCGCCACCAAAACAGGTTCAAAACAGATACCATCCATTTCAAACAAATTCCAAACAGGATCACCAAACAAGATCAAACAGAACTCAAACTTAAAAAGCAATCTTGATAGCAGTCGAGCTCGAAAAGACTGACTTTCCATCTTGAAACCTGCACCAAAAATTAGGGCTAGGTTCCTTCCATAAGGTCGTAGCTGAGCACAACATGGTCCATCAGCTCGTGGACAAACAGTGTTGCTTTGGCGGCGATGGTAGTCCCAAGATAGCAATCGCACTAAACCTCCAAGGTCATCTGCTTGTGAAGAGACATCTATTGAGAGATGTCGAGAAATTTCAAGTTATAATCTGCTAGGGTTTTTCATGGCAAGCATTTCAGGATGCCCCTCTCTGCCAGAAATTGCACTTTGAAGGAAGATATCAGAAACCAGATAACTTCGGGCAAATTTTTTTTTTTTTCTTGAAAGCTTGCCAAGTACTTGGAGTATGGTGCTTGGTAGCTGTAGACATCAACTTCTGCATGGCACTGTCTCTGAGAAAAAACAGTGACTCGAAACAAATCTTGGATCCTTCTTTTGTAAGTGATAGCGGTGAAGACGGGAGCGCGCCCGATGCGCGATAAAGTAAGGGTGGAGTGGCTAATGAGCTCGGGTTGGAGCGCAAAGATACCTCAAATAAAATTCCAATAGCTCTGTCTCCTCTTTTGTAGGACTGGTATGCTTTTAGAAAAGCACACGCTTGATGCTCTGATACCACTGTCACAAGGCGGGCACCACGTGCCAATAGAAAAGAACAAACTGAAACAGACTTTTAGCACTTCAATAACAACTGAATTGAGAGAGAGAGAGAGACGACACGCGACACGGAGTGGCGGAATTCCACCCCAGAGAGTATTGGCCCCAAACCTTGGCGCCCCTTTCGGTATTTCTTTATATTGCATCATCAAAGTACAAGCTCGAGACTCTGCACCTTCTCCAGGAAGCCCAAACCTCATACTTAAAGGCCCTTGGCCTGAAAAGCAGTTATAATAAAAAGCCTTCAAAACTCAAAAGCTTCTGGTCCAAAGGCAAAGCCAAAAAGCTGCCAGCGTAAATCACGGAAATCTGTACAACCTGCCACGTCATCAGCGAGCGCAATTTTTGAAAATCTCCCTGTTGCCCTTAGGGTTAGGGTTAGGGTCCAAAATCATGGTTTGCAGGTTTTAGGGTTAGGGTTTTCAGAATTAGGGTTTGCAGGTTTAAGGGTTAGGGTTTCCAAAATTAGGGTTTGCAGGTTCTAGGGTTAGGGTTTCCAGAATTAGGGTTTCAGCAATTAGGGTTTTGGCAGAAATTAGGGTTAGGGTTTTTGCTCTCGGGCAACCACGTCACCACTTTGTGACACTTCTGCTATTACTTGTTCTTCTTAGGGTTTAGGCCCCTCGGCCACATCTGTAAGTTGGCTCCATTCTTTAGGCTTTGACACGTCAGCAGTTTTTACAGTCGATCCTGCTAAAGCACGAGGACCCCTGAAGTTGGTCAAGTATATCATTGATTCTAGGAATCATAAATTTGTTCTTGATGTTTGTTGAGAGCTCTATAATCGATGTACATTCTCCAAGATCCGTCTTTCTTCAAAACCAACAACACTGGAGAGCAGTACGGTGATGTACTAGGCCGGACAAGACCCTTTTCCAAGAGGTCTTTCACTTGGGTCATAATTTCTTCGTTCTGGGCCCGGCTCACACGGTAAGGTGGCCGGTTCAGTGGTGTGCTTCCAGGTACCAAATCAATGGTATATGATCTTCAGGACGAGCGGGTGGTAACTCTCCTGGCAGGCCCTCTGAGAAGCAATCGGCATGAGTGTGGAGAAAATCTTGGTGTTCTTTATCAAGTTCAGACATATTTGTCCTATCCTCATCATTCAACTCTTTCAAAAAGATCGAGTAAACAAACAGATTGGATTTCATTAATTTTGAAATGGTCGAAGCCGATACAATAGGGACACTCGCCCTTAAGTTTTACATGGAGTACAATGGTTCTGTCCTTCTCTGTGGTCAAAGTCGCTTTCCTCGCCTGATAGTCGATCACGGCATTGTTCTTGTGGTACCAGGGAATTCCCAAGAGGACATCACAACCTTCCAAAGGCATTATGTAGAAGTCCTCATGCCCCAAATACCCCTGACAATGCAACCGAAGTTTGCCAATGACAGGTTTAATGGCTACGTCCCTGCCGAGTGCCGCTAGAACTGCCTCTGCAAGTGATCCTATCCGATCGGGAGTGATCTCGAGCCGCGCCCCCAATTCCGGTGAATTGAATTTGGCCTTGGCTCCTCCATCAAAGAAGATCAGGGCTTCTTGGTCTTTCACTTTGCCCCAAGCTCGACAAAGTTCTGTACTCTCGTCCATCGTGCTGGGGTCAGTACCCATGTAATCTGGAATCAGTCCCGTTTTCATCTTGCCTTTTCTTCCACGTTTCTCAACTGCTCTCAAACTCTCAGGCCTTTCATCGTCCTTGTTGTTCTGTTCTTTCGGTGCCTTTTTAGGGCATTTCACGGAGATATGCCTAGTTTCCCTGCATCCAAAGCACTTCCCCTCCTTGATGTAGAGAGCTCTCTCTTGAGGAGTGAGTTTGGGTCGTGCATCCTTCTCTTTCTTTTCTGGATTTCTCTTCCTCTTTCTACTTTCATTTGTCGAAGTTTGTTCTGCCCTTTGCGTCACGATTTCATCTGTGGGGTGGGTCAAACTGCTCGAGTGAATGGCAAAACCCCGTTTCGCATGACTCATCAACTCCGGAATGGAAGCTGACTTTTGTTCTAAGTAGTGATGTTAGGTGCAGCGGAATGAATGTTTGTGCTTTGCTCAAGATGAGTGCTCCGAACTGTGCTCAAGGTTCCTTTTCGTTCTTATGGAAGGTAGAGCCTTCCGTTCTTAATGAGAGAATGCTATGATCACAAACAAAGTGAATGGACACTGTGCGTGCAAGTGTAGGAGACTTGAGAGATAGAGAGATACGACACCAGAGATGTTGTAAAACCCTCCTCCGAAGGCCCCACTCTCGTCGGCGAGAGTGGCCTACTTATGATCGCACAATCTGGTACAAATGGTATGCATGAGACTGATGCAAGTCTAGGCTATGTTGACGACGACGACGGGGATGACGAGGCCGACACTAGGGCTGAAATCTGCAATCTTTCTATTGCTGTCCAAAAACGCTATGGGCTGAAATCTGCGGCTAGTCCAAAACGGTGATTTTGGGGGCTGTTTTCGTGGGTCTTTGTCGCTGAAAATCTGCAGGTACGCTATGGGCTGAAATCTGCGGCTAGTCCAAAACGGTGATTTTGGGGGCTGTTTTCGTGGGTGTTTGTCGCTGAAAATCTGCAGGTTTAGGGCTGAAAACTGAGGTTCTTTAAGGCTGAAAACTGATGGTCTTTCCGGCTGAATTTGCTACTTCTTAGGGCTGAATTTGCAGGGTCTTCTTTGCTGAAAACGCTGCAAAACTGCAAACGCTGTGGTCTACAAAACGCTAGTGGAAGGGAAATCCAAAACCGCTAGCTGATGGGGGGTTCTGTGGCGATGGTTGCTGATGCAAAAACGCCAGGCTGATGCTCCTTCAAATACGCTAGGCTTAGGCTGTTGAAGAAAACGCTAGGGGGGAGATGGTCTTGCTTGGAGGGGGAAAGTCCACCAAGTTCTTGTTGAGAAGTTGCTTGCTTAGCTTGGCTCCTGTTGCCTCTTCTGCCATTTAGTGCTAGTCTAGGTTTGCTTATATACAAACTTACTCAATTTGCCCTACCTACTTTCCAACAAAAGTCACTTAAAAATAATAAGTGAAAATGTCAAAAATAGGAAAAAATAGGCTAAATGCACTGGAAAATTGCCTTGAAGGATTCTGATGGGAATGCTTATGATCATGCTGTTTGCAACCAGAGGATATGCATCTACACTAACTTTCTGGACATGCACGGTCTGCGAACAGACTCACAAAAGTGCCAGATGACTTCCTATTCTAGACTGACTTGACGGACTGAACCCTGGTCATACTGTAGCTTGTCCATGGACACATAGGGTTGGATGTGCCACATGACAAGTGATCTCGGATCTCTGTAGGAAGACCAAGGTAAACCGCTCAATCCGTTCTTTGAATGAGATCTTCTTAAATGAAGAGGCGGGTAGAAAAGAGCTCTAGAATCTCTCGCAATAAGCGTCCACTGTATCCTTCTTGGTCATCCGAAGATGGTTCCAAGCAGTTTGTATGTCGCGTTCATACTCTCGAGTCAACCAAGAAGAAATAAAAAACCTTTTGAATTTCAGCCATTTAATTGGCGCTGTCTTGTTTAATAGGAGCGTGGACCACTAAGTTCGAGCATTCCCCTTGAAGTAAGAGGCAACCCTCCGAATCTTGGAGTGCTCTGAGTAACGCCCTCTTGAGAAAGCTATGTCAAACTGCTGTATGAAAGACAAAGCCTTCGAAGCATCTCTATAACCAAAAAACGTGTCAAATTTAATTGACTGTCCACCTTCCTTGAATTCTCGGACTTTTCAAGAAGTCATACTGGTTGGCTTTATAAAGATTCTTCTTCTTTGCATAAAAGCTACTGTCGTCAGAGTCCGAACTATCTGAAGACGAGTCCTCTGTAGAACTCTCAACCACGGGGCGAGATTTAGGCTTCTTTGTCTTTTTCCTGGCCTTTCCGAAGCTTTGCTTTTTGCTTCGCTTTTTGCCTTTTCTGTCTTCTTCGCTCGAGTCAGAGGAGCTAGAAGGACTCTCAGAAGAAGAAGAATAAGAAGAAGAACTGGGTACTCCAAATCGAACACGCTTCTTCTGCTTTCTTGCCGATTCAAATGTAGACTGACAACCCAAATAACCCGGGAAGTTAGTTCCTTTCTTCTGCTTTTTGTCGTGCTTTTTAGCTTTATTTTAGGAGTCAAAAAGTTGAGCAATTCGTGCATCAACCACCTCTTTTAATTCTTGCTATGTATACATCCTAGGAGTAGGAGGTTTCTTGAGAGCCCGTTTGAGGGGTGGTTCTGTGGTCTGCCGCCATACCTTATCAAAAGAGGTCTGGTTCATATATTTTGCAAATTTTGGGTCGTTCGCAAAATTAGGCATCATCTTTGTTGCATCATTTATCAATCGTCGACGCTCCATCTCTTACAGCTCCGCCTGAGTAGGCCAAGGTGGGCCATAATCCCCGCGTGAATCTTCGTTGTGATCTTTTCCGGCATCTCCAGATGCAGAGGAAGTCGATTGATCTCTGTTTGAACCCATAAGCGTCGCGTAAAAAGGATCCGATTTCCCGTAGAAGAGAAATCGGCCGTGGTCTGATACCACCGTAATAGACTTGGACACTCCGAGTCAAGACTCTACCGCGACACCACAAGAAAATACTTCGAAACAGTTCACAGTTCACAATTGATTTGACACTGGCCCGGCGGAGTTCCGTGCCTAGAGATATTGGCCCCAAAGATTGACGTCCCTTTCGGTATTTCTTTTTATATTAATCTGCAACTCCAAGTACAAGCGAGTAGTCGGGACTCACTCTCAGACTCTGCATCCAGATGCTCTGAGAAGTGAGAGCCCAAACTACTAATTCAAAGATTTACAAGGGATGCCAAAAGCAGAGCCCCAAAAGCTGAAAATCAAAAGCCTTGCCAAATCAAGCAAAAGCGAGAGAGAGAGAGAGAGAGAGAGAGAGAGAGAGAGAGAGAGAGAGAGAGAGAGAGAGAGAGAGAGAGAGAGAGAGAGAGAGAGAGAGAGAGAGAGAGAGAGAGAGAGAGAGAGAGAGAGAGAGAGAGAGAGAGAGAGAGAGAGAGCTCTCTCTCTCTCTCACATTGAGAGCGATGGGGATAGAGGTGCACAGTTGGCAGGGACACGGATTCCACTTTTGTTATATGCTGATGATATAGTGTTGATCTCCGAATCTCCAGAGGGAATGCAATGTCAACTGAATGCTTTGCATAGGTTTGCCCACGAAAGTGGTTTGTCTGTCAACCTTGGTAAAACCAAGGTTATGGTGTTTAATACCACTCCACAGTGGATCAGGAGGTCAGCACCTACATTCACATACGGCCAGGAGGCTGTGGAGTACACAGATGCTTACACTTACCTTGGAGTGGTTTTTAGCGGACCTGCATTCTCACTCAGAAGAGCAGCAGAGACCAGATTGACTAGAGCCCAGGCAGCACTGGGTAGATTAGAGAAGATGTGTTCGCAGGTTCAGTTTCAGGAGCCCAGGACGAAGCTCTGGCTCTTTGACACTTTGGTGGCTTCAGCATTGCTCTATGGAGCTGAGATATGGGGACCTTCATTGGATCACCGCAGGAGGCCGGGTCGCACAGATGGATGGGGGAACATGGAGAAACCTCTCGTCTCTATGATCTTGCGGCTCATTGGAGCCAAGGCATCAGTACCACGGGCCATTATCCGAGCAGAGCTAGCGGCCCCCCCACTAGTGGTGGAGGCGCTCACTAGATCAGTCTCCTTCATAAACCGCACATGGGAACTTCCTAGAGACAGATATGCTCGCATAGCACTTGAGTCCTCTTGAGAGTTAAGCCATACAAGGAGATACAACATGCTGGTATGGGGAGATGGCATCATGGTTTCAGGCACATGGGTTCAGCATAGACAGGCTGCCACCATTCCAGTACTCATTGGATGCACCATCTCTCACTCTTCACAGTCAGAGATCACCAAGCTCATCCGCCAAGACGTGACCCAGCTAGACACCAGGAGGACATGGATACAACCAGCACAGGAATTGGGCACGAAGATGGCTTTCTACAGAGACCACCTTCTCTAGCTTACGGAAGATGGTTTTGTGACAAGACCCGGATACATGGATACCCACTTGTCTCACGGGATACGTTGTGCTATTGGCCAGTTACGCACATCTTCTCACCAGTTGCGGATTAAGACTGGGAGATACAGCGGAGTACCAGCAGAGGCCAAGACATGCCCCTTGTGTCACATGGAGCCTGAGACAGAGCTGCATTATACATGCCGCTGCCCCGTCTACTACGAGATACGAGGCCGCTTCCATTGCTTGTTCAGAGAGGCTTTTGGACCACTCTCAAGAGTCATGGGATACGAAGATCAGAGATGCCTGGGTCTGTTCTTGCTCGAGCTGGACACAGAGATAGCCTGATGAATGGCAAGGCTAGCCAGTCTCAAAGACGGATCACAGACTTCTTCAGAGCAGACACGGGACAGCCACAAGAGCCACTCCCACAGCAGAGCTCCCTCTCGTCTCACACCAGAGGCACACTGATCGACTGAGCGATTGAACTGGGGAAATCCAGGCGCCCACGACTGCGGAGGACTACACAGCATCGATGGAGGCTACGTCAGAAGATTCGGAGCACGCTGGCCAAGCATGCACGACGCCCTGTCAGACTACTAACCATGGAGGAGATTGATGAGATCCGCCAATGACCGATGCTAGATCTCTTGTGATTCAGCTATCCCAGCAAGCCGCCCCCCCATTTTTGCTTAGTTCACATCGACCAATCTAGGATCCCATAGTATATATCTTTGTTTTGTACTGTTGTTATTTTGTTACTCTGACTTTGTATCAGATCCACCACCTTGTAACTTTTTGGTCTCATAGGTCACTATGGCCTTTTGAAGACGTTAATATAACATTTCATTTCATTTCTCTCTCTCTCTCTCTCAAATTTGCTAGCCAAAAAGCATAACAAAAGCTGTCGTCAAAACTGTCGCAAATTCCGCCGCGTTTTACAAGTTGCCATGTCAGCAGTACGGACTTTCCGGATTCTGCAGGCCTGTCCGTACGGTAGTGCCACGTCATTAGCTTCAACAGGGGAAATTCCTGGGGGTGTGTGTATGTACTGGGCAGCCATGTCACCAGTTTGTGACAGTGGGTATGCACAAGAGGGGAGTCACTCCACTCCTTTGACGACGGATTGCCTCGATACCTTGATTTGATATAGAGTCACTGATGTCCCTTTGGGTTTCAAGGATACTGCTGAGCTGACAGTATTCTGTTGTATGACTTTATGATTTGGAATTCCTGATAATGATAATGATAATGATACTGATTTGTACTTGACTTGTCTAAGTGTTGGAACTGATAGACGAGATGACTGCAGCATTTCGGTCTGATAGATCTCTATAGACATTATTGCAATAAGGATTAGTTAATTGGGCATCTGTGAGGTCCCGACTGGATCTAGATGCAATTGCTAAATACATTGCCGATTAATCATGGTTTGAGATTGGGATGATTTTTGAATGTGATTTGTCATGTGATGTCTTGTGATGTGACTGTCGATTGATACATGTGCTAGATGTATTGTTCCTAGTACGTCGGTACTAACAGTCAATGTTTGCTAAGACAGTTTATGGCCTCTGTCGTTTTGCAAGCATAATCGAGGGCGATTACAATGCTTTCAAGAGGGGGGTATGTCACAAACTGGTGATGTGGCATGCCTGGACACACTCACACAGGCTAGAGGCCCGAAAAATGCGGCAGCATGACACGTGGCAGATAGCCCGGAAAACCCGATGCATTGTTGACGTGGCATCCGTACAACAGTCCCGATTTTTGTGCTGACCTGCTGATGTGGCAAAGCATACGGAAATCTGTTTTTACGTAGGGCTGAATTCTACGCAGGCTGATTTAGAAGCTTTTGGATTAGCTGCTTTATTTTAAGAGCTTTTGAGTTGAGAAGCTTTTGGGCATCCCTTGTAAACCTATAATTAGTGGGCAGGGCCCTCACTTCTCAGAGTATCTGGACGCAGAGTCTGAGAGTGAGAACCCTCCCACTCTCTTGTACTTTGAACACAGATTAATACAAAAAGAAATACTGAAAGGGGCGCTAGTCTTTGGGGCCAATATCTCTAGGCACGGAACTCCGCCAGGCCGTGTCGAATCAAGTGTGAATTGTGAATTGTTTTGAAGTGAATCTCTGTTGTGTCGCGGTAGAATCTTGACTTGGAGTGTCCAAGTTCGTTACATGAAGCTCCACTCGAGTTTGTAGATCAAGGTTGAGGGAGTGCTCTTGCAAGATGATGTACATCTTGTATGAAGGTCCAATCATAAGTCTCTATCCAACAATGGATGGTGGTGTCTTCTTTGAGAAGTCGAGGTCTCCATATGCCGTAAGCATAGATCAGATACCGCACGGACTTTAATGGACGGTGTCGTGTCGGTGGGTAACCTTAGAAGATGCAAAGTGGAAAACTTTGAATCTTTTGTCTATCCAAAATCACTCATGCAAGGGACTGAAAATGCTGATGCTCGGTAAAAATTTGTGCTTGTCTGGACCAGGTTCAAAATAGGGAAGATGTCACAAACTGCTGACGTGTCAAGTCACTGAAGAACGGAGCTACCGGCCGAGGGGCCTAAACCCTAGAAGAAGCAAAAGCAATAGAAGGATCTTATGCTGACCTGCTAACGTGGCAGAGCCTTACGGAATCTTGCATTTTACGTTGACATGCTGACGTGGCAACTGTACGGATTTCCATGATTTGCGTTGCTGACGTGGCAGATGTACGGATTTCCGTGATTTATGTTGGCAGCTTTTGGGCATTGCTTTTGGACCTGATGCTTTTGAGTTAGAAGGCTTTTCATGTAAACTACTTTTGGGGCCTAGGGCCTTTAAATATGAGGCCATGGGCTCATTCTCTGGCATGCTTCTGGATGAAGGTGCAAAGGATGGAGTATCAGCTTGTACTATGTTGTACTGTGTTGGAAATATCGAAAGGGGCGCCAAGGTTTGGGGCCAATACTCTCTGGGGTGGAATTCTGCCACTCCGTGTCGCGTGTTCTCTCTCTCTTTTAGTTCAATTGTTATTGAAGTGCTAAAAGTCTATTGTGTCTATTCTTTTCTATTGGCACGTGGTGCCCGTCTTGTGACAGTGGTATCAAAGCATCAGGCGTTTGCTTTTTTGAAAGCATACCGGTCCTACAAAAGAGCAGACAGAGCAAACCAAAGACTATTGGAATTTTATTCGAAGTAGGTTCGTGCTCTGATCCCGGACTTATTAGCCACTCCCACCCTTACTTCATAACGCATCGGGCGTGCTTCCGTCTCCACCGCTCATGTCTTACAGGGCATAAGCCATAAAGATCACTTGCAAGAGAAGGATCCAATATTTGTTTCTAGTCACTGTTTTTCTCAAAAGCAGTGCTATGCAGATGTTGATGCCTATAGCTACCAAGCCACACACTTCAAAGACTTGGCAAAGCTTTCAAGAAAAATTTTGCCCAAAGTTATATGGTTTCTGGTAGCTTCTGGCAGAGTGGGGTATCCTGAAATGTTTGCCACAAAAACCGTGGCAGATTACGACTTGAAATTCTTGGACATCTCTCACCTGATGTCTCTTCTCAAGCTGATAACCTTTGAGGTCCAGTGTGATTGGTATGTCTTGGGACTACCATCACCGCCACTGAAACATTGCTTGTCGAGGCTTGTTTTGACTATTCAAGAGTTTATGGACCATGTTGTGGTTGGCTACGACCTTATGGAATGAACCTAACCCTAATTTTTTGTGCAGGTTTCAAGATGGAAAGTCAGTCGACTTTTCGAGCTCGACTGATGTCGAGATTGCTTTCTAAGTTTGAGTTCTGTTTGAGAACTTGTTTGAAATTTGTTTGAAATTGATGGTATCTGTTTTGAACCTATCTTCGTGCCGATTTGAGTTGTTTGACGAATTCTATATTGGTTTCATTGATTGCTGATTGTACTCCCAGGTGGAGAAGTGAGAAATATTGTGTTAGTATTGTTTGAACCTCAAAACGACACAAGCCGATGTCCGGGGAGCGTTTCGTTGTTTGTTTGAAAACCTCGGAACGATGCAGGCCGATGTTTGGGGAGCGTTCCATTGTATGCTAGAAAACCTCCGAACGACGCAGGCCGATGTCTGGGGAGCGTTTGGTCGTATGCTTGAACCTCCAAGCGACGCATACTGTGGTCTGGGGAGCGTTTGGTTATATAGTCCTTTGAGCTCATGGCCTAGACCTGTTTAGGTTATTTGCAGGGGGAGTGACGAGGTAGTTAGCTTCATACCGCAGACCATTTGTCTTGGGAGAGTGCTTAGCGGCGCTATTTGTTGTGTCTTGTAACATGCATTTGTGTTGCATTGTGATGTGCCAACTACTAATTATTCCTAATTGGATGAGATTGCCTGGGTATGTAATTTTGGTGCATCAAAGACACCTGTGGAAGATCAGTGCGGTTTGGGTGTGATAGCTAATTTTACTGCGCCAGAATATCAAGAATTCCGATAACGAAAGGAGAAGCCAACTCCTTGATCAAAGGAGCCGAAAGGAGAAGCCAACTCCTTAATAAAAAAAAGAGCAAACTGATTGTCCCTCAGAATGTCCCATGGAATGTCCTCACAAATTTTTAAGCTAACTTGAGTTGTTTTGTAGATATGTTGTGTAATCACGGACAATTACTCTCTTTCAAGAAGGGGAGACGTCACAAACTGCTGACGTGTCGTCACTGAAGAACGGAGCTACCGGCCAAGGGGCCTAAACCCTAGAAGAAGCAGAAGCAATAGAAGGATCTTACGTTGACTTGTTGACGTGGCGGAGCCGTATGGAATCCCGCATTTTAGGGTGACATGCTGACGTGACAACTGTATGGACAACCCGGAAATTGCGTTGACATGCTAACGTGGCAGCCTGTACGGAATCCTGTATTTTACGCTGACATGTTGACGTGGCAGTCGTACGGAATCCCGCATTTTACGTTGACATGCTGACGTGAGAACTGTACGGACGGGCCAGAAATTACGGTGACATGTTGACGTGGCAGCCTGTACGGATTTCCGTGATTTGCGTTGTTGTCTTGGCAGTTGTACGGATTTCCGTGATTTACGTTGGCTTTTGGGCATTGCTTTTGGACCACATGCTTTTGAGTTAGAAGGATTTTCGTGTAAACTGCTTTTGGGTCCTAGGATACCGGCTTGTATTGTGTTTATGCAATATAAAGAAATACCAGAAGGGGCTTCAAGGTTTGGGGCCAGTACTCTTTGGGGTGGAATTCCGCCACTCCGTGTCGTGTGTGCTCTCTCTTTTTCAGTTTAGTTGTTATCAAAGTGCTAAAAGTCTGTTCAGTCTATTCTTTTCTATTGGCATGTGGTGACCGTCTTGTGACAGAAGATCTCCATGTGCACTGCCGTCAAGAGGCTGAAAACAGGGGAAAACAGCATGTAGCTCAAAAACAACTGTATTAATGTCGCCATCGTCGCTGAACCACTCGTAGGACAGGTGTAGACGGGTGTCCAAAGGCTAATCTGTTGTCAATCTCCATTGTAGAATCTCCTCTGAAATGAAACCCTCATAACCGATCTCCAAGCTTTGATGCGCAGTAGAAGTCCTTTGATGCCAATAACGCAAAAGGAAGATGAGATCCAGCCAGTGTAGGTGTGAGATTTAGAGGAAGAACATCCGATGACAAGGTCTGACATTTCCGTAGGAGAGGAGATTCCGGAGAGGAGGCTGCATCGTCCATGACCAAGAAAAAATGTGGCTGAAAATCAGCCCATAAAAGCTGCAACTTCGTGGTGACGGCGGAAAAGGTGGGAAGGGCTAGTAGACGGCTGCCCCAGCTTGCCCGAGGGCAGCCCCAAGATAGGAAAAAACGCAGCAATTGATCAGAATGATTTCTTCTTGTTGAGCTCTACTCGCTTTGTAAGGTGGTCGGAACTCCGTTAATGTGTCTCTTGTCTACAGTATGAAGATCTCTCGTCAAGCTCAAGTGTTGATCGGTTTGGTTCAGTTCAGCGATTGTTGCAATGATTTTACCTCCTTGCCAATGGCAAATGACCTAGCAGCTGCGTGGAGATTCTGTTGGCATGGCAGGGCAGCCCTTGCAGATGGTTTTTTGCGTTTTTTGCTTTGTGCACGTCTCAAAAGTGACCTGGCACATGTTTCCAGCTGGTTACACTCATGCGTAGTATGTGGTATGACAATTGTTGCACTTGGCTGAGCAATGGTGACACTATTCGATAGATGACAGGATTGATTTGGAGGCGCTCCAGGCTTGCTTCATTTTTATATATCCTCCTACTACCCATACTTCCGTCAATGTTATTCCTCCTCATTGGTTCAATCCTTTCAACTTCCTTATTTTTGTGCTAATTTTTCCTATTTAATACTTTTGTTAATAGTAGGCTTCATTTATGGCCGCTTCTGCCGTGCATCTCTAGAGTTATGACAGAAATTCAATAGGAAAATCTTTGTATTGATGTATGCTCATGTGTGCGGGTGTGGTGTGTGGGTGTGGGGAGCATATATTGGTACCTAGTTCTACACCCACTATTGGGTAATGACCACGTTGGTGGAGTTGATGGTCATATTGTCCACAGACCAATGGACACTCATAGATAATCAACTCAGCGGTTTTAGACTTGTTGAAGTGCTATATCTTTGAAAATAAGTCTCAATGGGAGAAGTATTTGCCATTGGTGGAATTTTCTTATAACAACACTGTTCATACTTCACCAAGGAAGGCACATTTGAGATTGTTGAGGGTGGCAAAAAGATTCCGCATGTGTTTGTGCACTAAGAACATGATTTTTCGGGCAGATTATTTTGTCCAGGATCTGAAACTCCTTGTGCTAAAGTTAAGGTGTCTTTGCAGACGTCTCAAGAATGACATAAGAGAGTAGCAGACGAGCATTGCTGCGACTTGCAATTGGAGGAAGGTGATTGGATGCTTCTTAGGTTTGAGAAGAGACGCCTTAGAAAGAAGAGGTTAAGGGGAGGCTTTTTCCAAAGCTAAGTATAAGATACTATGGGCCCTTCCAAATTCATGAAAGATCAACGAGTTGTCCTTTTGACTGAAGTTGCTAGATACTTGGAAGATTCACAATGCCTTCCACGTGAGTTATTGAGACCTTTCAAAGGTGAAGAGGACAGGGAGCGCGAGAGCAACTAGAGGTAGAAGAAAATAAAAAGATGTTTATACATGAGCAGGTACTACTGAGTAGGTCCTAGTCATAAAGAAAGGCAAATGAAGGGTAAGCTGGTCCACAGATATTTGGTCAAGTTTAGATATTTGGTCAAGTTTAGGAATTATCGAGCTCTTGATGCAAAGTGGATGGAGGATGACTTGACAGATAATCCTTAGATTCTAGAGCTTTACCTTGAGGCTTTTGGTTTAGCTCCGACTATTCCATAAGTGCATGCCGAATCAGCGGGCTGGATTTGGTGCCATGTGTGCTGCACGAGAGAGGAATCGCTCCTAAATTGCCCAAAAGAGAATAGATTTAACCAATTTCTCTTTGAGATTTTGGAGGTGTTGATAGGCTGACAGTACTCTGTTGAGTGACTTTATGATATGAACATGAAAGTTGAGTATAATTTTGGGATTGTGAATTGGAACTCCTTAATAACTGAATAGTTTGTGTACTACAATTGTTGTTTTCTTTTGTCTAAGTATGCGTGAAAGACGAAATGACTCAACATTTTGTCTAGTTGATGTGATTCGGAGTGACGAGATTCAGTGCATCAAGATATCCGTGAGAGATCATCGTGGTGTGGATGTGATGGCTAAATAAGTCATAATGATCAAGGTTGATTTCTAACATCTCGACAGGGATGGTGCTTATGATTGTTCAGTGACTTGTGCCTTTGTGTCAGTGCATGGCTTGAGTCGTCAAATGCATGTAAGCATAGAGTCAGTGTCAAATGCATGTCACAAAGTGGTGACATGGCACGAAGAGAGAGAGAAGATCTCAGATGATGACATGGCATTAGTCCGTACGATTGCGGTTGCAATACGCTCCGGAAATTCCGGGCAGCTTTGCATCGTTGACTTTTTGGGTCACGAGTGTTTTGAGCAGTTGCTTTTGAGCAGCACCAGCTTGTTTATTTATTGCTTTTAGGCCAGTGGCCTTTAAAAGGATGCTCAAAGAGTCACTCTCGGCAAATCAGCTTGGAAACACAGATCGCAGATTGACTCCCCGACAGTTGTACTACGTGATTTCCTAATACAAAAGGAAGTTCCGAAAGGGGCGCCAGACTTTGGGATCAGTACATCTTGAAGTAGAAATCTTGCCACTTTGTGTTGCCACTAATTGTTGTTTTTTCAAGTGCTAAAAGTTTTCAGCTCTGTTCGTGTGTTGCTGTGAGATTATCGCCTTGTCAGTACCAAGCTGGTTACAATGAATGTATCCTACTGATACCTTTGAGACTACAGCCAGAGATACATGTTATTCAGGGACTATTCTTTGGCAGTTCTTGGGCAGTGTGCTGCTGGGTTATCTTTTCCCTTCCATGATTATTGTTTTGGCAAGGAGGTTTCCAACAGGCAGCTACTTATGTCTTATGCAACCGTTGGGTATCATATCACAAAGAAAAATTTGGTTTTTGGAAAAGCCCCAGAATTATACTCCCAACTCTTTTCAGCAGATTTCTAGAGCCCGACAAATTGGTTGTTGCCAATTTTTCTGCATGCTACAATTTTCATATACTGTTGTGCTCACAAGTGATAGCAATGGCTTTGTAAACTGTGAGTGAAACACAGTATGAAGCTTTTTTTTTTGTGGCATACAGGTTCCACAGCATAAAATTCTAACCAATGAACACAAGGCAGCACGGTAACGGAGGATGGAGTTACTTTTTCCGTTTATTACAAGGCAGTTAAACACCATCCATGAAGCAGTGTGGGATGGACTATTGAACTTTGCTGAGTATTTTATACAGCCATGGCGAAATCTGTTTTGGTTCTGCTTTAATGTTTACGTTTGCCTCTGGAGTGAGATTGGTTCTCTCACTGTGAAGATCCTGGTGTTGCCATTCCGAATTTACAATGCCATTCAGAAAGAGGACCTGGTATGTATGGTTGTGTATCATATCTACATAGATGGGAGGATTATGTAAGAGTAATGTGAAGTAATACAGGGTATTGATTATTGTTACACAAATGTGAAGTAATGCAACATATTGATTATTCCATGTGTACATCTCGAGTATGTGTGCGCACAGCATCATCTCGAGTTTGATTGGTTTTTTTTCAAATTCTATTGGATGAATTGCAGATGGAAGAAGAGCTGCAGCAAATGATAAAGCTTCATACTGAGTCTAAAGAGAGATTAAGGGAGTTAGTGTGTGAGTTGGAGCAAGTTTTGGATGAATGTAGACAGCATAAGAATCTTCTTGAGAAGGTTGAAGGTGAAAAAAGAGCCATTTTGAAAAAGTTCCAGGTGCTTCAATTGCGAGTAAGGGACGGGCATGAATCCTGCTTTTTTCTGTAGACAAGCTAGAGCTCTTGAAAGCGCCCCCCCCCCCCCTCCCCCGGCCCAAAAAAAGAAAATCTGGAAAACACACACACACACACACGAGAGAAGAAAGCACACGTAGAAGTGAGGTTGAATTTTCATTGTCTTCTCTACAGTGCTGGTATATAGTTGTGTTGCTTGACATTTAGGTACTGAGATGTTAATGTGTTGGTTGATATCAGGTGATGCATTTGGAAGAGGAAAATGATTTACTTAAATCGCGAGAGGAGAGAGCTTTGAAAGGTATCCATGAAAGAAACATTCTGGTTCTACAACAGAAAAACCTGGAAAACAACAGATTTGTTATGGAGTCTCCCAAGAAAGAGTGCAACATGGAGAGAAACCACAACAAGGACGAATTCTTCATGCATACCAGGTATCCAAGGACACCAGACTTAATACGTGTTACGGGAAAGACACCCTTACAGCTTGATCACAAGTATGATGGTGCTCCTGGCAGCACCAATAAGTGCATAGCGAGTCATATAGCGAAATATGAGGCCTGGAAAGCTGCAATAGTCTCAAGCCTATTTAGCGTTTTCCTGACTTTACTCGTCGGAGCAGTTGCATGGGAAGCGCAAGACCCGTGCATCCCTCTCATAGGGGCTGTGTTTATGGTGGTGTGTATGTCTTTGAAGACGGTGGCACAGTTTCTGTTGTCCATATGCAATGGACCTGGATTTGACGTTGTCGCACTTCTAAGCTTCAACTGGTTTGTTTTAGGAACTCTAGCATATCCAGTATTGCCCAGAATAGCTTCAATTGTAGCCCCTTATGGAACGAGCTTTGGGCACTGGTTTTTGAGGGTAATAGGGGTGACTTATCTTACTGACCGGCTTAAAAGCGCATTTTGGTAAGTTTTCTTCTGCATGCATTAAGGCATTTAAAAAGTGTGTAGAACCTTGATTCCAGTTTTGACAAAGGCAGTGGGTTTACCAACATCTTTGCAATTTGGGCTCCAGAATGGGATGTGTCTTTGGCACTGCCCTTTGAAAGGCAGTTTACTTTTTGCAATGGGAGGATTGCCCTAAAAGTATGCAGTTAACTTAGAGATGCTGCAATGTAAGGCTCAGTTTTAAAAAGTTTCAGTGGTTGCATTTTTTGAAGCTGTCAGAAGCGTTGTAGTGGAGAATTTGAAGGTTGGCTACTGCAAGGTGTGCCCCCTCCCCCCCCCCCCCTCTCTCTCTCTCTCTCTCTCACACACACACACACACACACACACACACACACAAACTCCCGGTCGCAGGGTTGCAGGCTGTGGATGACCGTTGGGCAATTTTTTGTCGAAACAGGTCGATTGGGAGGCCATGCAGAGCGTGCGGCCACGGTGCACCGTGGCGCTTGGCGGGGCTGGGAGGGGCAAAAAAAGCCCCTATGCGCCATGGCACACAGGAGGCAGTTTTGCAAGTTACTTCATTTTGATATCTCAAGCATAGGAGCTTCTACACTCTATGCACACGACAATGCATTCTCCTTGGCAAAGTATGACTTAACCATTCCCTTCTTGATCTGAAAAGCCCCATCCTTTGGGCTTTTTGCCTTAATGCTTCTACTTCATTATGGAATGCTTTTTGGTTTGTATAAATACTTACCCACTTTGGGTCCTCCCCTTACTTAAACTAGCGACTGATGCCAGGCTTGCTTGTACACACAAAGGAACTTCATATGAGTTGCCTCTTACTCACTCCTGTGAGGATTACTTGAAAGTCATGGGATCCCCTTGAAAACAGCCTCTTACTTTCTCAAAATGTTTACATCCTTGGTAACTTGTGTGGTGGCAATCTCACCTTCTAATTTACCTATCTGCTACGTTGGACTTTCATTAATACCACCGTGTGGACTGATTTTGGCTCTTCCCTCTGTCCCATTTCTGGCTTCCTTGCACTACTGTCATGCCTTCGGAGCTTCCCCCTCTCTTTCTGCCATCAAATGGGGACTTTACTCCCCCTTTGAATGAGCCAACAGGCGCACTTTTTGTTCCTATAAGTATGGCAGCACCATTCCCTTGCTTGAACAGAAAACACTTTGCCTCTTGTTTTGGTTTTCTGTCACATTAAGATTGCCCGACTACTGCTCTCTTCACCTTACTTAAAAATGTTGGCTTTGTTAACCTTGGGTGTGGTTTCAAATACATTGGGTGTATGCATGAGTCCCATTGGACATAACGGTGTTTTGGAATGCTGTGATGTATGGCATGCATGCCTTTCCTCTCCCATTTATGATATTTTAAGAAGAGGTGGATCTAATATGGATGCAAGCATCCTCCCTCTTGTCACTGTCTCGAGAATGTGAGACTGTGGCAACCACTATATATGTTTGGTTTCTTTCCCTTGATTTTATATAATTTTTGGGACCCTCTTATTAAAATCACAAATGCCCAGACATTGCATGACCGGTGTGAAACGGTCGTTGGCCGAGAGTTTCCCAATTAAGAAGGGTAGGTCGCCACGAGATGGTCGGGCTAGTCAACATTGAAATCCGAGCAGTAAAAGGTTAGCTAGGCTCAATTAAAAGTTCTTTAGGCCCCTTGGCAGGACTTTGAAGTTGGTGGGTACTAGGAAATTAAACCAAAGGGAGTCAAATGGACTCTTGGCAGAAGGGGAGCTGCATGCAGGCCAACACACACTTTCTAGAAGCCTCATCCAAGAGGCGGCGCCCATTTTTGAGTGGGGGCTGATTTTTGGACTTCATAAGTGTGCCTCACAGTGTGGGTGAGTAGTGGGTGCAGGTGAGCACACCTTGAATGGAAAGATTGTCTTCTCCCTTGTCTCATGCAGTGCAATGATTTGCTCTCGTGCATCTCTCTATCCACTTTGCACATATGGTAATGTCCCTTTAGTTGGGCTTCTTAGATGACCATGTACACTCTAGGGTTTTATGCGCGTTTGCCTTTTGGAAGATGGACAACTAAAGCTAGGAAAGGTGCATACAAGTGAAAATCTTGCAGACATGTTTACAAAGGTGGTCAACAAGGAAAAGTTGAGCTCTTGCTCATCGTCAATTGGCATTCAACGATAAGAAGCCAGGATGGAAAGCAGTCACAGATTTGGTGTAGAGATCAGTTTCTAAGTGGGAGATTGTTAAGTATGGAGCTTGATTTACCCCTTGTAATTTTCTGTGTTAAAAACGCACATTTGTAAAGCCCCTATTATGAGGAGAAGCTATCATGCATGAAAAAAAATAACTCGCCAGAAAATAAAATCACTCGTCGAAAACCAAAATTTTCACGTCCTTGTTGGGGATATCCTCCTATTAGAATGTGCCAAGAAACTTCATCTAGCGAGAAAGCCTTAATTTGCATCTGGTTGTGACAGCTTGTAGCTTCATTGCCATAGCCATGTTTGGCATATCTTGCAATAAATGCACTCCAAGAGGACAACTTGCACTCTCAAGAAGAATTTTTCATGCTTTCACAAGGGCACCATATTTGGCATACATATCGACGTAAGCACTGGCAAGCATAGTATGCTCTTCCAACAACCCTTGCCTAGCAAGTTCATCATGAATTCCTTCACTCATGCTAAGATCTTACGGCAGACGTCTTCAAAGTGCAAGCATAGGTGTGTGTAGCTGGATAAAGGCCATCCCTTCGCATCGGGTAACTGGTTAAAATAGCCCATAGCTTCCCTGCCACAACCATGGTATTCCCAAATTTGGCATACATATAGACCAAAGCACCAACAAGAACATCTTTGTCCAACATCCCTTGACTAGCAACTTGGTCATGAATTCTCTCCCCAACTGAAGGTCTTGTGTAAGCCCACACGCCTTCAAGGTGCAAGCATGGGTGAGTTTCCTTAGACAACCCTTGCTGGGCATATCCTCCTATTAGAATGTGCCAAGAGACTTCATCTGGCGAGAAACCCTCACATTGCATCTGGTTATAACAATCTGTAGTGCGTTGCCATAGTCATGTCTGGCATATCTTGCAATCAATGCACTCCAAGAGAGGATGTTTCGCACGCTCATCAAGAATTTTTTGTGCTTTCATGAGGCATACATGTTGAGTAAATCACCGCCAAGCACATCATGCTCTTCCAACAGCCATTGACTAGCAATCTCTGAATTCCTTCACTCATGTTAAGATCTTGCATAAGGCCACACACCTTCAAGGTGCAAGCATAGGTGATTGTAGCTTAATAAAGGCCATCCAAAACAGCCATGTTCACAAGACCTTACAATCGACGTGTTCCGATAGAGGACATCCCGCCATCATGATCTTTTTGTCTCCATACAGGATATGTTTTTATTTTCCAAGGCTTTGCCTTCTTACTTTAATTTGGTTTTCAGCTAGTTGTTTCCTACTAATTTTCTTGTCCTGAGAATTATTCTACAATCGGTAACCTTTTTCTACTAGCAGTCATGAATTCTCTTTGTATAAGGTTGCTATCTTAATTTGCAAAGCTTAGTACTTTGGGTTTGCTTTCATGACTAATCTTGTCATACAATGTCTCCTAGAAAAAATAGCATCATTAACCTATCGGAAATATCTTTAAAAAAAAACAAGTAACTAAAAGTTGGCATAAAAGACCACTTGTGATGCGGTCTTGATAACATTCGGAGAAGTTGGCTTATTTTTTTAAAAGCAGTGCTTTGCATACTTTACTATCATGTCACGAGATTTGCTGGAATATGAAACAAATTTTGTTCTAATCAATTCCACCATATAAAAATTATTTTAATAAAAAAGGGAGACCTAAAACATAATATGGAATTAAAAACTTTTTTCAAGAAAAGGAGTGATAACCCTTGTTGATAAAACCAAAAATTGGAATTAAAAAGAGAATGCTTTCTTCTTACTACTTCATACAAACTAACTTTTAGGGCAATACCTAAATCTAAAAAATTTTAGGTATAACATGGATTGCAATTGATTGGTTTCTTGATACCTACAAAACATATCCAAGCATGTTGGAGTTAGGGTTGCAGGAAAACGCACACAGCTTGGAGAAGACAAAGAAAACTAAAGGCACACAACAGAGAGTGTATAACTTAGCGTGCAATGGAAAGATAGATAGCCCTAGAGTGATGGGCGTATATACAATGCACGGGGAAAAACTTCCTAGTGAGTGAAAAAATGTCCCACCGGTCCTAAGTGTGTTCACACACATCACTACCATATGTATATGGTAACAAATTCCCCCTTGGAGTGATGCGATGAATGAGAGCTGGCACATAGAGTGCCATGCCCTGAGGACATGATCAATCCACAAAGGGGAGGAAGCCTAAAGCTTTGCTGATAGATTCAAACTTCTCACGAGAGAATGCCTTTGTGAAAAGATCTACAAGGTTTTCGTCTGTTGGCACATAAGCCAAGCTGATCTTATGCACATGATGGTAGGCAAGAGGCAGCACAAAACATTGAATGCATGAGAATCAAGAATGGTGCTCGAGAGCAGCCAAGGCCTAGTTGCTCGGTTGATGCAAGTTGCTTGATTAGGTCTCCTCAATCTTAGAAAAATCGAAAAGCGAAAGGTATTAAAAAAAAGGGAATTTTTCGAGATGCGTTGAGTGGGTACAATCGAAGCCATATGGCAAGTGTTGAGCGACGCAATAGGCACAACAAGAAGGTCTGGACAAGGCGACGCGTAGAGCAGGTAGTTACGTGCAAAGGTAGGGTGGCGCGCAGAGAGAGGGTGAGGGACAGAGGCGATAATTGAATGAACTTGTGAGGCTACGAGCAGGTGTGAATATACTTTTTTTGAAGGGATTAGGTCTCCCCAATCTCAGAAAAATAAAAATTCTTTCAAAACATAAAGAGTGAGTTTAGGAAATGAAAATACACAGTTGAAAAGTCAAAAGACCTTTTGTGCCCACATAAATAGGTGTTTTTCTTCTCTTTCATTGTTTTTTTGAGCGTTATCTTTTCTTTAGCGTCTCTCTCTCTCTCTCTCTCTCTCTCTCTCTCTCTCTCTCTCTCACACACACACACACACACACACACACACACACGCACACACACACACAATGGTGTATCCGTCCTTTCGAGCTAGCAATCTATGTGCTTTGTCATTGCTTGTTGTTATGTGCTATAAACTAACACATCGTTTTTCTTGTTGTTGAGAGGAATCATTGAATTAGGAATACCTTTTAATTTTTTTGAAGCCATTAGGAGTACCTTTTGATTGATGCAAGTGGGGAGACTCAATTATTTGTGGTTGGAGATATCGAGCATCTGCAAAGAAGACAAATCTAACTGCATCAAATCTAGTTGAAAATACAAGATCTTGATTGTCCCTATTAAGGGTTTCCCCAAATTTGCACCGAGTCTCACGTAATATTCCCGTTGTTTTTGTCACATGCAATCCGAAAGCACATCAATGATTACGTATGCGGTATCCTCACTGTCATCACTCGGAACACATTGATTGCAAGGTATGCCCAACATTGCTGTGCCAAGGAAGCAACGAGTTTTCTTTTTCAAATCCGATTAAAAGAGTAGAATAAGACTTAAAGAAGCTAATCTAGGAGGTACCAAAATAAATGGACAAGATATCAGGAGCGAAAATGAACCATCATTCATGATTTAAGAAAAAAACTCTCCACATTTTGAAGAGAGGTATGATGGTATGTAAGACAAAATAGAGAGGAAGAAACAAACTACTATAGTATGCAAAGATCACCTAGGGTCACTGCATCTCATGTGAAAATTAGAGCATGAAAAACTTATGAAAATCAATTCTTAGTCCAATATGGTGCTTCTTGTGTCAGTGCCAAGCACTAGATAGTAAAAGTCAATTTAAAATTTTAGACGTCCTGCAAGGAGTCAATATAATTTTTCAACCAATTTTAGCCACAAACTTTAACCAGAAGAACGCAAGAGGACCATTTCACAACCTGTTTACCATATAGCTTTTATCCTTCCCAGATTTTCCATGAAGCCACGCTGTATGGTGTTCAGATTTGGGGACCCTCAAGTGGACCACCATGGCAAATCTGGTAGCCACTAATGGATGGAGATTTATGGAGAGGCCTCTAGTTTCTATGATCTCTTGAGTGTTTCAAGCTAAGGCGTCAGTGCCATATGAGATTATTCGAGTCGAGCTAGCTGCCCCCTCTCTTGTGGTCGAGTCCCTTCATGTATAATTTAGGGGACCTTCCCAGAGAAAGATATGCTCAGCTAGCCCTTGAGTCATCTCGACAGCTAGCGCTACAGGGGGAGAACATGTTGGTATGGGCAGATGGCATCATGGTTTTAGTCACATGGCTTCAACATGCCGTTCTAGTACTCCTTGGACGCACCCTCCTTTTTCTCACACAGACAGAGATCTTTAGAATCATACGTAAAGATTTGATTCAACTAGATACCAAGAGCACATGGATACAGCCGACACAAGAGTTGGGTAATAAGATGGCTTTTATAGAGAGTATCTTCTCGAACTAGCAGAAGATGGATATGTGATCAAACCGGCCTATATAGACATTAGTTTGTCCTATGGGATACGATGTGCTATGGGTCAAAGGCGCACATCATTGCACCAGTTAGAGATTGAGACTGACAGATTTAGGAGAGTACCAGCAGAGGCCAGGATATGCCATTTGTGTCATATAGAGCCAGGGACAAAGCTACATCACATTTGTCATTGTTCGATATACTATGAGATACGAGGCCGCTTTCATGTTCTATTCAGAGAGGGCTTTGGACCATTGGCTAGAGTCATGAGATATCAGGATCAGAGATGCCTCTAGTTGTTTTTGCTAGAGCTGCACAGACACAGGGAGAGTCTCTTGAGGAGATCAGGCAATGAAAGACATTTACAGAGGGAGATTATTGACTTCTTTAGAGCAAGGGCTCAATAGAAAAATTAGCATGCTCCACAACAGACTTCAGAGCCCACTCATACTAGAGGTATATTAGTTGACAGAGCCATTGAGCTCGGGAGCGCTAGGCGCCCACGTCTACGAGGGCGACCACGACATTGACAGAAGATCCATCAGAGGATCAAGACTATTCTAGCATGACATGTGAGACACCTAGTACGACTATTTATAGAGGTGACCGATGACAAAGCTCTTCAATGACTGATGCAATACTTTCTCGAAAAACACCCAATGCCGGGCATCCTCGAGCACTGATGATGATGGTGATGTTTTTAGTCTTTCACTATACTTCGCTTTATGTTATGATTGTACCCATACATTGGATTAGATCCACCAAGATTGTATGAGTTTGGTCTCATAGGTCATTTTGGCCTTTTGAAGACGTTTAATGTAACATTTCATTTCATTTCATTTCCACATGCATTCACCTATGCTTGCAACTTGAAGGACCCATAGATGCATTCATCTTTGCTTGCACCTTGGAGGCATGTGGCCTTACACACGACCTTCATATGAGTGAGAGAATTCACGATGAGATTGCTGGGTTGTTGGAAAACCATATTGTGCTTGGCGATGCTTTGGTTGGTGTGTGTACCAAATGCGGCACCCTTACAAAAGCACAAATTCTTGATAAGCTTTTTATCTGAAATTTAAACACATTGATAGATAGATATGCCCAACATGGTTGTGGTAAGGAAACTCAATGTTGTTTTAAGTACATGCAGAGGAAAAGCCTCACTTCAGATGCAATTTGGTGGCCATACGCAAGACATTGATATGGGTGAGAGAATTCACGATGAGATTTCTAGTCCGAGGCAATTGAAGAAAGATGTCATCGTTTCTGGTGCTTTGGTCAATATGTAAGGTAAATATGGTGCCCTCACTAAAGCACTTCTCTTGGTGAATGTTTCGATTGCAGGATATGACAACATGGCTGTGAAATGGAAGCTCTTGGCTGGTTTAACCAGATGCGAAGGGAGGGCCTTTCTTCAAATGCATTCACCTATGCTTGCACCTTGAAGGTTTATGGCCGTAGGCAAGATCTTCACATGGGTGAGAGGATTCAGGATGGGATTGCTTGCCGGTCCTTTGATTGATATGTATGCAAAATGTGATGCCCTCAAGAAAGCACAACAAGTTCTTGATGAGCATCCTCTCTAAAACATCATCTCTTAGAACGCTTTGATTGCAGGATATGCCCAACATGGTTGTGGCAAGGAAGCTCTCTGTTGTTTTCATTGAATATGAAGGGAAGGCCTCCTTCCAAATGCCTAACGCATGTTGTCACTCTGGTTTGTTGGATGAGGGTCAAATGCTTTTGGATAGCATGAGGGAAATTTATGGCATTATATAGGACAAAAAGCACTACACATGCTTAATGATCTTTTAAGTCAGGCAAGGCATTTTGACAAAGGTATTGAGAGTAATCAAGACAATTCCATCATCTCATTCTCCTCCAATTTGGGTGGCCCTTCTAGGTGACTGTCAAGAATGGGGGATCGTGGAGCTTGTATGATCGACCTTTGAGCATGCAATATAATTAAATAAATGTAATGTTGCAGCATATGTGTTAGTGAGTACGCATGTGCTCAATAGAAGGCTTTCTATCATGCCATGCTTCATATGGAGTCATAGACTGCAAAGCTTTCGTAGGACATGTGTTAAGTGCATAAGTGGGGCAAATGATGGCCTCAAGCCAAAACGAATGCTACAAAGCTTGACTTCTGACCATACATCGTGCCAATTCTATAACATGTTTTTCCTCTCAGCAACACCATTTTGCTGAGGTGTATACATCATTGTACATTGATGTTTTATCCCACGACTAGCGAGAAATGCATTAAATTCATGAGACATTTACTCCCCCCCTCGATCTGAATGGAGGGTGCCCATAATACCTTTCAAGATATTTTCAGTCGTAGCCAGAAATTGCTTGAAGCACATAAACACTTCGGACTTCGCTTTAAGCGGATACACCTATGCATGCCTGGACTAATCATCAATGAAAGTCACAAAGTAAAGGTAATTCCCCAAGGACGAGGTTTGCATGGGTCCACAAACATCACAATGCACAAGCTGCAACCTGCATGTAGCCTTAAGTGAACCATCCTTTGGAAACTTCGAAGGCTATATCTGACCAGAATACAGCTTTCACAAACATGCTTAACATGTGCTTCAAGAGGTGGCGAAGGAGCAACCATATCATATTTTTGCAAACCAAGCAAACTAGTAAAATTTAGATGTCCAAAACGTGCATGCCAAAGTTTTGCATCTGAAATAGCTTTTGAATCCACAACATCATTTGAAAAATTGTACCCACACTTGTCATACAAAGTGAGCTTACACAGCCCACAACATAAAATGCCAGATACAACAATTTTATCACCAAAACTGAGATCATGTACTGTACATTTTTCATCCACAAATTCGAGTACAAGACCAAGTCTAGCAAGTGTAGATATCGAGAAAGGATTCTTCTTGATCCCAGGTACATGTAATGCATCAACAAGTGTGAAAGAACTGCCATTTACGTCAGTAAGCACAATCTTTCCAACTGGATAAGAGGCATTGTAGACACAAGTGACAGTACTCCCATGAGGGACAGACTCAAGAGAGGTAAAAAAATCACGATGTGAGGTAATGTGCTTTGTAGCACCACCGTCAAAATACCACACATGTGAATCTAAAGTAACTAACATGCATGCATCATGACAGAAGGATCATATGTGCACTCTGCACTAAAAGCCCATTCTACATCAACATCAGCATCATTGTCTCCTTTCACAGAAGACTCAACAATGGCTGCATTTGTAGCGGAGCCAACATTTGTAGTGGAACAAGCCTCTTTCTTCTTAGCCTTCTTGGCCTTCAACTTAGGACACTGCTTGATCAAGTGACCATTAGATTGACAATGATGGCAACGCATCTTCTTTTTGCCCTTTTCACCAGAATTCCCAGACGAATTGCTGCCATCAAAATTTTTAGGAACATAAAATTTTCCACTTTTAGAAGAACCATGAGAAGTGGTTACATTGTTGTTACCACCTTTTCTTTGAGTAGCAATAAAAGCTTGTTCAGCTGCATGGAGTTTTAACCCTATTTTTTTTGGAAAGTGACTCCTGCAATAGCAATGTGCATAATGCATCAAACTTGACAACTTTTTAAATTTCCTTGGGTCTTAAGTGTCCACGTACTAGCAAAAGTCTGGTAAGAATCTGGCAAAGCATCAAGAAGAGTCTGCACAAGCGCTTTTTATGTACACACATAACCATAAACACATCGTGTGCATAATTCAGCGTGCTAAACATGATTAAATAAGTATGGAACAACTGCATACACACTCGGCAAGTCCATACATACACTCGTATACAAAAAAGCAACCACCGAGAGGGTAGCTACTCAGAAAAACGACATAGAGAGAGAGATGATGGCTATCGAGTTTAGAGCTTCTCACCATGCTTTAGAATTGATTAAGGGCTGTCAAAAGGCTTCTTGCTTTGCCGCAAGAGAGCGGTAATGAGAGCTATGTAAAGGTTTTCACCACAAAGGCCGTCAGAGAGCGCGTACACCGTGAAAAGAGAGAGGAGATAATAAGCAAGTAGAGTGAGAGAGTGTTCTTCTTCTTCTTCTTCCTGTGAACGAGAGACAAGAGTTTATGGAGATGGTGATGAAGAGCTTTCACCACTCCGTATAATAGGTACGTATTACCGTGCTGTAGTAGACACAACTATCGACAATGAAATCTTAGCACTCCCTGCCAATTTGTAGGTGTTGAGCCAAGTTGGAATGTGCTCCAAGCCAAAAACTAGCACTACCTCTTCTGTTAAGCTTAGCTGCAACTTTTTAGGATCTTTTCTAAAATCATGGCTTGCTTTTTGGTGGTCAACTCTTCTACTTGCCATTCAATTTTACAATAAAAATTGACTAACTGGCTAGTATCCCTGCAACTAATGAAACTGTGACTACACTATGCCGCACCATGATACCCTAACATAATTATAACTTTCCCATACTACCCTGGCGTATTTATAATATCGCTTTTTATAAAAAATAATTCTCATAAAATTTTGTTTAATCCCGTTTTTCCTCCGAGTAGTCATTTTTAAATTCGACGGAGACTAAAAAGCTGTGTATTTATATGTTTAGGTCATCTTAAAAAGCATGTTGTGTCTCCAAAGAGTTGGTCGAATGGTAAGGCTTTGGCCTCTCAACCTACGGATTGTGGGTTCAAATCCTCGTTGGGTCACACTCTAGAGGGACACCTTGTGCTCACCTAGTGTTCACGTTGCTAGGGCTCTTGCCCTTGGACACTCAAGTGCATCCTCCTCCTGGGGTGGGTCACCTGAGGAGGAGGTTCCTAGCTAGTTGCTACAAGTTCTCTTCGTCATTCCCAGCATGTGTGCATCAATTAGGTGGCCATGGTGATGCCTACGTGTGGCTCTTGCCTGGATGGTACATTGTGCTTGCCCAACCATGTAACATGGATAATATTTGGAAGGGATAAGCACCTCCCCTGTGGGCCCTCGGTGTGTCGAAAAAAAAAGGATATTGCTTTTTAAATAAGCATTCTAAACCAAAATTTTATGAAACATGCATTAGAATCTATAATTTTTAAAAGAGACCCAATTTTTTGGGGATCTTACATCCTCCCACACTTCAAAAATTCGAGGTTTCCTCACCTTGACATAAATTATGGGTAATTTAGTTTCATTACATCATCATGTTTTCAAGTAGCATCTTCCTCAAGGTATGTTGACCATTTGACAAGGTGTTCAATAATGGTTCAATTACGAAGAGGCTTACTTATACTGTGAAGAATCGCTTCAAGATACACTTCAAAAGTTCCATCAGTAGAGGTAGATAATAAAAAATCACGAAGAATGTGATTTGGATGAGGTACATACCTCTTGAGCAAGCTGATGTGAAAAACATCATGTACCTTTATGTGTGGTGATAATAATTTTCTGTAAGCTTGATCATTGATCCTCTCTGTGATTACAAAAGGTCCACAATATCTGGCACTAGGATTTTTATATTTATCCATTGATAAAGAGGTACGAATGGGTTTCACTCTTAAAAATACCATATCTCATTCTTCAAAGAGTCAAGTAGATCTTTTAGGGTTAGCGTAACTTTTCTATCTGTCTTGAGTAGTCTTAATATCTTGTCGTATAAGGTCCATCTGTAGTTGCATTTCATCCAACATTTCTTTGGATGCTTGAACTCGTATTAGAGGGTCTTTCCATTTTAATAAAGTAAGACACTCTTGTCCATACGACGCTTGAAGAGGAGTCATTCCAATTGAAAGTTAAATGAGAAATTATAGGCAAATTCAACCCAAAACAAATATCTGGTCCATTTATCCTTCTCATACATACAATAAGCTCATAGCATGTCTTCAATGATTGGGTTGGTTCTTTTTGTATGTCCATCACAATTTGAGGATGAAAAGCAATCTTAAAGGCCAACTAGGTTCTTGTAGCTAAGAATAAGACCTTTCAAAAATTTGAGGTGAACTTTGCATCATGATAAAAAATTATACGACAGAGGAAACCATGATACATGAAGATACCTTTCATGAAGACGTGAGCTATATCCTTAGCTGTAAACGTTGTCTTGACTGGAAACAAATGAGTCATTTTTGTAAACATATCAACAACCACAAAAATAGAGTCATATCCTAAAGATGTAGGAAGTCCTGTAATAAAATCTGTGGATATTCATTCCCATTTCATATGTAGTGCATCAATTGGTTGAAGCTTATCGCGGTATTGAACTCATTCAACTTAAATACGTTGACATGTTAAACATCTTGTAACATAATTGAACACATCACGCTTTAATCCTAGCCAAAAGAAACTCTTCCTTATAGTATTGTAAGTTTTAATGTACCCTGGATATCCTTTAATAGATATATCATGAGCTTCTTGTAGTATTTGAAGTTTAATCCCACCATGATTTGGGATACAAATTAAGACGATTGTTGAAGTATAGATCATTGTCTTCAACATGGAAGCCTTTTATTTGCCTTTCTTGCTTCTCTGTACGATTATTCAAGTTCATTAGATACTGAATCTTTGTGTAATATGGATCATGATGTATACCTTCCCGAACAAGGTCAATTAAAGAGGTAGTAGAGGTTGTGATAGCTGCTAAATACTCTTTCTACTTCAAGCATCGGCTACGAGGTTTTCCTTTGCAGGATTATGTTCAATTCCAAAATCATATTCGCATAATAACTACATCCATTTTCGTTGCCACATATTAAGATCAAGGTGAGTGTAAATCCATTTGAGGCTCTTATGGTCTGTATGTAATTCAAATCTCCTTTCAAGAAGATAACGTTGCCACACTTTTAAGAGCATGAACAATGGTCAATAAGTTTAAGTCATGTGTAGGATAATTCAACTCATTGTACATAACTTACGAGATTCATAAGCTATCGGCCTTCCTTCTTGAGAAAGAATGCCACCAATTTCTTGTCCACTTGTATCAATGAGCATAGTGAATGTCTCTGATAAGTCTGGAAGCTGTAATACTGGATCTTTTACCGAAGCTTCTTTAAGTTTCTCAAAACTAGCTTGAGCACGTTCATTCCAATTAAACACTTTAGTCTTCTTAAGTGTATTAGTTAATGGAGATGCAATCTTAGCATAGCCTTCAATAAAAGTGTGATACATCCTATTAAACCAAGAAATCCACATAGTTCCTTTATGATTTTAGTGTTGGCTAAACTACAACATGTCTGACCTTACTTAGATAAGTAGAAACACCATCATGGATACAATAAATCCCATATAATCCACTTTGTCACTGAAGAAGGTGCATTTACTACGAGTTAATGGAGATGCAATCTTAGCATTGCCTTCAATAAATGTACGATACATCCTATTAAACAAAGAAATCCTGGCATAGTTCCTTTATAATTTTAGTACTGGCTAAGCTACAATATGTTCAATCTTACTTGGATGTAGAAACACTATCACTGGATACGATAAATCCCAAATAATCCACTTTGTCACTAAAGAAGGTGCATTTACTAAGCTTAGCATAAATTTGATTCTGACGTATAAGTCCAAGTACTCGTTGCACATGTGGTTCATGTTCTTCTTTGTTCCTTGAGTAAACCAAGATATCCTCAAAGAAGACAAGAACAAAATCATCACGATGCTCTCTAAACACGTCAATCATAAGACAATTAAAAGTTACAGGAGCATTTGTAAGTCCAAAAGGCATGACTATAAATTCATAATGTCCAAAGCGAGTGTTGAATCATGTCTTTGGTATATCCTCCTCCTTGATTTGGATTTGGTAATACCCTAACTTAAGATCAATTTTTGTGAAGTTAGAAGCTCCATGTAATCGATCAAGTAACTCATCAATCCTTGGTATTGCATACTTATTCTTGATTGTTACTTGATTCAATCCACGATAATTGATACAAAGATGTAGAGTACCATCCTTCTTTTGGTTAAAGAGAACAGGAGTACTCCATGAAGAAACACTGGGCTGAATGAAGCCTTGTTCAAGAAGTAAAGTAAGTTGCTCTTTGAGTTCTGCAGACTCGGGTACCGACATCTTATAAGGTCTACGAGCAATTGGTTGAGATCCTGGAACAAGCTCTATTGCATGATCAACTCCATGCTTAGGTGGTAACTATGAAATTTCTTCGATAAATACATCATCAAATTTTGTCAGTCATTAGGGCTCAAGTGTGTCTGGCTTCTTCTCTGTAGGGTTAAGCTTTAGTGCATATATCATTTCATTCTTCTTGTAACTCTTCATAATTTTGATAAAGTTCACTAGTTTAAGTTTTGGTTTCCCCCGTTTTCCAATAACTATAATTCTAGAGTTTTGGTTATTTACAAAAGTCAATGAAGCATCTTTACAATGTATGTGAGCATCATTGGCCTTAAGCCAATCCATTCTTAGGATTCCATTGTATACTCCTATGGGTAAGATTTTGAAGTGAGTAGAAGTATTTTGACCATCCAAAATAAAATTCAAATTATTCACTGAAGTATAAGATTTAACCTTCATACACGTAGCTTATTCCACTGTAAGGTCTGCATCAGGGTGTTCAGGCATAATGAGATTTCTAAGGCATCTAGGAGAGATGAAAGAATGTGTACTCCCAGTATCAATCAATAAGATAAAATGGCTACCTCCCTGATGTTTGATCGCAGCATGAACATATGCATTTGTTTGATTCCCTTTGCATCTAGCACCTTGAACTTTGTTAGCTTGAGATCTTCCTTGAGGTCTTTGATTTCCCCCTCCTCCTCCTGGACAAGATTGGCGGTTGAAGTTATTCCCATTATTGTTGTTGTTGGCGGGTGGCCCATTTTGTACAAAAGGTGGATTCCCTGGTCTAAAATTCCCTTGGTTTTGAGGTTGTCTCTGATTTTGGTTAAAGTTTTGTTGATTGCTCCACTAAGCTGTAGGCGATCTAGGTCTAAAATTTTTGAAGTTCAGTTTCGGGTTGAAGTTTCTGGGTTCATATTTGTCCACCAATTCTGTGAAGTTTGAATTGTTGAATGGACAATCTCTGGACTGATGGTCAAGATCAAGACAAGTATAATACAGATGATCTCTTCTAGCTTTCATACGTAATAAGTTCTCTCTTCTTTGCTGTCAATTTCCAGACCTTTGCTCCTCCTCAAGATGAGGTCTTTTGATTTCACAAAGAGAAGTAGGTTTTGGTTTCCTCTTTCCACTATTTGATAAATTTAGCTCAATAGGTTTGCCCGCATCAAGGACATCTGCAAAGCTGGTAAGATGAAGACTCTAAAGTCTAGCTTTCATAGGATTATGTAACCCTGACAAGAATCGAGCTACTTTGACTTCTTGAGTCATCCCTGGTGGAGCATAGTTGACAAGAGTCAAGAAATATTGATAATATGACTCCAGATCTCTGGTCCCTTGAGTACAATCAAGAAACTCATTCATACGGTCCAAATGATATACTTTGTTCTGATAGTCCTTCTTGAGTTGAGTTGAGATAATCCCAAGTTGTTGCATTAGGGTCAACATTATTCTCAAAACAGTGGTTTCTCCACCAATGCTTGACTGTCTTTTCTAATTTGAACTTAGCAATAATAGACTTGTTCTTTGCAGAGATAAATGAGCCAAATCAAAGTAGTCATCCATGCGCTCAATCCAATCTCAAGAACTTTTCCTACATCTTTGCCTTCCTTGCTAAAGTTCCCAGGTTGAGACTTGCAGAGCATAGCATTGATGTCCCTATCAATGATGGTATGTTGAGGTATAGTTAGCACATTGGTAGTTGTACCGGCTGTATTTTCTCTAGGAGGCATGGTAACTTACTACACCATATCAACCAAGGTTATTCTTAGTATAATACTCTATTCCGCTCGAAGTTCCTTTTAGCAAAATAAAATAGACAATTGAGAATAAGACAAGCGAGTAGGAGAAAGAATGTTGAATGAATTTCAATTCTACATCGCAAAATGTTTGAGGTTTGAGAAATTTACAAAAGTTTAATAAATTCTAATGGCTCTAATGTAATGTAATCTATAATAGCCATTGTGACATCCTTCAACTAAGGATCATAATGGTCCCATTCTGGAAGTATGTCTGACACGTGATCCCAACAATCCTTTATAATATTTGGATGGAATATTTCCGTTTTGGCATGTGAATCATGTCACTGCTATGTAAGTGAATTGTTGGTAGGTACTCTCATTTTGTTGTGAATCATTGCCTTCATGTAATTGAAGTAATCGTCAAAGTAGACAGAATCCGTAGGGAAGACATCCGGTGTGCCCCATCCATCAAAGTTGTGTATGTTTGCACAATCTAAGAAGCATTGGAGACTGCTGTAGGCATTGTATGAGATTTTTACGTTGTGTGGATTGTGGATTATGGATTTCCCAAACAAGTCAAAGAATAAATTCCAAGGTGCTGGGCTGAAGGAATGGTGGTCATTGGTCATTGACGGCTCCATGCATTGAACATGACAATACGAAATCATATTGTGGCTATCACTAAGGGGAGTATGTTTCTAGCTATCGAGGTTTCCTTCGTTGAACTTAGGGTAAGTTCATAAACATTTATATACAACACGGTTAGTAACAATGATTTCCTTTCCCAACTTATATTGAACCCATTCGATATGTCCTAGTGGTTTAAATTCTGAGTTCCCTGTAGCATAATGGTACCAAGCTCAGAATGTATTTAGCACAATACAATTCGTCGATAGTAACCTTCTCTTCTTTGTCCCACCCTACGTGGTCGTGACAAGTCGTTGCACTTTCACTCTTGTCTAAAGCTTCTCTTCCATCATAAGGCAAGAGAGTATATTCATCCATATCCCTCGAGGCAAGATGTCAATCGTCTACACAGGCACCCCATTGCTCAAGTTAGTTAGAACTGGTAAAACAAAAGCCAAAACTCAAAGGTTATGACCTTAAAACAATATAAATTATTTAAAGTTTAAACTTTTATAACCATATGAGCAAAAGTTTACATGCAACTTTGAAGGAGTTACATAAATGAAAAAGGTCCTATGAATCAATTCTTGGTTCCTATCATTGAGGTTCTACCCTTGAATTTGTTTACATCTTGGATCTCAAAGTTTAGAGCTTCTACTTGTGCACTAAGATACACATCCTCCTTCTCATACCACTCTTCCCCTTGAGATACGTCCATGGGAGGTATTGCAATGAAGCAATTTACATGGGCGTATTTTATACTTTTATACAATTTCAATATACATCAGAGTTGCAAGAGCGTCTACATAGGGGAGGAGTTCCCAATGCCCGAACTAGCATGGATTTTAGTCCATGAGCCGGACTGCATTCAATGGTACCTAGTGACTAGTGCTACCTCTGAATAAGTGATATGAATGAAAGCGCACTAAAGAAAAGTAACATTGTGGAGTGTGAATATATGTGTACACCGCATTGCACGAATAGAGAGAGAGAGAGAGAGAGAGAGAGAGAGAGAGAGAGAGAGAGAGAATAGTGGAGGATCAAATAGAGTGTGCAAAGATACAAGAGAATAATAAAAGAGAATCTTTTCAAATGTCCCATCTAAATGAAACAAGCAATCATGTGTTAATGCAATAACAAAATCAGGGTATACCGTATAATCAAAAAAATATAACAAAATGACTAGCACAACACCGGACCCTGTGTAGGGATCGATCGGTCCACCCATCCACTTTCTCCCAACTACAGAAAAAAGTGAATTTCACTTTGTTGGGAGCGAGCCAGAACACCTCTAACCTACCTGAAGCAGACACAGGTTGAGGCCGCTTCGCCTCCCTCCATGAACGCGAGCTCTGAAAGGATCCAAACACCAGCAGGTGGCAGGGTATCAATGCCAACCATAGCAATTTAGACACCCACACGTCTTTGATGCCCAATATTGGGTGTTTAGGCAAAGCAAAGGCAAGATCCCCAACGTGTTAGTCGTGTGGATTGTTCAACCCTCGATGCACTAATCGTGTAGATAAGCCTAACAAAAAAGAAGACCTAGGCAACACCTCGATCCAGCAAAGCCCTAGGTCAACGACCCTTTTATCTAAGGCTATACGATGTAGGTGATCCTAGTCTTGTAGAGATGCTGCCATAACACAATAATTCCAATCACAAAAGCATCTTCCACATGATGTCATATGGTACTCCCCCTTGGTAGCACCCCTACTACACGCATAGGTAAACTCGATTATGGAGTATTTAATAACTCGCATTCACAAAGTGACATCGGAGACCTAAATACATTTATTATCAAGTCTAATGAATCTTTTTAGTTGGCCAAGTGGATTTGTTCATCCGGGGAATCTATATACTGGTTCTCCAAGGAGCCTAGGGTCCAAAAATTTGATTGTGCAGTGGACAGGAAGCCGTTTTTTGACCGTAACTCTTAGCTCGTGCATAACCCAAGAGAGAAAATTTTCTAACTGATGTGTTTTATCTTTGGTTTAAAGGATTTGGCCTGATTCATAATGGTTTGTGAGTTATCACCAAAACAATGTTCCTACCGTCTACGTGACGTGAAACGAAAAGCGCTTTTTATGTACACATGTGATCATAAACACATTGTGTGCATAAATCATTGTGCTAAATACGATTAAATAAACATGAAGCAACTTCATACACACTCGACAAGTCCATACATGCACTCGTATACAAAAAAGGCAACCATCGAGAGGGTAGCTACTCAAAAAAACGAGAGAGAGAGAGAGAGAGAGAGAGAGAGAGAGAGAGAGAGAGAGAGAGAGAGAGAGAGAGAGAGAGAGAGAGAGAGAGAGAGAGATGATGGCTATAGAGTTCAAAGCTTCTTACCGTGCTTTAGGATTGATTAGGGACTATTGAAAGTCTTCTTGCTTTGATGCAAGAGAGCGATGATGAGAGCTATATAGAGGTTTTCACCATGAAAGCCATCGGAGAGCGCGTACACTGTACTATGAAAACAGAGAGGATATAATAAGAAAGTAGAGAGAGAGTGTCCTTCTTCTTCTTCTTCCCACAAATGAGAGAGAAAAGCTTATGAATATGGTGATGAAGGGAATACACCACTCCGTATAATAGGATGTATTGTCGTGCGATAGTAGACGCAGTTGTCAGCACTCCCTTCCAATTTATAGGTGTTGAGCCAAGCCAGAGTGTGCCCCAAGCCAAGAACTAGCACTAACTCTCCTAGTAAGATTAGCTACAAGCTTTTAGGAGCTTTTCTAAAATCATGGCCTGGTTTTTGGTGGTCAACTCTTCCACTTACTATTCAATTTTTACAATGAAAATTGACTAACAAGCTAGTATCCCTGCAACTAATGAAACCGTGACTAGGCTATGCCTCACCATGATACCCTATAACTTTCTTATACTACCCCGGCGTATTTACGGTATCGCTTTTTATAAAAATAATTTCCATAAAATTTTGTTTAATCCCGTTTTTTCTTCGAGTAGTCATTTTTAAATTTGAAAGAAACTAAAAAGCGGTATATTTATATGTTTAGGTCATCTTAGAAAGCATGTTGCATCCCCAAAGAGTTGGTCTAGCGGTAAGGTTATTGATGCATGGGTCAACAACATGACTAAACTCAACAAAGCCTTATTTTTTCAGGATTATGAATGTTGTGGATTATTCTATTGGAAATGGCCTATGACTTCGAGAGTAGCTGAATTAGGAAAATTATAGAAAGCACTTTTGTGAGATTACTTTGAGAGCATAGAGGGTGAACTTAATTAATGGTAGCAACATAAACATAGTACTAATTAACTTGACATGAACAATACTTTTGCAAGAGAGAGTTTAGAGAACTTGACAATAGTTGAGGACCGGATTTACATGGAGCCAGTTCCCCCTCCAATAGGCTTTTGTATTATAGATTCTCCCATCAAGAGAGACTTGGTATAATACAATCTTTGTGTTCCTTGTGACCTAGGTCTAGGTGATGCAATGAAGATGGAAAGCTTCATGCATCATGAGCATAACTTTGTAGAAAGCATTAACTATCCCAAGCCTCAATCCCAAGGCCTCAAACACCTTCGAAGGTGGAGAGAGCTAGCGGGGAATGAGGGTAGGGAAGAGGAAGAAGAAACATTCCATATGAGAAAGAAGTAGTTCTTCACTTATCATCACTGTTCTTGCTAGCATACATAATAGCATAGTAATGAAGATGGAGAAGATGGAAAGCTTAAGCATTGAAGTAGGGCTCTTGGTTGGATTTGCATTCCATAGCCAAGAGTGTTGGTGTAGGCTCTCACTTCTCAACAAGCTTGGAGAAGGAGATGGAGTTCCTCTACTTTCACCAAGTGAGAATCAGTGAAAAATGAGTGTGCGAGAGGGTATATGTCCCCAAGAACACCCCTTTCTTGCTTTGGTTGACCCCTCATTTTTGTTCAATCTTGAAGCTCATTGGACTCCTCTCATTGTATACTACCTTGGCAGCGGCGCCAAATGTGGGACGGGTGTCTAACCTCACTCCTATCTTATTGCAGATGTCATGAGAACATCGATTATAAATGTCAATTTATGGGATGAAGCTGACTCAACTAGTGCATAGAGGCTACGAGAGTTTGTCAATCTATTGGAAAACAACAAACAACTCGTATCTAACTCAAGCTACATTCAAATGAATGAAATCACCAAAAGCTAATCGCTCATCGGCAAACAAATCACATCCGTTATATCATCAAACAACATCCAAACGTTACGAAACTTGTAGGACATGTTTATAAGACCTAAGCACACATGCCTATGGTCTCAAATCTCACTTTAAGTCAAGTGCAAAAATCACGATTATTAACAGCAGTGAGTTTTTGACCTAGTGATTTTCGACCCAGAATGCATCTAAATGCTTAGCGATGATGCCCCAATACCCCGTCTATACTTAGTTTATGATTTTGAAGCTTATGTTCCTACTCATGATGAAATTAGACTGCGGGTCGACAACGCCAAAAGCTACGGATTACCATGGCATGCTTACATCAACGCGTAGAGCTCTTACCTGCGGTTCAACGCAACAAACGGCACTCCAATGTGACAACCGGGAAGGTAGTAGGAGAAAAGAAAGGAGACAAGTGAGCGCTGTTAGCTCACGTTGTGTTTCTATTATCCAAAAACTTAAAAATTTTGGCTTTTATACCTTATATAAGGTTTTTGTGGTCAAAACTAACAATCTGGGAGCTCTAACTAAGATAGGTTGATACAATATGGAAGCTTGTAGCCCCGGCTCATCAATTACAATGTTTATCTAGAAAGTAGGAGTTATAATATTTACAATGAAAGCTCCAAAAAATGTTATCCGAGTTAGCTTGCTGCTAACATTCCCCCCCTCCTCGTCTGTGTCGTCCCTTGACACAGCTTCATGGAGTGAAGTAGTCTTTGGGTTGACGGCTGGCGAGGCGGTCTTTAAGCTCTTATAATGCTTTCTCATATATTTTAGTCTTCTCTCTTTGTCAAGAACCTGCAAGAACTGCATGGTGACTCTGTTTTTAAGCTCAATGGCTGAATAGCCAACAAATCTGGATGTAAGGTTGCTAATCACTGGCCCAAATATCTTCATTTTCCAAGTGAAGAAACCTGTATAGAATGTTTCCTCAAACGCCAACATATTGCTAGAGGGAAAAAACATGCATCGACGGGCGTAGAAGCCGTAAAGGACTTCTTCGAAAGGCTGGCCACTTAAATCATAACAAAGACCCTTATTGCCTTCTAGGAAAGACATCCATGGTGCTCCTGCTTGATTTGGCTCGTGAAATCTTGAATACATGTGAGCAGCATTCTGCAAATTTTATATAATATGGCACATGAGAGGTCAGGAAGGCTTTTGAAGAAAGTCATGGCGCTCGTTAGGGTTTTCACCATGTCTTTCTCTGTTGCTGATCCCTGCTCTGGAGCTGGCAATCGTGGGTAGTTCAGCCATGTGGGCCGCTTCTTTTTTAGTGCTTCAAATGCTTGCCATGTCCTTACCCTCGGACGCAATGTTGGGTCTCTCTATACTGCGGCAGATGCTCTTGTGGACAGAATCAGATATCTTGGATTCTTGTTCAACCAGCTCTTTCTCCACTTGGGGTGGACATTCTCTGTGCCTTATGCCTGCATATCCTTGTATAGTCTTTCTTTTACCTATAGTAGCTCCACTTTGATCAAAGGGTATGGCAATGATTGTTGATGTCATTGTGCATTGATTTGGTTGGGAGTGAGTTGAGTAACATTGACTGAGTGGAGAACTCTCAACTCCTAATCCATTGGTGCTTTCCATTTGGAATCTGTCTCCTGGGCAACCTGCTCTTTGAGTGCATCTTCCTCAGCTTTAGACAGCTGGACCATGGGCACGTGCTCAACTTCAGTGAGGGGTTCTTGAAAATTTTCTTCTCCTCTAACTCTTCTGTCGGCTGTGTTTCCATCTCAGTAAAAGAGACTGAGGAAATGTCGATAGTTGGATGCTCCAAGGGACCTGCTTCTTCCTATGTGTTTGGTTGTCCCTCTCTCAGTAGCCGATTGACTCTTTTTGACTTTGTTATCACTTAGAGCAGTTGCTCTTCTTGTTGTACCCGTATCAGTGCAAGGTCTCTTCTTTGTGATTGCTCTAACTTCGGCTCTAGCTTGAGTTCCTTGTTCTTCTTTTCCAAAGTCTTATAGACTTCATATGCACCTTTTATTGAAGCAACAGCAGGATTTTTCCCTTATCTGTCTCAAAAATGATGCCTAATCATTAATCCTTTGCTCGGAGTATTGCAGAGATGCATTTGCTACATCGAGCTGTACTTGGATCTTCTATACTGACAGAGTTGTGGTTAGGAGTTCATTTGTTACCTCTGTCAGCTATTGATCTTTAGTCTTGCAGGCATCGGATAACTTGGTTAGAAGTTCTCCTAGCTCCTCCATTTCTTTTTGCTGCTTTTCTTTGACCAGTTGGTGCTATTCTGCTTCATCCTTTAGCTCTTTGATCTATCTCTGTAAATCTGAAATGATATTCATCCTGTCATCTAACTCTCCTTGTAGAGCATTAATGACTAGCTCAAGCTCTCTAGCCTTAGCATTGCGGCTAAGTGTTGGTGTTCGCATTTTTCATGTCATTTGCTACATTTACTTTGCATATTCATATACTTGCATGATGAATTTGTCGTTTGTCTACCATTCTTCAGACTTTGTAGGTTGTCTAGAGGTGTTAACAATTTTGGTTTGTGGCTCCTTGGGTGGGTCTGTGTTGGCTGCTTGTGGTTGCAGTGGGGGTTGTTCTTCACCTTGATGCGTTGCGGTTGCCTCAACTGCTTCTGTTGATTGAGGCTTTGTGGATGCCTCTATTGTTTCTTGTTGGGTGGTCGTAGAAGGGTCCTCCTCAGTTTTTTCTTGTGCTTTTGGTTGTTCAAAACCCACTTCTGCTTGCTCCTAGTGTTCAAGCTCTTTTTCTTTGGCTTCCTCGCCCTCATTGGGTTTAGCTGTGGGTGATGGGTGAGGTCTTGGCATTGGATGGTCTACCTGCTCCGTAGCGGGTGAGGTGGGATTTGAAGACATCTCCCCTTGGTCGTGGTGTGTTTCACTTGGTTCCATAGCCTCCGCTTGTCTTTGTTGCTCGGCTGCATCTTCCCTTACTTTCCTCTCAGCTTCTTGAGCTTCTTTTAACTTTAGGGCTTCTATGCGTTCAAGGAAGTCAGCGGGATCCTCTGCTTCTTTCCTTGCAGGGTTCTTGGTTATGGGTCCCCTTATCTCTCTTGGAACCCATCTTTCTGGGTCCTCACCTGCAGCTTGGCGGCTTCTTTCATAAGTTTGTTTTCCCCTTTCAAACCTCGCCTTCTTCTACTGAGATTCTTCTTGATGTGTAGCTACAACTTTCTTCTTCATCTCTTCAATTCTGGCCCTTCTCTCCTCATTGTCTGAGCTCTCACTACTATGAGCTTTGTGGGAGCTTTTGGCAGATTCTTCATGTGACTTATAAACTCTCATGTGATTCTTCATGTGGTTTTGGGAGAAGGTTGGGCAGACACAATCCATGTGTTCTGATCTGGGGCTGGTGGAAAATTGTTGGCCATGCCAGTAGCATGGTATTCTATTCTTGTTAGTACTTCAGGTGCACTCAAATAGGTGAATTTACCTTCTTTCTTGGTGCCTTTCAGCGTTGTCAGCACATACTGCGCGTGATCAATATGCTGTCTGGTTGTCGACTTCAACACTTGGGTGAAGGTGGTCGCAATCGCATGGTTTGGGGTGGTGTACCTTGATGATCTCTTTGATAAAAAGTGAAAGTGATGATGGTATAGGCGTGTTGGTTCACTTGCCTTTGGATGAGGTCGGCAAAAGTTGCAGCAGCAGTCTCCTTGGTGAACGTGCCTGCTAATTTTCTGTCTCGGGCCCGCATTGTCATCCTTTCAATCGGCAGCTTCAATGCCTCGCCACAATCTCTTTTGTGATCACTCCTTCAACTTTCTACCCTTGTTGGTCGGTGATGTGGGATGACCTATCTTCTTTGATAGTAGACAATAACTCATAGGCTTTCTGGAAATCTACGCCGCCTGGTTCTTGGTCGTAGAAGTCCATGAGGCCTAGCCTTCTGTTGGCTTCTTTTGTGTCTGGCTTGGCAGCTACATCATATATTTCTTTTGGTAGCATTTGTAGCTCTACTTAGTGTCCTTCTTCGCTCTTGAACCTGCCTGTGAAAATCGTGGTGTTGTTCTCTTCAAGTTGTTCTCTTGACAAGTATGTTGCCTTGGTCGTCTTCACTGAACTTGTGTCTAGTTGGTAGGGTGGCAACTCTCGCAGCTTTTTTTTTTAGGACACCCTTTTCTTGGCCTTCTCAACAGCTTGCATTGCTCCTATTAGGGAAATACAGTGCCAAAGTTAGAAAATTTTGTAAATTCCACTCTGAAATGCTTTGAGTCTAAATTGCTAACAAATTGAGTCCAATTTGCTTCAAATCAATTTGGAGCATGCATAGATGCATACAAACATGTAAAGATCAAAATCATAAAGTTCAAGCAAAAATTTGCAACCAAGTAAATAATTGCGATTATTTACAACTGGAAATTTTTTCCAACTTTTTGCATTTCTGACATGATAGGCTTGAAATATATAGCATTTAGGTGCTCTGACTGAAGTGTGGGCTCAATTGAGTGCACTCGGTGGAAATGGTGCCAGATTTAGGCTTTCAGTCTCTGAAACAATATATAAAGGGATTTGAGATTTTGAGATCCAAATTTGCTCAAACTTGATCAGTGGACTTGGGACATCATGTGCCATGGTCCCATAAGGTCAAAGTTTCAATTTTCTCCCATTTTGGCAAGAAAGTTGTTGGAATTAGGGTTGCAGAGAAACGCACACAGCTTGGAGAAGACGAAGGAAGCTCAAGGCACACAATAGAGAGTGTATTACTTTGTGTGCAATGGAAAGATAGATAGCCCTAGAGTGATGGGCGTATATACAATGCTCGGGGAAAAAAACCTCCTAAACAGGGAAAAAATGCCCCGGCGGTCCTAGTGTGTTCACACACATCACTACCACATGTATATGGTAACAAATCCCCCCTGGAGTGATGCGGTGAACGAGAGCTGGCACATGAGTAAAGGGAGGTGCCATGCCCTGAGGACATGATCAGTCCACAAAGGGAGTAAGCCCAAAGCTTTGCGGAAAGCTTCAAGCTTCTCATGAGACAATGCCTTTGTGAAAATATCTGCAAGGTTGTCCTGTGTTGGCACATAAGCCAAGTTGATCTCTCCTGCTGAGAGCCTCTCCCTGACATAATGGTAATGCACCTCAATGTGCTTTGTGCGAGCATGAAAAATTGGGTTCCTCGCAACTGCCAATGAGCTCTGACTATCAGTGTAGATAGTTGTGGTAGTGTCATGTCCAACACCCAAATCAGCCATAAGGCGTCTGAGCCATACACACTCAACCGTAGCTGTGAAGACTGCCCTGTACTCAGCCTCACAACTCGAAGTGGCCACAGTAGGTTGCTTCTTACTCAACCATGATATACATGAACTGCCAAGCATGAAACAAAAACCACTTGTGGACACTCGCGTGTCAAAACAACCAGCCCAATCTGAGTCCGAAAAAGCATGTAAGTCTGGCGGCAATGATCCCCCCTTGGGATAAAACAAGCCAAGATGTAAAGTGCCACTAACGTAGCGGAAAATCCTCTTGACAGCCTACCAATGCTTAGACCCTGGGCTGTGCATAAATCTGTTGACCTGTGAGACTGCAAACTGAATATCCGGCCTCGTGTTGCATACATAAATGAGGCAGCCAACAGCAGTTTGGTAAAGAGTGACATCAGCAGGATCGCCAGCATCACGTAGACTCAACTTCAAACCTGTTTCCATGGAGTGGCAATAGGTTTGCAATCCTCAAGTCCAAACTTACATAGCAATGTCTCTATGTAACTTTTCTGACACAAGGGAATACCACCATCACACTGCTTAAACTGTATATACAAGTAATGATGCAACAACCCCAAATCTTTCATCTTGAAAGTAGCATTCAAATCAGCCTTAAATTCAGCAATATGTCTCTCATTTGGTCCAGTGATCAACAAATCATCAACAAAAAGAACCACAATGAGAAGTACATCACCCTCACGCTTTACATACAATGTGCTTTCTGTTGGACTGTTATGAAAGCCTCGTTTAACCAAATGAGTGTCAGCTTTCTCATACCAAGCATGAGGAGATTGCTTCAACCCATACAAAGCCTTCTTACATATGCACACTTTGTCCTCTTGTCCTTTTATGAAAAAACCGCGAGGCTGCGTTACGTAAACTTCCTCAAATATGTCACCATTCAAGAAAGCAGTAACAATGTCTGATTGATGTACATCCCAACCAAAATGAGCTGCCAATGCACATAGAAAACGCACAGTAGTCATACGACAAGTGGGAGCAAAAGTTGTTAAGTATGGAGCCTGATTTACCCTTGTAATTTTCTGTGGTAAAAGCGCACATTTGTAAGGCCCCCATTATGAGGAGAAGCCATCGTGCGTGAAGGAAAATCACTCACCGGAAACCAAAATTTTCACGGACAAGAATCAGGGGCAACTTTAAAGGCCTCGGGGGCGGAGGCCCTCGAGACTTTTTTTTGGTCGGAATATTCTTTTTCGCCGAAATATTATGGCCGGACGGCGACCGGAAAGTGGTCGGAAAACAACCGGTCGGTTGGCCAGTGGCCGGTAGTCAATGGCCGATGGCCGGTGGTCGGAAGTCAATGGCCGGTGGCGGGTGGTCGGAAGTCAATGGCCGGTGGCCGGTGGCCGAATTCAAAAGCGGACTTGTCTTCTCAAGGGCGGCCACACATGGGCGGATTGGAGGGTCCGATTTGGACTTATTCGCACAAGGGCGGCTACACATGGCTGTCTCTCATAAGAGAGGGCAGCCCTTTTGGCCTATAAAAGGAGGCCATTTCTACACACATTTCATAGTGTGAAGTTGATGCAACAAGGTGAGTGTGAGGTGGTGAGAGTGAAGCAAGGCGGGAGCTCCATTAAGGGTATAATCCCTTTGTAAACTACTTCTTGTCTTGAAGTACTAAAGCCATTGAGTGGCTGCTTTCCCGTGGACGTAGCCCACATTGGGTGAACCACGTATATCGTGTGTACTCTCTCTCTCTCTCTCTCTACTCTATAATCTCGTATATATAAATATGTCTCTCTCCATTAAGTAATCTACTCAATTATCTATTTAGCTACGTCTTATTTCCTAACAAAAGTCTCTTCATAATCTATGCCTTTTTGCTGTGCATAACCCTTTGCAACAAGTAGAGCCTTATGGCGATCAATCTCACCATCCGGCTTACGTTTCAACTTGTAAACCCACTTTGTACCAATGGCCTTTTTGTCAGGAGGCAAATCACATAAAGTCCATGTGTCATTTTCTATGAGTGCATCATATTCTGATTGCATGGCAGCCATCCAATTTTTTGAATTCTGTGCTTCATCAAAAGACAGAGGCTCCTCAACATCATGTAAGCTAGACACAGCCAAAGCATAACAATCTGATGCATAAGATGCATGGCGAGAGCCTGAACGAGTACGACTAGACAAAGGTGCATCCAATTTACTGTAACGCAAAGTGTGCACCAGCCGTTTTGGCATACTTCTAGCCTGCTCATTTTCAGCCCTTTCCTCATCAAGTACATCATGTACATTTGCATCAATAATAGGCTGATCTAGAACATTTTCAGAAACCCCCATAGGCTCTACATTTTCCTCATTGGAACTTACATTCGTATTTCCACCACTGAAAAGAGTCAACAAAGTGTCATAAATGTCCTGTGAGCTTACATTACTGTCTCTAGTACATGACAGCAAGGGCTGAACAGAATCTTCCACAAACACTACATCCCGAGAAACCAGAATACGTTTTGTTTGTGGATGATACAACCTGTAACCTTTTCTTTCAGCACTATAACCAACAAAAATACATTTGACAGCCTTATCATCCAATTTTCTGTGCTGCACTTGTGGCACCAAAGCATATGCCAAACAACCAAAAACACGCATGTGCTCAATAGAAGGCTTCCTATCATGCCATGCTTCATATGGAGTAATAGACTGCAAAGCTTTCATAGGACACCTGTTTAGTACATAAGTGGCACACATGATGGCCTCAAGCCAAAAACAATGTGGTAAAGCTTGACTTTTGACCATACATCGTGCCATTTCCGTTAGTGACCTATTTTTCCTCGCAGCAACACCATTTGCTGAGGTGTATAAGGCATTGTACATTGGTGTTTTATCCCACGACTAGCCAGAAATGCATTAAATTCATGAGACATATACTCCCCCCCTCGATCAGAACGGAGGGTGCCCATAGTACATTTCGAGACATTTTCAGCCATAGCTAGAAATTGTTTGAAGCACATAAAAACTTCGGACTTCGCTTTAAGCGAAAATACCCATGCATGCCTAGAGTAATCATCAATGAAAGTCACGAAGTATAGGTAATTGCCCAAGGACGGAGTTTGCATGGGCCCACAAACATCACTATGCACAAGCTGCAACCTGCATGTGGCCCGGACTGAACCATCCTTTGGAAACTTAGAACGCTGCATCTTACCCAAAATACAGCCTTCACAAACATGTTTGACAGGTGCTTCAAGAGGTGGCAAAGAAGCAACCATACCAGATTTCTGCAAACGCAGCAAACTGGCAAAATTCAGATGACCAAAACGTGCATGTCAAAGTTTTGCATCTGAAATAGCCCTTGAATCTGCAACAGCATTTGCAAAATTTTTTCCACACTTGTCATACAAAGTGAGCTTATACAGCCCACGGAAAAAAAGGCCAGATGCAACAATTTCATCACCAAAACTGAGATCATGAACTGTACATCTGCCATCCACAAATTTGACTACAAGTCCAAGTCTAGGAACTGCCATTAGCAGCAGTGAGCACAATCTTTCCAACTCCCTGAACTGGATAAGAGGCGTTGTTGGCACAAGTGACTGAATTCCCATGAGGGACAGACTTGAGAGAGGTAAACAATTCACGATGTGAGGTAATGTGCTTTGTAGCACCACTGTCGAGATACCACACATGTGAATCTGCAGCAACTGACAAGCATACATCATGGACAGCAGGATTGTAAGTGCACTCTGCGCTAAAAGCCCATTCTGCATCAACATTAGCAACACAGTCTCCTTTCACAGAAGACTCAACAATGGCTGCATTTGTAGTGGAACCAGCATTTGCAGTGGAACCACCCTCTTTCTTCTTGGCCTTCAACTTAGGACACGACTTGATCAAGTGATCATTGGCTTTACAATAATGGCAACGCATCTTCTTTTTGCCCTTGTCACCAAAATTTCAAGACGAATTGCTACCAGCAGAAGCATTAGGAACAGAATTTTTTCCACTCGCAGCAGAACCATAAGAAGTGGCTGCAGTACTGTTACCACCCTTTCTTTGAGAAGCAATAAAAGCCTGTTCAACTGCACACTGCCTAGTCCTTTTTTTTCTGGAAAGTGACTCTTGCAACAGCAATGTGCATAATGCATCAAACTTGACAACTTCTGGATTTCCTTGGGTCATAAGTCTCCAAGTACTAGCAAAAGTCTGGTAAGAATCTGGTAAGGCATCAAGAATAGTCTGCACAAGGGAACTGTCTAAAATGACTTCTCCTGCAGAAATAAGTTGCTCATTGATATCCTTGACACTAGCAAGGAAAGTGTCCATATCATCTTCCTCATGCATAATCTTCGACTCCAACTCTTTACGCAGCAAAGCAATTTTAGCCTCATTGCGACTTGCATAAAGACTAGTTAAAATATCCCAAGCCTGTTTTGCAGATTTTGCTGAGCGAATGTGAGGAATAATGGTGCGCTTCACAGACAACACAATTAATGCATCAGCCTGCGCATCCTTAACATCCCAACGAGCTTGTCCTGCCATAGGCAAAACAACTCTAACAGCTGCAATCCTTGCAGCAAGACCTGCAACATCCTCAACATCGCCTACATCCTCAGAACTAGGACGTACATCAATGCCTTGTACAATGTTCCAGACGCCCTTTGACACAAAAACATGTTGCATCATATAAGCCCACATAGGGTAGTTGTCCCCATCCAACCTGTCCTCAGCAGCAAACATCTTGAACACATCTGTGTTGTTGTTGTCAGCCATGGTAAATGCTGCACCTGATGTGAAAACTGCCCAAAAATAGGAGAAACGAAGTGGGAACAACCTGTGCTATATAGCACAAGTCGTAGAAGACTATAAGGCACCTGTTATGCAGAAAACGGAACTGACAAAAATTTTGCACAAAATGACGAAATAGCCTGTGCAGTACCGCCTGTAGTGGAAACGGAGGCCGAAATGAGCCCAAATCAAAATTATGAGCAGACCAAGCTCTACGAGTTCTCCCAAAATATTTGTCGACCTGCGAACGCTCGCCAAAGCTCAATGAAATTGGAGAAAGTGAGCAGGCGTGTGCTGGAGCAGCGGGCGACTAAGCCCGGGAGGACGTGACCTGCTCTGATACCAATTGTTGGAATTAGGGTTACAGAGAAACGCACACAGCTTGGAGAAGACGAAGGAAGCTCAAGGCACACAATAGAGTGTACTACTTAGTGTGCAATGGAAAGATAGATAGCCCTAGAGTGATGGCCGTATATACAATGCTCGGGGGAAAAAACCTCCTAAAGAGGGAAAAAATGCCCCGGCGGTCCTAGTGTGTTCACACACATCACTACCACATGTATATGGTAACAAAAGTAAATAATCACAATGATTAAATTTTTCATCAAAATGTACATTTTTTCGTGCAACTTGGTTTTAGGCATGATGTAGACTTTGTGTATGAGATATGGGGTGATTTGGATCAAAAAATGTGACAGATAACTCAAAAATTGGCTTAGAAAGACTTTGGTGCGTTTTTTTGACAATTTCCAAGTTTTTCTTGATCATTTTGGCTCATATTTGAAATGTGGCATGTAATAGGTGTGGACAAGTGATAGGTGAAGTGAAGGTACCATTTTCAAGCCAAAAAAGTACAAAAGTAAATAATCGCAATTATTTACAGCAATCTTTTTTTTTTTCAAAACGTGATAATTTTTTGACCTAAACATATTCAATACATCTAAAACAAGTCCTAAATTGAATTTGGTAGAGTTTTGTCGTGTCGGCATCACTTCGTGCTTTGTCGACTCTGAAATTACCAATTTTTGTGACTAGATGGCCTGTGGAGTTGATTAGTCACTTAGTCCTGATGCTACCCATCCAGTTTTGGCCCATTTGGAGTCAGTTTGACTTCATATGTCAAACTTGACGCTTTGTAACCTTTGAGATGTTTTCTGTTGTTCGAGAGCTTGCCTTGACTATTTTCATGAAACCATCCATGTACATAGTGTATAAACCCAGTCTATAAGTTGTCTGTGGAGTCAGAATCCAATTCTGGCATTTGGTAAAAACCTAGATTTTCTACTTGGGACCCCCCTCGACCCCTGCCCAACGGCCATCAGGTGATATAGAAGTGTTTTATTATATAGGGGCATGCTACAATTCAAGTCTCCTCCAATTTGGTTGAGCTGATAGGCCGCTATGGTCAATTTTAGGTCGTAGGACTTCGTGCACTGCTCGATTTTTAGGGTTTTTTCCCTGAGCTTAGACTTGCTACCAACCATATAGAATTGATCATTGATAAGCTTAGAACTTACCCCTCATGTCTCGTCTGGGATGGCGTTGTAAAAGAGCAACTGTGGACTCCGAAAATCGCGCGAAGAAGGTCGAGAGAGCTCTCTTCTCCAAGGGCGACTAGTGGAAATGAGGTGATTTTGGACTACCTTGGATATCTATACTCGGACTTTCCAAACTTTTTTTCCCCAAATTTCCCTATTAGTCCTACTAGGCCATGAAATCTATGTTAGACTCAAAAATTTCCTCAATCGGATTCCCGTAGCTCATTCTGCAAGAATTTGCAAAAGTAGGCCTTGGCAGCCTAATTTAGGCTTCCCGCTTCCATCTGTCGATTGGATTGAATTTTTTTGTGCATGTCCGTCTTGTCCTTTTGATCATTAGCGTATCTTCAATTTCTCCATCTGAGCTCATTTGCTATTTATTATTGATTTTTGACATGTTTATTGAAAAATAACAAAAAATAACAAAATACGCTAAAAAAACAAAGTGAAAATCCAATAATTAAGAAAATCCATTGAAAAACACAGCTTTATTGTTTTTGGTGTATTACTCCATTTTTAAGTCCCATAATCAAGAAAAATGATGAAAAATAACCAAAAAAAAACAATTTATGATGATTTTTTAATAGTTTATATACTATTTATACTCATTGAGGAGATGTTATCAGTTAAATTTCCCCTATTGATGACTTGTTAAGGGCATCATTAGGTAATTTTGTAAAAAAACACATGTTATCATAAAAAAAAATTCTCCCTCTTCAAACATTGCCCTTAATTACATAGTTCCCTTCCACCCCTCCTAGATGGTGTACTCCGGGACGACTGTGTGCATGGGTTGAAAAATCATGTCTATGCATAGCCTTGGTTGGCTCTACCATCCTTTGAAGATCAATGCAATTAAAACCATTGTGTTGTGCAAGAGTTGGATCTTGAGTAATTAACTCAAGGGTTTCTGATGTCGACGTTTTCTTTTGCTTTCTTCCAAAGAGCAAATGTTGTAGCTTGTGTGCTCTTTGCTTGATTGTACCATCAGGATGATTTGGCACACTGATTTCTTGAGCTGTTGGTATCAATAATGATGGTTGTCTAGCTTTTACCCACCATTGGTATCTTGGTATGCTTTGGTTCGAATATTGTGGTTGAGTCTTCTGAGACTTAACTCTCCATTGCTTTATCGGTTTTACAGTTTGCAAAGAATTTAAGTGCTCCTTTTTTCTTCCAAATTCATTTTGTTTTAGGTTCCCTGCTTGAAGATGCTCCTCTTTGTGTTTTGAACCTTGGAACCGTCTTTGGTATAGTAGATGATGTTATGGGCACCCACATTTGAATCGGCTTGTCCTTAAGCTGTGCTTTTGGTACCCAAATTTGCCTGACTCCTTGCATACTACTTGTAGCATTTGCTTGTCTATAGGATGGAGAATATTGATTGCTTTGTGGTTTGCTCTACTGGTAACCTCATTTCCATTCCTCCTTGCTTGGTGCAATTGGAACAATGAGTTGTCCGCCTTCAGGTTATAGCTTAAGCTGATTGGTATCCCAATTTGGTACTTCCTTGTACATCCGCATCCATGAGATTCCAAGAATCATTGTTTCATTCATGTGTTCATCTGGTAAGCATACAAATTGATGAGGGCATGAACATCCATGTGCTATCACATTTAAGTTGACTACTCCCAATGTCGGTGTTGGGTTCTTGTTGCATCCTTTAATAGTCGATATTCTTGTTGTCAAAGATTGACTTGTTGCTTTCTTATACGTGGAATAACTGACTGCATTTACTCAAGCTCCTATATCGACCAATGCATTTGTGCTATGATTGTTCAATTGTACTTTGATATGAAGGTCCATTCCATCTAACCATTCTTCATCTGTTGATATTGCATCTTTCTGTAATTCCCATAGTCGGTCATCTAGCTCGAGAGTGTTGATTGGAATAGGTATTTTTTTATTTTTGAGAGAAACTTTCCTTTTGAGTACTCAAAGGCAAGCTTCCTCTTGGGCTTCATCAATGAACTGCTATCATTTTATCTTTCTTTGCTTTGCTGCATACATCTTTTCTAGCAATTCATTGGTTAGTTGCAAATTGTACTTCTTTAAACAGTATCCACTAATCCAATTAGCCATTGGCTCACCATCTAGGGTGGACAACTTAATATCTCTACTTTGAGATACATCTTCAATGATAAACGGTCCGTTTTCCTTTTTCTTGAACTTGGGAATGTGTTGCTTAAGGGAATAGACTAAAACTAAGTCCCCTTCTTTGAAGATTTTTGTAACTAGATGGGAATCAAAAAACTGTTTTTGTTTCCACTTTTGTGTATAGATGTGAGCTACAGTTGTTAGCCTTTCTCATCAAGATTTTCTATATCTTCAAGCCTTTCTGACAATTCATGTCCAGTCCACTCAAGATCCTTAGCTACCCTTAGTGTCGGCAATAGAAATTCTATCGGCAGTATGGCATCAAGACCATAAACAAGGTTAAAGGGTGTAGCATTTAAAGCTGTTTTGAATGAAACTCGATAAGCCCATAGAGCGGCATGGAGATTCATTTTCCAATCTGTCCGTCCTGAACTAACCACTTTAGTCAATACCGAGCTAAGAATTTTATTCGTATGCTCAGATTTTCCATTTGCTTGTGGATGATAGGGAGCCAATTTGTATGGATGACCATAAATTCATCAAGCAGATACTCAATTACCTCATTGAGGAAATGAGTTCCCCTATCACTGACAATTTCTATTGGCAGTCCATATCTTGTGAACACATTCTCATACAAGAATGTGGTTGTGGTCCTGGCATCATTCTTTTGAGTTGCTTTAGCCTCGGCCCACTTGGTCAAATAGTCCATAGCTACAATAATATATTGAGCTTGGGTTCTATAAGCAGGAGGTTGTATTGGCCCAACAAAATCTATATCCCATTTTGCAAAAGCTCTAGCCCCCATCATTGGTCTTAAGGGAATGCTATCTACACGGGTTGGCATTTTAGCTCGTTGACATGCATCACACCTTTGAAATATTCTCTGGCACTGCAAAAAGTGTTGGCCGCCATATGCCTGCCATTAAGATTGCTCTTGCGGTGGTCTTACCAGAAAAGTGACCTCCAGCTAATCGAGTATGTGCTTGTTTCATAATGGAAATATATTCGTCTTTATTTGCACAAAGATGCAGATGTTCATCTTTTCCTCTCCGATATAATTGGTTTCCAATAAGAGCATAGTCTTTTGCTTCTGTTTCAATTGCTCTTTGGCGGTGTTTACTCATATCCTCAGGAAATGTTTGACTTGATAAGTAAGTAACTAGATAATTATGCCACTTAGGAACAAGTGATATTTGGAACAATGTCACATGAGGTATGGGTGCTTGTTTCTAGCATTGAGGACAATTTTTCACAAAGGAGTGAACATCTCTCCTCATAGTTGGCCAAAATACTCCAAGTCTCAAGATCCATTGCATAGTTTTGTCATTCGCAAAGTGAAGTCTTACTATGGTAATATATGCTTGACTTAGGTATTGGGTTTTGTCCTCAGGATTAATGCATAAAAGCAATATTTCATCTCGATTTCTTTTGTACAACCTTCCAGCTAGTAATTGATACATAGCCAATTGCTCAATTAATCCAATTGTAATAGGAAGTGGTATTTGCAAATCCATTTGGGATATGGTCATCAATGATACCATGTTTTCCGACCATCGAGGTATCATTTCCACGGAGAACAGATATGCATCCGGTAGATCATCATCTACTCCCTTTGGTGGTTCTCCTGATATAATCCTTGACAAATGATCTGCTCTTTGATGAGTGGTGCCCTTTTTCACAACTACAGTGAGATCAAATTCCAACAAAATGATGAACCATCTCAATATTCTTCCTGTGTTGCATGGCTTGTTGACCAAGTACAATAAGGCTTAATGGTCCACAAAGAACACAAATTTGTTAGCTAATAGGTAATGTCTATACTTTTTTACGGATAGATCATTCCTAATCCTTTCCTTTTTGTGGTTGTATAGTTTTTATCTGTCATATTCAACTGTCTCCTAGCATAAAAAATAGGAAAATCAATTTTCCCGTCTCCTGGTTGAGCTAGGATACCCAATGGAAAAATTGGAAGCATCTACATGTATGGGAAATATCTTATTCCAATTTGGTGCTTTCAATATTGGAGCTGAAGTGAGAGCTTGCTTAAGCTTCATGAAGGATTCTTCACACTCATCAGTCCATTCAAAGTGTGTAATCAATCTATACATGGGTTTTGCAATTATAGCGTACACATAATGAATCGTCTGTAATATCCACAATGTCCCATGAAAGCTTGAACCCATTTGATTGTTGTTGGTTTAGGAAAATCAGCAATAACATTAACTTTATCCAGATCAGTAGCTATGCCATTTTTAGACACTTTATGTCCAAGAATTTTTCCTTGTCTACCCATAAATGTGCACTTTTCATGATTTAAGAAAATCCTATAAAGTCTACATTTTTCGAATCCCTTTTTGAGGTGTTCAAAATGATCAACTTGGATTGATGAATGTACACATAAATCATCTATACATACTTCCAAGAAATTCCGAAGGTATCTTTAAAAGCATGGCTCAATAATCTTTGAAAGGTGGCAGGAGTATTAATTAACCCAAAAGGCATTACCCCATTTAGTTGCAAAGGCAGTTTTATGTTGATCTTTAGGGTCAACCACGAGTTGATTGTATCCCAAAAAGCCATCTAAAAAGCTGTAAGCTTCTTTTCCTGCAACTCGTTCTAAAACATGCTCAGTGATTGGAAGAGAAAAGTTGTCTCTAATGGTAGCTGCATTCACTTTCTTGAGATTCACACACACCCGTAATTTTTCATTTTTCTTGGGTACTACCACAATTGGAGACACCCAATCTGTGTGTTCAATTTCATAAATGAATTCGGCCTCCTTTATCTTTTCAATCTCTTCTTTGATCTTTCTGGAAAATGTCTCATTATAATTGTATAGCCTTTGTCTGCTTGGTTTCGCATCATCTCTCATCAGTATGGTATGTTGACAGATTTTTGGATCAACCCCCTTGAGATCTTTATAAGACCAAGCAAAGATATCTTGATATTCTTTTAGTAAGCTTAACAAAAGCTCTTCCTCTTCTTCCAACAGGTCGTTTGCAATTAGGCAAGTCTAGGCTCTTCTCCTGGTTTGGCCAAATCTATCTTTTTTGCGTTTTCAGGTCCTTCGTAGGAGACGCTCTGTTTTCATAGTTCCCTAACAGGTTGTTCGTCGACTATGATTTTTTGGTCCTGGAGAGTAATTTCTTGTAATCGGATGGAACACTCATTACATCTTTACCTTCCTCCTCTGTGGTTCCATTTCAGTTGTATATATCTCTTTTATTGCTTTCTTCAACTCTTGATACTTCTTTCTCCGTTCAACTCGTATCATGGTTGAATCCTTGTCTTGGTATTTAGGTTTGGCTTGAGTTTCCTTTCTCGTTTTTCTCGATGTTTTTGACATTTCTTGCTTCTCGTTTAAAGGATATCTACCAGTGATTTTGTCTTTGACACAATCATATGCATCTATCTGCATCAAAAACTGTGTTCTGCTGGAGACTGATGGCATAGGTCTAGCTTTCAAGTTTCTCGTATCTATTTTTCTTCTATACCATTTCTGTCTTCTTGGTTTCTGGTTTGGAAAGTCAAAAAACTTTTCCTCCCTTCCTTTTATGAGTAGTTTAGCTCTCACATGTTCTTTTTCTAACCCCGAATCAATTGAGGTAGCGGAATGTTCTTCTAACTCATCTGTTGTGAGGCTTCATCAAGTCCTTGGATTCTTGAATTTCGTCTTCAATGTGAAGGGTTGAGATCATTTGTATGGGAATTATGTCATAGCCAACCTCATTGCAAAATTTAGTAGGCATAGACATATTTACACATACATCCCTTGTTGCTAAAATTTGAGTCCACTCAAATGGTTCAAACAAATGCTCTAGAAAGGGTTCAGGTACATAGGCTTCATCAGTGCAATCCCTTTCTAAGATACAGTCTTCTCATTTTAAACCCCCATTTTCTGAGGCTCCGCATATCCAAATAGATGTGTCTTTGTTCAACCAAGATGGAAGCTTAGTTTCAACCGAAGAGACTGATTCAAATTCTTATATGGGTGTTTTCATGACATCTCTGCAAATGTGAGCATTTAGATTAACCATTGTTATTGATCCCACTTGCTTCAAGTACAGATAATTGTCTTCCCAATCCTGGATGAGTTGTACTTGTCGCATGAAAGGTCTTCCCAAGATGATTTCATAATTGAGTCTCTTTCCAAAGTCCACTATTGCGAAAGTGTGTTGATAATCAATTCCACAAGAATTAACTATCACTTTCTCAAGCAGTCCTAAGGGTTTTTCGATGTCTCCATCAGCCAATTGCAGTTTCATTTGAGTTTAGCTTGAGATACGCAATCCCCATACAAAGATTGTACATCCATGTCCATATTAGGAGGTAGGTTGTCTAACCAAACTTCCTCTATAGGAGCTGACTTCAAAGTTAGGCTCCCATCATTAATCTCTCTAAATTTTTCCCATAAGTGTCCTGGCTAGTCTTCTTCTATGAAAGGAATTCCATCTAATGCATCTTCACTGTCAGGCACTATGAGTTCTGGCTCTTTGTTTCAAGGTGGGGTTCTACCACCACGTTGGATTTCTCTTTACTGGTTCCTAGCATAAGCTCCTCAGGTTTTGCCACACTCTCGAGCTTGGGTTTTTGTTTTTCCAACATCTCTTGAGTAATCCTTACGAAATTTTGATAAGCTTCAAGCTTAGCTTTTTTCATATCTAGAGAAGGATAGTTTTTCCATTTGTTTTCCATGTTTTGGCCTGCTTTAAGTCCCACTTGGTAAGCTTCCAAGGCTACGTTGATTGGCTCAAAAAATTTTCTACCAAATTTCATCCTCCAGATTTCACTCTGATTTCCTTGATTTCACTTCCAATTTCTTTCACTTTTTCCTGGAATAGTTTCTTTGCTTTCTCCTTGATTTCAGCCCTTTGTTTTTGTTTTCTCATCTCATACCTTTTGATTTTGCTTCTCTTGGTCTTTTGAGAGGAAATTTTAGTATTCTCCAAATCATCAGAGGAGTTATGTTTCTTTTTCTTAGCCTCGGCTCTAGTGATTACCTTGATTGGAACAATTGGTTCACTCTCAGATGAGCTACTAGGTATCACTTGGACTATGTTCACAACTGTTTTATCCTTGTTTAAAGGATTTTTCGGACAATCTTCATGGAAGTTTCCTCCCTTTTTGCAACATTGTATGCAATAAGCTTCACCTGGCTTAATGTTCTTGTCAGGCTCTAGGCACTCATTTTTTCAATGATCATCTGCACCACAGTTATGATAGTTCCCAGTTCTTGGCTTAATCATGGGTATTACCATTGGAGGTCTAACACCTTGATTAGCTACATAGTACATTGGTGTAAGCTGTGGTGTAGTATGAGTCACAGGTTCTTCCATTGGTGGTGGATGTGAATTATACCAATCTCCTTCTACCATTACTGTAGATGGACTAGGCTCAACATAGGGTGTAACAGGCACTAGTACTTGTTCACCTATGACACCCTCTGAATGCATGTACTTTACAGGTACTGCATTATGTCCAGGATATGGAGGTTGTTGACCCAACACGGGTTGAGGTCTTTCCATACCCCTCGGTGGTCTTTGAGCTAGGGCCATAATAGGCTGATATTTGTACATGGGTTGTCCTTGTGGCCTCATAGGCACGTATTGAACATTCCCATTATACTTTGGTCGGTAATAGCACCCATTGGTCTCATGGTTGGTCCATTTATCCTCGATTGCACACCATTTTTGCGGCCTAATTGGTTGTCCCTGTTGAGGTATCCCTTGCCTTGGTCCCCTCATAGGTGCTTTTTCCATATTATTCATCATTTCATTCATCCTTTTGAGCATGTCTTCTATGGTTGTAAACGGTGCTGCAACAGCCATTTCCACTTATTCTGGTTCGGTGGATGTTGTTTTGTCACTTTGGTTATCCTTAGGGATATCTTTTTCATTGAAAATATCACAATTGTCTCCTAAGTCAATAGCTTCTGACACACACTCTTCTTGAATGTTTCTTGCTATACAATAGAGCATGAAGTTCTTTGTTTAGCAGTCCCTCTAGAAACAATGATACTAGCCTTTCTTCTGCAAGTATCTCTAGCTCTGGGCATCTTGCAATATATTGCTTCATTCTAGTTGCACAATCCCTTATAGACTCACCTTGTTTTTGTTTGAAGCTATAGATTTGAGCTACCGTATTATGTTTGATCCCCGTTTTGGAACGTGCAGCTACAAATCCTTGAGCTAACGTATTTAAGTCCATGATTGACTTTGGTGGAATGTTTTGGAACCATGTAAGTGCTTTCTCCTCTAGTGTCATTCCAAATCTCTCGAATTGAGTATGGAAATCAAATATGCTTTTGCTCTTAGCACTTGCTTAAAGCTTGCTAAGTGGTCATACGGATCCTTAAATCCAATGTATTTTTTTGACCCATTTTGAAAATCAGCTAGCCTGACACGTCTATTTGGTTCAACTCCCAATTTCCTGGCAGTTGGTCTTGTTCCGAGTCCTTCAAACCAGTCTGTTGGAAATAGTGACTTATGTAGCTCTGGACTGGCTTTAGTGTAACCCGGTTTTCTTCGTGATGAGGTGGTCTTTGGTTTTTTAGCATAACTCTCAAAAGATATCTCTTGGAGTTCATCTCTGGAATAGTTTCTAGTCCTTGGCCCAATATCCAATCTCTTATGGAGTACCCTTGGTATTTGGTTTGTTCTACCTCCTCCGGACTCATCATAAACAAAGTTATTGCTATAACAATCTCTAAATAGGTAGGTTGGTAGATCTGTTGATCCCTTGTCTTTGATTTTGAAGATATAGATGATCTTCATGGGCGTTAATTGTCCTGATTTGGCATGAGAAGTCCGTAGAAGATCTTTGACGTTTCTATCCTCCCAACAATAGCTCCAATCCTAGGATTATCTGTGCTAAGCCGTTTCAAAGGCTTCAAATCAACTTGATTGTATCCCTCGAATTCTAAAGTCAGTGGTCCTTCTTTTACTGCCATATCTAGAATTATTGTATTTACTTCTAACCCCCATTTGTCTATCACGTCAGGGTTTTCAACTTATAAATAGTGAGTTCCGTTTTTATCCATGTACATTTTTTCTTGTTTGTTCGCCCTGATTTGCTCTTCAAACTCTATGTTGCTATAGCATACTCTTTATTTGGATCCAGGTAAACCTGAGCTCCATGGAGATTAGTCTTATAAAAAGAGAGTATATGCTTATACCGCACTATTGTTGCGAATTCTGAATGAGTCGAATAGGAGGACATTTCAGATGTTGATTTTGAAAAAGTGTCTGAGACTTCTTCAAAAATAGTGTGCAAATGATCGCCTTGATTAACACTCTCTTTGGTGGATAGTCTACTAGTAGTCTCTCCAAATATGCCTTGATTTGCTAGTATACGGCCAGATCTAAGGTTCATATAGACTTGTGAAGCCCTGGATAGAGTACTTACCGTCGGATTGACTTGTTATCAGCTTCTTCCACTTGACGTGATTGCAACTCCTGTCAAGCTTTCAATTCCTTGTTTGCAACCTGATTCCTATATCATTTTTAATCAAGTTAGCTATTCTTTCACAAAGACTGTACAATTTTTGCTAACTATTATGACTGGTCTATGTGTATCTCTTCAAATTGAGCTCGATGAGTCAACAATTGAGACTTTCAAATTCTACTTGTGCAAAAAGCCAAACTTGGACTAATCTGCAACCTGCAAACTGAGTGAACATGTACTAATTTGGATCCGATTGAACCCAAAATTACCCAGTGGCCTTGTATTATGTTGGTAGAACACTGTAGAAGTTCAAAAGTCAAAAAGTCTGTCTCTGTGTATCATAAGTAAATAATCGTGATTATTTACTTTTCTCAATTTTTTGACATTTTTGGCTTGTTTTGCCAAGTATGCAACTTGTTAAGGTCTCTGGACAAGTTTCACTTAGTTTGAACAAAATTTGTTCAACCATTTTGTGTCCGCAGACTCAAATTTTGAGAATCTGGCTTAAGTCTCACTTTTGTGATCCAAATTTCACCAAAATTGATTTATGTCATCTACTTAATATGCTTGACCTTGTGGTATACTCAAAAGTGCAAAAATGTCTAGTTTTGTAGCATATATAAATAATCGTGATTATTTACTCTTGCTATTTTTTTGCAAGTTTTTGTCTCAATCTTGACACAGGTATATTCATCAGCTTAACTTAATCTCCCTAGCCAAGTTTCATCAAGTTTGGATAATTCATGTTCAAATGGTCAACTATTTTGTGTCTGCAAACTGACTTTGCAAATTTTGCCACAATTTTCACTCCAATGATCCAAATCTTATAGTTTGTGGGCTTAATATAACATGCTAAAACTAGTGGTATGCTGAGTTGGTCAAAAAAGTTGGAAAATGGGACAAAAGTACATAATTGGATTATTTACTTTTAGCAAATTTTTACATCTTTTTTGTCAATCAAACATGTACACTTGTTTAACACCTCAATATAAGCCTACGAGTCAAGTTTCACTTGGTTTGAACAAAAGTTTTCCAATTTTACACTCAAGTTCTCAGAAGTCAATACAAAATTTAGTTTTTACTAAGTTTTTGGTCAGTTTGGTGATCCAAATTCTATGGGCCTTTACAAAAGATGTTTTACACATGCATAGAGTCTCTGGTATCAAACTTGGTCACTTTTGAGCTGAAAATAAATAATCGTGATTATTTACTTTAGGCCTAAAATGAGCACTTTTTTGAATTTTTTCACTAGACAGTCTTCTCATGATCTATTTTAAGCCTCTAAGTCAAGTCAAAACTTAATTTGGCTTAAAATGTCAAGAAAAAGTAAATAATCAGAGTTTTTGCAAACTCTTGAAATCTTTACCTCAATGCGTCCTTAAACTTACCCATTGATTCATACAACTGCTAAAGCATCCCCAACCGGATTCAATGGTTGACAATCGTGGTTGACAGTCTTCTGGTGCTATTTCTAGCCGTAGACCTAAAATTTTTCAACTTCACATAAACAACTCACAATTGATTCTTTTGGATAGAGCAATGTTCTAAAATCCCACCTCGGATTTTACTTACCCTACTCCTAGGTTCTACTGCAATGGGGTTGTGGAAAGTGTCCACAAACACTCATTTTCTTGTTTTTTATGGTTTTCTGAGCCTTGATCTTAAGACTTGTCTCGTCCATCAATCATTCTTAAAATCCTAATTTAATTCTACAATCCTACAAGGTACTTAGCAAGTACAACCTACTTCCAAGCTACCTCTACACAGCAAAAGACGACAATCTTAAGCTATGCGGTTTTAAAAAGAAAGATTTGACTCTAGGAGATCCTAGAGGAAGTTAAACGATAATTTCACAAGACGCTCGTGTTTTTACCTAGTTTAAGTCTCTTCGATCCCCGGCAACGGCGCCAAATATGGGACGGGTGTCTAACCTCACTCCTATCTTATTGCAGACGTAGCAAGAACCACAAATATAATTGTCAATCCATGGGATGAAGCTGACTCGACTAGTGCATAGAGGCTACAAGAGATTGTCAATCTCTTTGAAAACAACAAACAACTTGCATCTAACTCAAGCTACACTCAAATGACTAAAATCACCAAAAGTTAATCGCTCATCGGCAGACAAATCACATTCGTTACAGCATCAAACAACATCTAAATGTTATGAAACTTCTAGAACGTGTTTATAAGACCTAAGCACACATGCTTATGATCTCCAATCTCACTTTAGGTCAAGTGTAAAAATCGTAATTATTAACAGCATTGAGTTTTTAACCTAGTTGTTTTTGACTCAGAATGCATATAAATGCTTAGCAATGATGCCCCAATACACCACCTATACTTAGTTCATGATTTTGAAGCTTAAATTCTTACTTATGATGAAATTAGGCTGAGATCGGCGACGCCAAAAGCTACGGATTACCATGAAATGCTTACGTCAATACGTAGAGCTCTTACCTGCGGTTGCAACGCAACAGACGACACTGCAATGTGACAACCAGGAAGGGAGCAGGAAGCGCGAGAAGGAGAGAAGTGAGCGTCTTTAGCTCACACTGTGTTTCTATTATCCAAAAATTTATTAAAAACTTACAAAAATTGGCTTTTATACCTTAGCCAAGGTTTTTGTGGTCAAAACTAATAATCTGGGAGCTCTAATTAAAGACAGGTTGATACAATCTGGAAGCTTGTAGCCCCGGCTCATCAATTACAATGTTTATCTAGAAAGTAGGAGTTATAATATTCCCGATTCATCAAAATAATAATTCTTTTTACAATGAAAGCTCTGAAAAATGTTATTCGAGTTAGCTTGCTGCTAACACTGAGTCATTAGTCCATGTTTCTTAGCGGGTAGAGGATTCCTTTTTACCCTACGACATCATTCCAAAATGGATGACTAAACCATTTAGTGCTCAAGAGACTTAGCTGCCGCAAGCATGTCTGCTCTTTAGTCCATATTATACTTCCAAAGTAGAGTGATAAGTTCTACTTGGTGTTTGGGAGACGTCATCAGCACAAACATGATCCTAAGCATGCATACTATTTAAATTTGTGCACAATAAAAAGAGAACTACTCTTATAAGACAAAAACATTGTTCATTTAAAATTCATTTTCATATGTTTACTTTAAGGCATCATTGTAAGCATTGACAATGTTCATATTATCCTTAAGCTAGATTCCTTGCATCCATTTAGCATGTTTAAAAGGAAAATTATTTAGCTTAATAAGATATCGTCAGAATCTTACCGTTTCTTAATACCTTATCTTCATGCCATAGGATAGACTCATATTGAAGTACTTCTTCTTGAACTTTGATTTTTGGAGGGTCTTCAACTATTGCTGCTCTTGGTGGTGCTCCTTTGTAAGGCTTACGTAGGCTCTCATGGAAAACATTGTGCATAAGCCAACGGTTGGGCAACTTTAATTGATAAGCCATCTCATTGATTGGCTTAAGAATTTAAAAAGGACCATAGTATCCTTTTTCTAGTTTAGCATAATACTCTTGGTGGCCGGTAGGATTTTTACCCGTAGTATACCTTAGACGAGCCTTGAGAAATGTTAGCAAGACCCAATCATTTTCCTTAAAGGTTAAGGCTCTTCCGTGCTTATTAGCAGCAAGCCTTTTTGCCTTTGCTTTGAGATGGATATAACCTCTTTAATCTTTGGAAAAGATTCTTATCAGTCTCAGCTATATTCATCAGTAGCGAAGATCTTCCCATGTACTTTAAGTAGTAACGGACTTTTGGATCTTCCCTCTTTAACCTTGAAAGGTGCTTTTCCCATAGAATTATGTACAATGTCATTGTATGCATACTCTATAAGAGGTAGGTATTTCTCTCATTGAGAAGGTTGATCTACTTCCATGACATAGGCTTTTAGTAGATTCAAGAATCCTTAGATTAGTTATTTCACTTTGGTCATCCGTTTGTGGATGATAGGCTGAAAGATAAATTTAATCTACTTCCTAGATTCTCAAAAAGACCCTTCTAGAAATTACTGGTCATTCTAGGATCTTTGTCCGACACTATGGATGTTGGCAAGCCATGATACTTGAAAATTTGAGATTTGAAGAGGGTTGTCGTTTGATGTGCCTTACTAGTTTTTTTAACAGGCATAGACTGTGTTTTCTTGATTAGCCTGTCGATTGAAACAATCGAAGTTGCTTCCCTCGGTCAAATTTCACCTTTTGGTATACCACGCATTTTGAAACATACTCTTGTATGTTTATTTTTCATGTTAGACCAACATAAATGCATTTCTACTCCTCGAAGAGTAGATTATAGAATCCTTGTTTGCCTCACATAAGGAGAAGCATGGGATTCATACATGACATTTTTATTGTATGGGTAACTAACACATAGCCTATTGCCGTTTGGAAGATAACCATCCTTCAAGGTGAATGGTTCTTTTTTTTTCCCTATTGCAAAGGTTGTAATTATGTACTTAAAGTCTTGGTCAGAAGCATGCCCGTCTATCATAAAAGATAGATGATTGTAAGTCGCTATAGATACCACATTTACCCTTGACCGTTGTGAAAGTGCATAGACCACTTGATTGTGTTTGCAAGCAATGTGAGCAATATGAAATTTAAATTGCTAAAGAAAATTTGCCCACCTCATTTGTTTGTTGGAGAGCTTGGTTTGCGTCATGAAGTTCTTGAGGCTTTGTGATCTATTTTTAAGATGAATGGAGTCCCCAAGAGAGCGTTTCCACGTGTCTAGGGCATATAGAACAGCTAGTAGCTCTTTTTCATATTTGCCCAATAATCACTTATCGGAGTTGAGTCTTTGACTCTCATATGCTATGGCATGCCCTTCTTGAGGAAAAATAGCTCCAAGGAAATCACCACAAGCATCACATTGGACCTCAAATGGCTTTGAGAGATCTAGTAGTGTGATCACAAGTTGAGAGATAAGCTTCTTGCACTTTTGCAGTCCATGAATACTTAATGTTCTTTTCTGTTAACTCATGTAATGGGCCTGCTATTAGCGAGAATTTTTTCTATGAAGCATCTATAGTATGCACACATACCTATAAAGCTTTGTACCTCCTGTAGATTCCTTGGATTAGGCCATTCTTTTATTACCTCTAACTTTGTTGGATCCATAAGGGTGCCATCTTTAGAGATAATGTGGCCTAAATATTGAATCTCTTGTAGGAAAAATTCACTTCTCTTTTGATTAATGAAAAGCTTATTCTCTCTCACAACTTGAAAGATTACCTGGAGGTGTCGCTTGTACTTCTCAAGAGAATTGGAGTGGCCCATGGCACAGAACTCTATTTTTTATAGTGATCTTATTTAGTGTTCTATATTCGACACACATGTGATATGTGCAGTGTTTCCTTTGCTAGGCCTCACCATCCCTTTTTCCACCAATTCATGCACTTGCCTCATGATCTCCTATTGTTGAGTTTATGAAACTCAATAAGGAGGTTTATTAGGCAGTGAGCTTCCTAGTAGAAGCTCTATTGCATGGTCATCATCCCCTTGTTTTGGAGGTAGCTCACTAGGGATGTCATTAATGAAAACATATTGGAATCCATTTAAGAAATTAGAAAACTCTATTTCCTCTTGATTCCCTTTATTGCTACTTGTAAAAACATAAGAATCATTTACAGATTCTCCAACAAAAATCATATACGTAGAAGTAGAGCTTTTCATGGACTTATCAAAAGCAAGCGTATTTACCACGGATATGGTGTTCCTCGACTCATTAGCATCTATGTACATGCTCTTTTTCCTGTAGGTGAAGTAGATTCTCCTTTTAGGGAACTTCATGTTGGAAGCTATGAGGCTAAACCATGGTGCCTCAACGATAACATCCTCATGTTGGAGAGAAGAGATGAAGAAATCTTCTTTGTCAACATAGCCTTGGACATGAAGCTTCAATTTTCCAATCAAGGGAGTAATTGTGTCTTCTTGCCCCTTGAAGGCTCCATCGGCTACAACCACATCTCCCATATCATGAGCTTGAATGCCTAACTTGGTGGCCAACTCCATTGATATGGAATTTTGAGTAGAGCCATGGTCAAACAAGATGAAGGCATCATGCTCCCTTACCTTTCCCCAAGCATACAATAGAGGCGATCCTTTGCAATGAGCATCCTCTTTTGGAGCTTCGATCATGGAAGCGCTAGGAGTCTCATTGCGGGTATTTATTTTGGGGCAAGAATGGTTGACATGTCCTTGCTCCCCACACTTAAAGCATTTGTCGTCCTTACAGAAAGCTTCTAGATCTTTAGGAGAGAGTTTATATTTACCTTTGTAAACTCCCTTCTCCTTGGACCGATTGTTGTTGGAATTTCCTAGGGAAGAGTTTTGGGCATTGTTCTTCCGCTTTGCTTCATTTCGGTCCCTAGTATTTGTGGGCATAAACTTTCTTTTAGCCCCTTGTTGGAAATTGATTTGTCAAATGACCATAATATGGTGAATCACTTCAATGATAGTCCTAGGCCTTGAGAGTTGACATACTCGGCCATATCTTCAGGTAGTCTCGCACAAAATTATTGATTTTTCTCGGCAAAGTCTATCTTTGGAAAGACAGTAGCCTTAAGATGTAAATCCCAAAACTTGTCCACATATTTGTGAATAGACTAGTTGGAGAGCAGCTTTACACTTCGCCATTCGGTAAGCACTTTGTCCTTTGCATCGCTTCCAAGGAATTGCTTCATGACAGAAACTTGTAGAGTTTTCAATGTCTTTGGGGCTTTGTCATTGCCACGAAGGCTAGCCCACCATTGAGGAGCCGATTTTTGGAAGTGCATAGCTACATGGCCTAGCTTGGAGGACTCCATGAAGCCCTCGTCTCCAAAGGCCGCATCAAATTGATGGATGGAGGCCAATACTTTGTCGGTAGCACCAAAGGTGCCATCATAGGTTTGAAAAGAGATACTCTTTCCTCCCTCTTTGAACTTCTTGAGCTTTTGTGACCTTCGCCATGCACGGTAAGATTTTTGATGTCCTCCACTCTTGTATTCTCTAGGAGAATAGCCATAGCTTTCATCGAAAGAGGAGGAAGGTGAAGAAGAAGGAGAAGGGGGTGACCTCTTTCTTGCCCTTTTCTTCCTTTGTTTCCTCTCTTCCCTTTTGGAGTGACGAGGAAAAGGACTATGGGTTGATTGTTTCCTCTTGGGAGGATTTGGCGATCGTCTAGACCACCGTCTTTGTAGAGCCACACATTTGAAGGAACTTAGGGATTCATTAATTTCTTATTCTTTGGATTCCTCCTCTCGTATGGGAGAGAGTCTTCTTTTGGGGGTCTCATCAAGTGGCTTCCTAAGCTCTCTCTCCTCTTGGAGAGGGAGGGAAATCGCATAAGCGCAAAGTTGTTGAGTAACTTTGGCTTGCAAAGCAGGGTTGCCCATAACTTGTTGCAACCTAGTAACAAGATAATTAACAAACATGGGAGCATCATCATTAGCACCTACATGTGCAAAATCAAAGTTATCAATGTTCGTTCTACTCTCTTGGTTATTGTCAGCCATGTTAAATAAACTTATGTGTTTACTTAGTGTATGCTTTGGCAATTCAAAATGTTAGTTGCTACTCCTCTTAGCCTTTGAAAATAAGCACTTAAGTATCTACACCCACGGCTGGAATTGGTTAATTATAGAGATTAGTGGAGTGGGCATAGTAGAATTGCCAAGGGATAGCTCCTTTTGGACTTCTTATGGCTCAATAATGGTAAAGCCGTAGGCAAGTCTAAAAAGACCCCATTATTAAGACCAAAGCTCATGAGGTGTGCACCATATCCCACATAGTGAGCTCAACAAAATTGATAATAGATCCCAATCCCACATACCCTAATATAATTAACGAAATCAACCATTAATAGGCTACTTAAGGACCTCTCTTCTTAAGCAAGAAAAGAGAAACCAAATGCTCTGATACCAATGTAATGGAAATGGCCTATGACTTTGAGAGTAGTGGAATTAGGAAAATTATAGAAAGCACTTTTGTGAGATTACTTTGAGAGCATAGAGGGTGAAGTTAATTGATGGTATCAACATAAACATAGTACTTAATTAACTTGGCATGAACAATACTTTTGCAAGAGAGAGAGTTTAGAGAACTTCACAATACTTGAGGACCCGATTTACGTGGAGCCGATCCCCCTCCAATAGGCTTTTGTATTATAGATTCTCCCATCAAGAGAGACTTGGTATAATACAATCTTTGTGTTCCTTGTGACCTAGGTCTAGGTGATGCAATGAAGATGGAAAGCTTCATGCACCATGAGCATAACATAAACTTTGTTGAAAGTATTAACTATCCCAAGCCTCAATCCCAAGGCCTCAAACACCTTCGAAGGTGGAGAGAGCTAGCGGGGAATGAGGGTAGGGAAGAGGAAGAATAAACATTCCATAGGAGAAAGAAGTATTTCCTCACTTATCATCACTATTCTTGCTAGCAGACATAAAAGCATAGTAATAAAGATGGAGAAGATGGCAATCTTAAGCATTGAAGCATGGCTCTTTGCTAGATTTACATTCCATAGCCAAGAGTGTTGATGTAGGCTCTCACTTCTCAATAAGCTTGGAGAAGGAGATGGAGTTCCTCTACTCAAACCAAGTGAGAGTTAGTGAAAAATGGGTGTGCGAGAGGGTGTATACCCCCAATCACACCCCTTGCTTGCTTTGGTCGACCCCTCCGTTTTACTCAAGCTTGAAGCTCATTGGACCCCTCTCCTCCTAGCCAATTACATGCATAATGCATCTCAAGAAACATGGGTAGCATTAGGACAAGTGGCCTCCTTATCTCTTTGACAGAGAGAACTTGAAAATATCTAGATATTTGTTGAATTGAACTAGAAGCTCATTGGTTCCCTTTTTAGCCAAGCCAATAGGATTCAAGCACACCATGTGGCTAAGCATAGGGAGAGCTTAACATGTGTCCATGTGTCCCTTGAAAAGGGGGTGCCCTTTGGGTGAGTGAAAGGTTAAGTCAAAGATTCCCCTAGCTTTGGGGCTTTCCCCCTCCTTTTTAGGGTCTCTTTTTTACTCAAGCACCTTACTCCCCATGCATGAGAAGCTTCTCAAGCACCTTCCTCATCAAGCATGACAAGCACCTCAAGCACCTTAGTCAGTAAGCATGACAAGCACCTCAATCACCTTAGTCAGCAAGCACGACGAGCACCTCAAGCACCTTAGTCATCAAGCATGACAAGCACCTCAAGAACCTTATCGATCATGAGCACCTCAAGCTTGGGCTGGATTCCCACCTTAAGCACAACCCTAGCTTGCCTAAGGTCTAAGTACTTTTAGCATTAACCTTTGGAGGTCTTTAATGAAGCTAACCCTAAGGTCTTTTAAGCTCCAATAGATGCATGTTGCTCTTTGATAGACTATCACCTTTTGGACTCCTATTGAGATGTAACCATCTCTCCTCTTGATCCCCTGTTGTGCTGAAATAAGTCTAGAAGCACTTATTACACATTGCTCTTTGGTAGACAATCTCCTTTTGGACCCCTATTGAGATGTAACCATCTCTCCTCTTGGTCTCCTGCTGAGATAAGTCTAGAAGCAGTTATTACACATTGCTCTATGGTAGACAATCTCCTTTTGGACCCCTATTGAGATGTAACTATCTCTCCTCTCGGTTCCCTGCTGAGAGAAGTCTAGAAGCCCTTATTACACATTGCTCTTTGGTAGACAATCTCCTTTTGGACCTGTTAGCAGCAAGCTAACACACATACCACGGATACCATTTTTTGGAGTTCTCATTGTAAAAACACTTATTATTTTGATAAATCGGGAATATTGTAAGTCATATTTTTTCGAATAAACCTTGTAATTGATGAGCCGGGGCTACAAGCTTCCAGATTGTATCAACCTATCATTACCCGTCTTTGATAGAACTCCCAGATTATTAGTTTTGACCACCAAAAACCTTGGCCAATTTTTGTAAGTTATTATTAAGTTTTTGGATAATGAAATACACAGCGTGAGCTAACGGTGCTCACTCCTCTCCTTCTCGCGCTTCCTACTCCCTCCCCGGTTGTCACATTGCAGTCGCGTTTGTTGCATTGTAACCGCAGGTAAGAGCTCTACGCATTGACGTAAACACATCACGGTATTTTAATCATAGGCGGGGTATTGGGGCATCATTGCTAAGCATTTAGATGCATTATGGGTCGAAAATGACTAGGTCAAAAATCCATTGCTGTTAATAATCGCAATTTTGGCACTTAACCTAAAGTGGGATTTGAGACCATAAGCATGTATGCTTAGGTCTTATAAACATGTCTTAGAAGTTTCATTACGTTTGGATGTCATTTGATGCTGCAACGGATGGGATTTGTTTGTCGATGAGCGATTGGCTTTTAGTGATTTCTGTCACTTGAGTGTAGCTTGAGTTAGATGTGAGTTGTTAGTTGTTTTTCAAGAGATTGACACCCTCTTGTTGCCTCTATGCAGTAGTCGAGTTAGCTTCATCCCATGGATTGACAATTTAAACATGGTTCTCGCTAATACTGCAATAAGATAGGATAGTGAGGTTAGACACGCGTCCCACATTTGGCACCGCTGCCGGGGATCGAAGAGACCTAAACTACGAAAAAAACACGAGCGTCATGTGAAGTTATCCTTTAACTTCCTCTAGGATCGCGTAGAGTTCAAAACTTTCTTTTAGAAACCGCATAGCCTAAGATTGTCGTCTTTTGCTGTGTAGAGGTAGCTTGGAAGTAATCGTACTTGTCAAGTGCCTTTAGGATTGTAGGATTGTAGAAATAGATTAGGATTTTGAGAATGATTGATAGACGAGACAAGTCTTGAGATCAATGCTCAGAAAACCATAAAAGACAAGAAAACGAGTGTTAGTGGACACTTTTCACAACCCCATTGCATGAGAATCTAGGAGTAGGGTAAGTAGGATCCGAGGTGGATTTCAGAACATTGCTCTTTCTGAAAGAATCATTGTGAGTTGTTATTGGAAGTTGCAAAATATCAGTTCCACGGCTAGAAATAGCACGAAAAGACTCCAAACCACTCAATCCAACTGGAGAGTAAGCTTAAAAGTTGTCTGAACCAGTGGGTAAGCTTAAGGACACTTCAAAGCAAAAATTTCAAGAGTTGGCCAAAACTCATATTATTTACTTTTTCTTGATATTTTAGGCCAAATTAAGTTTTGAATTGATTCATAGGCTTAAAATAGCTCGTTAAAAGAGTGTCTATTGAAAAATTACAAAAATTGGTTCATTTCATGCCTGAAGTTAATAATTGTGATTATTCACTTTCAGCTCAGATTTGACCAAGGTTCATACCATTGACTCATTACATGTGTACAAACAACTTTTGTAAAGGCAAAAAAGATTTGGATCACCAAACTGGCAAAAAACTGGGTAAAAACTGAAATTTGTACTAACTTTCTAAATCTTGAGTGTAAATTTGAAAAAACATTGTGCAAACGTGTTGAAATTTGATTCATAGGCTTATTTGATTCATAGCTTTTGCTAGTTTTTTACACTTTTTGGCTTGGTTTGGCAAGTATACAACCTGTTAGAGTTCCTGGATAAGTTTCAACAAGTTTGGACAAAATCTGATCAAGTTTATCAACTGTTTTGTGTCTGCAGACCCTAATTTCAAGAATCTGGCTCAAGTCTCACTTTTGTGATCATTTCACCAAAATTGATTTGTGGGGTCTACTTGATATGCTTGACCTTGTGGTATACTCAAATTTGCAAATTTGTCAATTTTTGATGCAGATATAAATAATCGCGATTATTTACTCGAGCTATATTTTTTGCAAATTTTTGTTCCAACTTTGACACAAATCTGTTAAGAACCTCTAGTTAAGGTCTCTAGCCAAGTTTCATCAAGTTTGGACAAGTTTTGGTCAAATGGTCACCAATTTTCTCTCCGCAGACTAACTTTGCAAATTTGGTCACAATTTCCAATCCAATGATCCAAATCTTATCAAACTTGGTTTGTGGGCTTATTACAACATGGTAAAACTAGTGGTATGCCAACTTGATCAAAAGAGTTGAAAAATGGGACAGATGTAAATAATCGCGATTATTTACAACTGGCAACTTTTTGCATATTTTTGGTCAACTGAGTGTCCATTGAAAAATTACAAAAATTGGTTCATTTCATGCCTGAAGTTAATAATTGTGATTATTCACTTTCAGCTCAGATTTGACCAAGGTTCATACCATTGACTCATTGCATGTGTACAAACAACTTTTGTAAAGGCAAAAAAGATTTGGATCACCAAACTGGCAAAAAACTGGGTAAAAACTGAAATTTGTACTAACTTTCTGAATCTTGAGTGTAAATTTGAAAAAAAATTGTGCAAACCTGTTGAAATTTGATTCATAGGCTTATATTGATGTGATAAACATGTGTACATGCTCAGTTGACCAAAAATATGCAAAAAGTTGCCAGTTGTAAATAATCGCGATTATTAACATCTGTCCCATTTTTCAACTCTTTTGATCAAGTTGGCATACCACTAGTTTTACCATGTTGTAATAAGCCCACAAACCAAGTTTGATAAGATTTGGATCATTGGATTGGAAATTGTGACCAAATTTGCAAAGTTAGTCTGCGGAGAGAAAATTGGTGACCATTTGACCAAAACTTGTCCAAACTTGATGAAACTTGGCTAGAGACCTTAACTAGAGGTGCTTAACAGATTTGTGTCAAAGTTGGAACAAAAATTTGCAAAAATATAACTAGAGTAAATAATCACGATTATTTATATCTGCATCAAAAATTGACAAATTTGCAAATTTGAGTATACCACAAGGTCAAGCATATCAAGTAGACCCCACAAATCAATTTTGGTGAAATTTGGATCACAAAGACTTAAACCAGATTCTTGAAATTAGGATCTGCAGACACAAAACAGTTGATAAACTTGATCAGATTTTGTCCAAACTTGTTGAAACTTATCCAGGAACTCTAACAGGTTGTATACTTGCCAAACCAAGCCAAAAAGTGTAAAAAACTAGCAAAAGTAAATAATCATGATTATTTACTAATGGGTACCCAGGGACACCAGTTTTAACTTTTGAACTTGTACAATGTTAGATCAGCATAATACAAAGCCATCGGACAATTTTGGATTCAATCGGATCCAAATTTGGTACATGTTCACTTAGTTTTCAAGTTGCAAATTAATCCTTTGATTTTTGCCAAAGTCGAATCTGAAAGTCATTTGTTAACTCCCATAGCTTGTTTTGAAGTGATACACATAGACCAATCATGACAGGTAGCAAAAACTCTACTATCTTTATACAAGAATAGCTAACTTAATCAAATTTGTATAGTAATCAGGTTGCAGATGAGGAATCGGTAGCTTGACAGACAGTTGCAATCGAATCAAGTGAAAATTGACAACAAGTCAATCCAAAGGTAAGTACTCTATCCAGGGCTTCATAAGTCTATATGAACCTTAGATATGGTCGTGTACTAGGAAATTAGGGCATACTCGGAGAAACCTCTAGTAGTATCCACCGAAGAAAGCGTGAATCAAGGCAATTCCTTGCACACTATTCTTGAAGAAGTCTCAGACACCCTTTCAGATTCAACATCTGAAATGTCCTCTTACTCGACTCACTTGGGAATCGGAACGACAATGCGCTATAAGCATATACTCTCATTTTATAAGACTAATCGCCATGGAGTTCAGGTTTACCTGGAGCCTAACGAGGAGTATGCTATTCGCATTGATGATCATGGTATTGAGTTCGAAGAAGAGATTAAGGCAAACAAACAACGAAAAATGTACATGGACAGAAACGGAACTCAGTATGTGCAAGTCGAAAACCCTGACATGATAGACAAATGGGGGTTAGAAGTAAACACCATAATCCCAGATATGTCAGTAAAAGAAGGACCACCAACTTTGGAATTCGAGGGATACGATCAAGTAGATTTGAGCCTTTGAAACAGCTTAGTATGGATAATCCTAGGATCGGAGCCTATTGTTGGGAGGATAGAAACGTAAAAGATCTTCTATGGAATTCGCATGCCAAATCAGGACAACTAACAGCCATGAAGATTATCTATATCTTCAAGATCAAAGATAAGGGATCAGCGGACCTACCAACCTACCTGTTTAAGGATTGTTATAACAACAACTTTGTTATGATGACTGTTGAGGAGGTAGAATAAACCAAATACCAAGGGTATTCCATAAGGGATTGGATATTGGGACAAAGACCAGAAACAATTTCAAGAGATGAAAACCGTGAGAGATCATCTGAGAGTAGTGTTAAGAAACCAGAAACCACCTCATCACGAAGAAAATCGGGTGACACTAAGGCCAGTCAAGGGCTACATGAGTCACTATTTCCAACAAACTGATTTGAAGGACTCAGAACATGACCAACTGCCAGGAGACCGGGAGTTGAATCAAACAAACACGTCAGACCAGCTAATGTTTAGAAATGGGTCAAAAAATACATTGGATCAGGGGATCCATACGACCACTTAGCCAGCTTTAAGAAAGTGCTAAGAGCAGAACGTATATTTGATGTTCATACTCAATTCGAGGGGTTTGGAATGACATCAGAAGGAAAAGAATTGACATGGTTCCAAAACATTCCATTAAGGTCAATCATGGACTTGAACACATTAGCTCAAGGATTTATAGCTGTTTGTTCCAAAACAGGGATCAAACATAATACGGTAGCTCAAATCCATAGCTTTAAACAGAAACATGGTGAGTCTATTAGGGATTGTGCCACTCGAATGAAACAATACATTGCCAGATGCCCAGGGCTAGAGAAACCTGCAGAAGAACGACTCGTATCTTTGTTTCTAAAGGGACTGCTAAACAAAGAACTTCATGCTATACTCTATAGCAAGAAGCATACAACCCTAGAAGAGTGTGTGTCAGATGCTCTTGACTTAGGAGACAATTGTGATATTTTCAACAAAGAAGATATCCCTAAGGATAATCAAAGCTAGAAAACAACATCCACTAACCAGCACAAGTGGGAACGGCGGCTGCAGCATCACTTTCAGCCATAGAAGATATGCTCAAAAGGGTGAACGACATGATGAACAACATGTAAAAAGCACCTATGAGGGGACCAGGACAAGGGATACCTCAACAGGGACAACCAATTAGGCCACAAAAATGGTGTGCAATCGAGGATAAATGGACCAACCATGAGACCCATGAGTGCTACTTCCGACCAAAGTATGAGGGGAATGTTCAGTGCGTGCCTATGAGGCCACAAGGACAATCCATACACAGATAGGCCCAAGCTCAAAGACCACCGATGGGTATGAAAAGACCTCAACCTGTGTTGGGTCAACAACCTCTGTATCCAGGACATAATGTAGTGTCTGTAAAGTACATGCACTTCGAAGGAGTCATAGATGAACAAGCATTAGTGCATGTTACACCCTATGCGGAGCCTAGTCCATCTACAGTAATGGTAGACGAAGATTGGTATAATTCACATCCACCACCAATGGAAGAAACTGTGACTTATGCTCCACGAGAGCTGGCACCAATGTGTTATGTAGCTAATCAAGGTGTCAGACCTCCCATGGTAAGACCCATGATTAAGACAAGAACAGGAAAATGTCACAACTGTGGTGCAGATGATCATTGGAGAAATGAATGCCCAAAGCCTGACAAAAACCTCAAGCCAGCTAAAGCCTATTGCATACAATGTTGCAAAAAGGGAGGACACTTTCCAGAAGATTGTCCTAAAAATCCTTTAAACGGGGTAAAACAGTAGTAAATGTAGTCCAAGTGATACCTAGTTGCTCATCTAAGAGTGAACCAATTGTTCCAATCAAGGTAATCACTAGAGCCCAGGCTAAAAAAAAGAAACACAACTCCTCTAAGGATTCGGAAAATACAAAAGTTTCCTCTCAAAGGATCAAAACAAGAAGAAGCAAAAGATATGAGATGAGAAAACAAAAACAACGGGCTGAAATTGAGGAGAAATCAAAAAGCTATTCCAGGAAAATGTGACATGGAAGCAGCTAAGGTGGAAGCTTATCAAAATTTGGTAAGAATCATGCAAGAAATGCTGGAAAAACAAAAACCCAAGCTTGAAAGTATCGCCAAACCTGAAGAGCTTGTGGTAAGAGACATTAAAGAAAAATCCGAAGTGGTGGTAGAACCCCACCTTGAAACAAAAGAACCAGAACTTGTAGTGCCGGACAGCAAAGATGCCTTAGACGGAATTCCATTCGTAGAGGAAGACTGACAAGGACACTTATGGGAAAAAGTTAGAGAGATCAATGATGGGAACCTAACTTTAAATTCAGCTCCTATAGAGGAAGTTTGGTTGGACAACCTACCTCCTGATATGAACATGGATGTACAATCCTTGTATGGGGATTGCGGATCTGAAGCTTCAGGAATGTCGAAACCATTGACCTTAAAAACATACCCTCTTACTTGGGAGATAACGAAGATGAATCCATAGTGTGTAAGACCACTCAAGTAAAAAGAGTTGAACAGACCCTACAAGTAGACAACATTCATTCAATCATGTCTACATCCATCCAATGCACTCTTACCCTGGGAGAAATGTTAAAACTCAGACCATATTTATGGAATGATCTACAGAAAACCCTAGAGAAGGTGGGGATAACGGGGATAATCTCAAAAAAATTGAAAATTTTGAAAAAGAAAATGGACAACAAAGAGATTCAATATGTTCCAATGAACAAAGTCGGAGAATATTACAAAGGGGAATAAGGAAACACCACCCTTCCAATGAAATATAATGACATTGAAACCATGGCAATACTGGATAGTGGAGCAAGCATAGCCACGAAAGCAATATGGGAATCCTGGGGACAACCAGCCATTAGAAAAACTCGAATGAAATTGCAATTGGCTGACGGACACATTGAGAGACCATTAGGGCTGCTTGAAAAAGTGATAGTCAATTCCTGTGGAATTGAATATCAACACACTTTTGCCATAGTAGACTTTGGAAAAAAAGTCAATTATGAAGTCATATTGGGAAGACCTTTCATGCGACAGGTACAGATTATCCAAGATTGAGGAAACAATTATCTATACTTGAAGCAAGTGGGATCTATAACAAGGGTAAATCTAAAAGATCACACTTATAGAGATGTCTTGCAAACACCCATACAGGAGTTTGATTCAATCTCTTCTGCTGAAACTAAGCTTCCATCCTGGTTAAACAAAGACACTCCTATTTGGATGTGTGGAGCTTCAGAAAATGGGAGTTTAAAACAAGAAGAATTTAGTTTAGAAAGGGACTGCACAGATGAACCCTATGTCCCAGAGCATTTGTTTGAGCCATTCGAGTGGATCAAATTTTAGCGACAATGGATGTATGTGTGAATACATCTATGCCTACTCAATTTTGCAATGAGGATGGCTATGACATAATTCCCATCCAAATGATTTCAACCCTCAACGGTGAAGATGAAAATGAGGAACCCAAGGACTTGATGAAAGCTTGATGAAAGCTCAACAAGTCTTTTCCGACCTCTACTACGATACCACAGATGAGTTAGATGAACACTCGTCTACCTCAGAAAATTCGGGGTCAGAAAAAGAACATGTGAGAGCTAAGCTACTCTTGAAAGGAGGGGAGGAAAAGTTTTTTGACTTTCCTAACTAGAAATCAAGAAGACAAAAATGGTATAGATGAAAAAGAGACACCAGAAATGTGAAAACATGACCTATGCCATCAGTCTCCAGTAGAACATAATTTCTGATGCAGATAGAGGCACATGATTGTGTCAAGGACAAAATCACTGGCAGATATCCTTCAAACGAAAATCCAAAAATATCAAAAACATCGAGAAAAACAAGGAAGGATACTCAAGCAAAGCCAAACAAACAGGATAAGGAGCCAACCATGACACGAGTTGAGCGGAAAAAGAAATATCAAGAGTTGAAAAAAGCTCTAAAGAAGATATATACAACCAAAATGGAAACCACGAAAGAGGATGGTAAAAATGTAATGAGTGTTCCCTCCCATTACAAAAAGTATACTCTCCAAGATCAAAAAATCATAGTCGAACAACCTGTTAGTGAATATGGAAACAAGGTGAGTCCTACGAAGGGCCCGAGAACGCAAAAAAGATAGACTTGGCTGAACTAGAGGAAGATCCTAGGCCTGCCTACATTGCAAACGACCTAACAAAGGAAGAAGAAGAGCTTTTGCTAAGCTTCCTAAAAGAATACCAAGATATCTTTGCTTGGTCTTACAAGGATCTCAAGGGTGTTGATCCAGAAATTTGTCAATATACCATACCCATGAGAGATGATGCGAAACCAAGTAGACAAATTCCATACACATATAATGAAACATTTGCCAGGAAATCAAAGAAGAGATTAAGAAACTAAAACAAACCAAATTCAACTATGAAATTGAACACACAGATTGGGTGTCTCCAATTGTGGTAGTACCCAAGAAGAATGGAAAATTATGAGTGTGTGTCAATCTCAAAAAAGTGAATGCAGCTACCATTAGACAACTTTTCCTCTTCCAATCACTGAGCATGTTTTAGAACGAGTTGTAGGAAAAGAAGCTTACAGTTTCTTAGATGGCTTTTCGGGATACAATCAACTTCTGGTTGATCCAAAAGATCAGCATAAAACTGCTTTTGCAACGAAATGGGGTATTTTTGACTATCGGGTTATGCCTTTTGGGTTAACTAATGCTCCAGCCACATTTCAAAGATTGATGAGCCATGCTTTTAAAGAATATCTGAGGAAATTCTTGGAAGTATACATGGATGATCTATGCATTCATTCATCAATCCGAGCTGAACATTTTGAACACCTCAAAAAGGTATTCAAAAAATGTAGATTTTATAGGATTTGCCTAAATTCTGAAAGGAGCACATTCATGGGTAGACAAGGAAAAATTCTTGGACATATAGTGTCTAAACATGGCATAGCTACTAATGTTGAAAAAATTCATGTCATTGATGATTTGCCTAGACCAACAATAGTCGAGGGGGTTCAAGCCTTCATGGGGCATTGTGGATATTACAGGCGGTTCATTTATATGTACGCTATAATTGCAAAACCCATGTATAGCTTGATTACACACTTTGAATGGACCGAGGCATGTGAAGAATCCTTCATGAAGCTTAAGCAAGCTCTAACATCAGCTCCAATATTGAAAGCACCAGATTGGAATAAGATATTCCACATACATGTAGATGCTTCCAATTTTGCCATAGGTTGTATACTAGCTCGACCAGGAGATGGGAAAATTGACTTTATTTCTTATGCTAGCCGACAGTTGAACATGGTAGAAAATAATTACACTACCACTGAAAGAGAAGGGTTAGGAATAATCTATGCCGTTAAAAAGTATAGACGTTACCTATTAGCCAACAAGTTTGTGTTCTTTGTAGACCACCAAGCTTTATTATATTTGGTCAACAAGCCATGCAGCACAGGAAGAATAGTGAGATGGTTCATCATTCTTCTGGAATTTGATTTCACTATGGTTGTAAAAAAGGGCACTACACATCAAAGAGCAGATCATTGGTCAAGGATTATTTCGTAAGAATCACCTAAAGGGGTAGACGATGATCTACCAGATGCCTATTTGTTCTCCGTGGAAATGATACCTTGATAGTCGAAAAGCATGGTATCATTGATGACAATAGCTAAAGTGGATTCACAAATACCACTTCCTATTACAATCAGATTAATCGAGAAATAGGCTATGTATCAATTACTAGCTGGTAGGCTATACAAAAGAAATTGAAATGGAATATTGCTTTTATGCATTAATCCTGAGGAGAAAAACCAGTACCTAAGTCAAGCACATATTACCATAGTAGGACTTCGCTTTCCGGAAGACCAAACTATGCAAAGAATCTTGAGACTTGGAGTATTTTGGCCGACTACGAGGAGTGATGTTCGATCTTTTGTAAAGGATTGTCCTCAATGTCAAAAGCAGACACCCATGCCTCATGTAACCTTGTTCCAAATGTCGCATGTTCCTAAGTGGAGTAATTATCTAGTTATTTACTTATCAAACCGAACATTTCCTGAGGATATGAGTAAATGCCGTCAAAAAGCAATTGAAACTAAAGCAAGAGACTATGCTCTTATTGGGAACCAATTGTATCGGAGAGGTAAAGATCAGCATTTGCGTCATTGTGCAAATGAAGGCAAGTATATTCCGATTATAGAACAAGCACATGCTGGATTAGCTGGAGGTCACCTTTCTAGTGAGACCATCGCAAGAGCAATCTTGATGGCAGGCATATGGTGGCCAACACTTTTTGCAGATGCCAAAGAATATGTTCGAAGGTGTGATGCTTGTCAACTAGCAAAAATGCCAACATGTGTAGATAGCATGCCCTTAAGACCAATTATGGGGGCTAGAGCTTTCGCAAAGCGGCGTATAGATTTTTTTGGGCAGATACATCCACCTGCTTATAGAACCCAAGCTCAATATATCATTGTAGCTACGGACTATTTGACCAAGTGGGCCGAGGCTAAAGCAACTCAAAAGAATGATGCCAGAACCACTGCCGCATTCTTATATGAGTATGTATTCACGAATATGGACTGCCAATAGAAATTGTCAGTGATAGGGGAACTTATTTCCTCAATGAGGTAATCGAGTATTTGCTTAATGAGTTTATGGTCATCCATAATAAATCAGCTCCCTATCATCCACAAGCAAACGGACAAGCTGAGCATACGAACAAAATTCTTAGCTCGGTACTGACTAAAGTGGTTAGTTCAAGAAGGACAAACTGGGAAATGAATCTCCATGCAGCTCTATGGGCTTATCGAGTTTCATTCAAAATAGCTTTGAATGCTACACCCTTTAACCTTGTTTATGGTCTTGATGCCATACCGCCAATAGAATTTCTATTGCCAACATTAAGGGTAGCTAAGGATCTTGAGTGGACTGGACATGAATTGTCAGAAAGACTTGAAGATTTAGAAAATCTAGATGAGCAAAGTCTAACTGTTGTAGCTCATATCTATGCACAAAAGCAGAAACAAAAACAGTTTTTTGATTTCCATCTAATAACAAAAATCTTCAAGAAAGGGGACTTAGTTTTAATCTATTCCCTTAAACAACACATTTCCAAGTTTAAGAAAAAGGAAAACGGACCGTTTATCATTGAAGATGTATCCCCAAGTGGAGCGATAAAGTTGTCCACCCTAGATGGTGAACCAATGGCTAATTGGATCAGTGGATGTCGTTTAAAAAAATACAATTTGCCGCTAACCAACGAATTGCTAGAAAAAATGCATGCAGCCAAGCAAAGGAGGATTAAACGACAGCAGGTTATTGATGAAGCCCAAGAGGAAGCTCGGCTTCGGGTACTCAAACGGAAAGCTGCTCTCAAGAATCAACAGATATCGATTCCCATCAACACTCTGGAAATAGATGACCGACAATGGGAATTACCTAAAGATGCAATTTCAACAGATGATGACTGGTTAGACGGAATGGACCTGCGCATCAAAGTACAGCTCAACAATCATAGCACCAATGCTTTGGTTGCACAGGAGCTAGAGTAAATGCAATCAGTTATTCCACGTACAAGAAATCAACAAGTCAGTCTTTTTGACAGCAGGAATAGCGACAATCAAAGGATGCAACAAGAACCCAATACTAACATTGGGAGTAGTCAACTTGAACGTGATAGTACATGGATGTTCATGTCCTCATTAGTTTGTATGCTTACCAGATGAACACATGAATGAGACGATGATTCTTGGAATTCCTTGGATGAGAACATACAAAGCAGTACCAAATTGGGATACAAATCAGCTCAAGCTATCACCTAAAGGCGGGCAACTCATTGTTCCAATTGCGCCAAGCAAGGAGGAATGGAAAGAAAGCAATCAGCAGACCAAACCACGAAGTAATCAATCTTCTCCATCCTCTCGACAAGCAAATGCTACAAGCCGATTCAAATCTGGGTGCCCAAAACATCACCGACAAAACCAACGACGGTTCCAAGGGTCAAAACATAGAGACAAGCATCTCCAAGCAAGGAACCTGACTTGAAATAGATTTGGCAGAAAAAGGAGCACTTATCTTCTCCATAGATCGTAAAACCAATCAAGCAATGGAGAGTTAAGTCTCAAAAGACTCCACCACACCATTCTACACCAAGCAAACCAACCTCCCAATGGTGAGAAAAATCTTGACAACAGTCAAAAGTGCTACCAATAGCTCAGGCAATCATCTTGCTAAAGCATCCTGATGGTACAATCAAACAGAGAGCACACAAGCTACAAGATTTGCTCTTTGGAAGACAGCAACAGCAAACCTCGACATCAGAAACCCTTGAGTTAATTACTCAAGACCCAACTCTTGCACAGCATAGTGGTTTGAATTGCATTGATCTTCAAAGCATGGTAGAGCCAACCAAGGCCATGCATAAGACACAATTGTTCAACCCATGCACACAGTCGTCCCGGATACGCCATCTAGGAGGGATGAAAAGGCACTAAGTAATTAAGGGCAATGTTTGAAGAGGAGGAAAGGGTTCGATGTTAACATGTGATTTTTTTGCAAAATTACCTAATAATGCCCTTATAATTCATCATCAAGGAAAAATTCACTGATAATATTGGCTTCTAATGAGTGTAAATAGTGTATATATTATCATAAAATCATCAAAAATAGTCTTTTTTTGTTATTTTTCTTGATAATGAGACTTAAAAATGAAGAAATCCGACAAAAAACAATAAAGCTATGTTTTTAATGGATTTTCTTAATTATTAGATTTTCACTTTTCTTTTTTAGCGCATTTTGTTATTTTCTTTGATTTTTTCAATAAACATGTCAAAAATTAATAATAAATAGCAAAAGAGCTCAGATGGAAAACGGGAAGACATGGTGGTGATCAGAAGACAAAGCAAACAAGCACAAAAAATTTCAATGAAATCGGAAGATGGAAGCGAGAAGCCTAAATTAAGCGGCCAGACCTACGTTTGCAAAATTCTTGCAGAATGAGCTGCAGGAATCCGGTCGGGGAAATTTTTGAGTCTAACATAGATTTCACGGCTTAGTAGGACTAACGAGGGAATCTGGGGGAAAATGGTCCGGGAAGTCCGGGTATAGATATCCCAGGTAGGCTAAAACAACATCATTTCCACTTGTCACCTTTGTAGAGAGAGCTTTTCGACCTCTTTCGCACATACTTTTCGGAGTCTACAGTTGCCCGTTTTCAGCGTCATTTCACACGAGACATGAAGGGTAAGTTCTTTTCTCATCAATGATCCATTTTGTATGGCCAATAGCTAGTCTAAACCCCTAGGAAAAACCCTAGAATCCGAGCAGTGCACGAAGACCTACGACCAAAAACTGATTATAACGGCCTGTCAGCTCGACAAAATCAGATGGGATTTGAACTGTAGCATGCCCTAACATAATAGAAGCTTTCTATATCATCATTTGACCATTCGGTAAGGGTCGAGGGGGTCCCCAGTAGAAAAGCTAAGTTTTTGGCAGATACCAGAATTTGGTTCTGACTCCATAGATAGCTTGCCTACGAGGTTTATATACAATGTATATGATTACTTTCATGAAATCAATCAAGCAAATCCCTTGAAAATCAAAAAACGGCTCGAAGGTTACAAAGCGTCAAATTCGACATACGAGGTCAAACTGACTCCAAATGAGCCAGAATTAAATGAGTTGCTTCACGACTATGTTGCGGACAAGTCCAAAGCCTCACAAGTGACAAACCAACTCAACAGGCAGTGTAGTCATAGAAATCGGTGATTTCAGAGTCCACAAAACACAAAGTGATGCCAACAAGACCCAACTTGACCAAATTCAATTTAGGACTTGTTTTAGGTGTATAGAATGTGTTTAGGTCAAAATTTTTAAGTTTTGTAAGTTATTGTGACTGCTGTAAATAATCGTGATTATTTACTTTTGCATTAGTTTTTCTTGGAAATTGTATCATCACCTCACCTATCATGTGTACACACCTATTACATGCCAAAAATCAAGTATGAGCCAAAATGAGCACCTATAACTTGGAAAATTACCAAAAAACGCAAAGAAGTCTTTGCAAGCCAAATTTTGAGTTATGGACCACCTTTTTTTTATCCAAATCACCTCATATCACATATATAGAGTCTATACAGTGCCTAGAACCAATTTGTATCCAAAAAAAGTTGATTTTAGTAGAAATGTTAATAATCACGATTATTTACTTTCTAGCCAAAATAGGAGAATTTTGCTATTTTGCCATCATACATCAAAAGTACATGATGTATTAAGCCCCCTAGCCAAGTTTGAACCAATTTGAAACTCAAACTGTCAAATTTCCTTTGTATCTACTGTTTCAGAGACCTAAAGCCAAAATCTGGTACCATTTTCACCCTATGCATCCAAATGAGCCCATATTTCACTGGAGCATGTATTTGATATATACTTCAAGCTTGTGATGCCAAGTTTGCAAAAAGTTGGAGAAATTACTCAGCTATAAATAATCATCGCGATTATTATTTACTTTGCTTGCAAATTTTTGTTTGGACTTTACAATTTTGTTCCTTGCATGTTTTTATGCATCTATGCTTGTTCAAAAATTGATTTGAAGCAAAATTGGACCAAAATAGTTGGCATTTCAGACTAAAGGACATTTCGTAGAAAAATCTATCAAATCTGCTAACTTTGACACTCTATTCACTGAAAAGGATCCATGCAAGCAGCAGAGAGGGCCACGAATAAGCTCAACCAGAAAGAAAGGTTACAAGAACTACCAGCATACCAACTGGACCCCGATTCAGTCAAAACCGCCAAGGCAACCTATCTCTCAAAGGAACAGCTTAAGGAGCATCACACCACAGTATTCACTGGCAGATTCAAGAGCGAGGAGGGACATCAGGTAGAGTTGCAACTCCTACCAAAAGAAGTGTATGATATCGCCACAAAACCCGAAACCAAAGATGCCAACCGACGGCTAGGACTCAGAGATTTTTATGAACAAGAGCCGTGTGGAGTGGACTTCCAAAAAGCTTACGAGCTTTTGTCCAGGATCAAAGAAGATGGAACGATGCAAATTTCTGACCCACAAGGGAATAAAGTTGAAGTGGTGATCACCAAGGAAATAGTGGTAGAGGCACTCAGATTGCCCACAGAAGGAATGACAATGAGGACAAGGGATAGGAAGACGGCCGGAACTTTCACAAAAGAAACCGCCGCAGCCACCTTTGCGGACCTTATTCACAAACAGGTTGAAGAGCCAGCAAGGTTATACCCCCAGCATTTCCACTTCCTGGCTAAGAGGCCACCAAGGTATACCATGCCCAATCATGCGGTTGCCACCACCTTCACGCAAGTCCTCAAGTCAACAACCAGGCAACCGGTTGACCATGCACAATACATCTTAACCACTTTGAAAGGAATAAAGAAAGAAGGAAAGATCACATACCTGGGTGCACCAGAGGTGTTAACAAGGATTGCATACCATGCCATCGGCATGGCCGACAACCTACCACCTGCTCCATATCAAAACACTTGGATAGTGTCAGCTCAATCATCTCCTCGAGCTACAAGATCTGCCAAGAGATCATACAAATCTGATGAAGAATCGGTTGAGAGCTCGCCAGAAAGGCGCAGCACTGAGAGCTCGGATAATGAAGAAAAAAGAGCACGACGAGAGGAAATGAAGAGAAAATCCGTGGCAGTACACCAAGAAGAGCCTGTTCAAAAGCAAGCCCGATTTGAAAGAGAGAAACACGCATACCAATGCAGCCGTCAAGCACAAGGAAAGGACTCGGGAAAGTGGGTGCCTAGTGGGCTTAAGGGACCAAGACCAAGCATCACACCAAGAAGCAGGCTGAAGAACCCACTGAAGTATTGGAACAGATGTACCAAGAAGCAAAAGCTTTAAAGCTGAAAGAAGCCAAAGAAGCAGTGAGAAAAGCGAAAGAAGTAAAAGAACAGCAAAAGAGAGCATAGGAAACTACTGCACAAGGAGAAGCACAACATGCCCAAGGTGATGTGTCTCCCCGCATCTCTTCTCCTGTCTCTGAACACCAAGATCAACCAATACTGAGTCCACCACCATCACCGGTAGATAGAACAACAACAAAAGAGTCAACAAAAGAAGCAGAGCCTGAATAGGAAAAAACAACTAAATCTACACAAGAATCTGAACAGCAAGAATCAGAAGAAACAGCACAACAAGTGTTGGGGTATAGGCGTCTGTCCCTTGCCCGGCCGCCCAGAGTCTGGGCGCCCACTGACTTGTATACCTTATATATAGCATAAGTGTATAGGGGACTGCTCACTCTTTGAGTCTCCCCACCCACATCGTGTGGGTGTCTCCTTCTCTCTCTCTCACTCTCCGTCTGTGGTGCTCCCCGATCCCCTTCAATTGGTATCAGAGCATAGGTGCGGAGAGAGCGCGTGTGTGCACAGTCACGACGACAGCGGAGAGCCAGTTTTATTCCCGAAATCGCTTCCGCACGCGCGCACTTTCAAGAGTGCAAACAGGGTGTCGACTTCGGCATTGGCAAATTCAGCTTTCCGAGAGCGTTTCCAGCAGGTGTTCTAACGTTTTACCCCCGTTTCGAAGCCATTCGAGCCATCAAAAACCTCATTCGAGCTACGGTTGAGGAGCTGCATTTTTCAGCCCTCTTTTGGCAGTTTATGCTGCGTTTTTGGGTCGAAACGGAGGTTTTTGGCATAGCTTTCACACCCGGACTCGGATACATGTGATCCAGGAGTCTACCTTGAGGTTTTGGCACGCTCTGGACGCGCTCGTCATATCAGAATTTTAAAATTCTGAACGCTGAATTTTCTGCAGCAGTAGTGGTTTATTGTGTGTCGAGGATTCCACACATGGTTTGCTCTGAAATGTGAGAGTGATATTTGCTGCAAGTTTCCTCACAGGTGGGAGGATACAATGTATGCCTTATGTGGTTCGATGCTCAGGGAGACTAATGTGATTGCATTTTGAGCTCGGCAATGTATGTCTCGAGCATGTTTTTTGGCAGTCACAGGTAGAGCAGATATTTGTGTACTAGATTTGCAGGTGTTTGCAATTATGTATGCAAAGTGTGGAGATTGGTGCATGCATTTGGAGTGCGGTTTGATGCGCTTTGGTTGCTCATGGTTTTGAGTGTGCAATCAGTTTGGTTACTGGTTTTGTGGCCGTTTTATTGACGAAACTCTGGCGAAATTTTCCCAGGAGTTTTATGCGCATCATTTATGCGATCTAGGTAGAGATTGCGAGTTGCACTCAGCATTTGCGTGCGGTGTTCTCTGCAGGTGGGAGATTTGTGCGTGTGTATGCATCGATACCGCACAGTGTGGGCTTGGTGATTAGCTCATGGTTTGACAGGCGTACAATTATCTTGGCACACTCACAAGAGTGAGTATTGTGATGTATGCTTGTGTGGCTACGAGCTAGGTAGCCGGATTCGAGCACTAATGGCTTGAGGTTTTTCAACAGGTTTCAGCTACAGGTTTACAAGTTTACAGGCAGGTTTGAGGGCTTATTTGGGCACTGAATTTTCAGCCATTGTTTCCTCTTTGCAGGTGTCCATGTATGGCTCAGTTGTAGGCTGCTTTGGGACACATTTGTGACTTGTATATGCAACTGTTTAAGAGCTGAATTTTGGGGCTGATTTACAGCCATATTTGCAGACTTTTGTTGATGTGATTCGAGCCAGTTTAGGGCTGATTTGGTTGACATTTGCTACTCATTGTTGGTTGCTCTTTTGTGAGCATTATGGTTGATTTTTCATTTGACTTCCAGCGTTATGGTCTGACACAGTTTGATGGTGCAGATTTTGTTGCTTGGAAGGAGCATATGCTTGTTGCATTGGCGGATTTGGGGCAGGATAAACCCTTGTGTGGTTTATCGACGAAGCCCAAGTCTATGCGTGATGATGATTGGCAGGATCTTGATGAGTTGGCAATGTCTACGATTCGTTTGCATCTGGTTGAGTCTGTTGACTGGCAGGTCTCGAGGGAGACTACAACTCATGCTTTATGGCAGAGTTTACATGCTATGTACGCGACATCCATGTCTACAGGGGATTCTAGTCCCACTTCTATGTCCATGGGAGAGATTGGTCCCACACGCAAGTCTCGACGGCATAGAGACTTGACATGTTGGTATTGTGGACATAGAGGGCACATTAGGCGTCGATGTTTCAGGCGTTTGAGACAACGGAGGCGACAGATGCGTGATGCAGATTTGGGCACGACAGATGCTAGTGAGATCAGTACGATGGTTACTGAGTATGCTTGTGACGGCGATGTCACATTTACATCTAGCTTGTCTTCAGACGATCTTATGTCTACGGATTGCATATCGGATTGCACATTGTCTTCACATTGGTTACTAGATTTAGATGCTACTTTCCATGTCACGTCGCATCGTGAGTGGTTTAGCACGTTTTCTAGTGGGAGACTTGGTTGTGTGCACATGGCTGATGGTGTTGTGTATGACATTGAGGGTGCAAGAGACGTATGTTTGTCCTCGTCCAGTGGTATGAGATTTACCCTGCGTCATGTGTGTTATGTGCCAGATCTGAAACGGGATTTGATCTCAGTCAGATAGTTACGGAATAGTGGATGTCAGGTATCGCTGCTTGAGCAATCTTTTTCATTGCATTTGGGTTCTCTAGTGATTGCAAGAGGTGCTAGAGTTGGCACATGGTACCCATTGCACGTAGTACTGGTGCGAGATGGTCGAGTCTCAATCTTGTTACAGCCATGCAGAGAGCGAGAGACCCGGGCAGTCTCTTTTGATCATGGGTTGCAGGGTGCTTTGCATGGAGTGCAAAGTAGTGAGCTCGTTGTGCACACAGTTGGGGCACGACTTGAGCAGTCACACAGAGAGGTGACAGAGTCAGACATGCATGCTTTGCTAGTGATTGAGCAAAGTAGAGAGTCAGTTGTGAGAGATACTTCTATGCAGGATAGACAGGTAGAGCAGTCTTGCTCCAGTGAGTCACGACAGGAGGAAGTTGTGCAAGAGTCTATGCATACGGAGTTAGAGCATGAGAGTTCTAGTGAGTCACAACAGATTGAGTGGTCATGTTTGCAGTGGATGATTGCAGAGGAGACTGAGATGTCAGCGATTATGCAGTCATTCCTTTCTATGCTCGACAGTGAGCATGGGGATATAGTTGTGCAGGATATGTCTTCTAGTAGACACCTAGAGCAGCTGGTTTGCTCTGAGGTTGCACGACAGGTTGATGCGTCTTTTGCGGACAGTTAGGATATGCATGTGGCTGACACGCCTTGTCAGTCAGAGATGCCTATTGCCAGGGATATATATGTTGATGCAGGCTCCGTAGAGCTAGCAGGGCCCGCTAGCATTGCATCGGCATTCGGTGGTCTCATGTATGAGATGTTGATCTTGAGACCGGATATCGCAGCTGCAGTGGGAGCATTTGTAGTTGGGGTTGTCAGTCGTTTGTTGACTGATGATGGCATAGTGCACGAGGGAGATATGCAGGTATTGCGTACATACTTGAAGTACGTGTGCGGTACGTCTGGTGGTGTATGGACTTACACTGGAGCAGGACAGTCAGATGCACACGATCACAGCCAGCCAGTGGGCATCGGTTGAGAGCGGTTTTCTCTCACCTTTTGTAGTCTTTAGACTAGGTTCCCTTGCTTAAAGGCACAGTCGCCTTTAAGTGGGAGGTTGTTGGGGTATAGGCGCCTGTGCCTTGCCCAGCCACCCAGAGTCTGGGCGCCCACTGACTTGTATACCTTATACATAGCATAAGTGTATAGGGGGCTGCTCACTCTTTGAGTCTCCCCACCCACATCGTGTGTGTGTCTTCTTCTCTCTCTCTCTCTCACTCTCCGTCTGTGGTGCTCCCCCATCCCCTTCAACAAGCAGTTGTCTATACTCAAGAAAAGCAAAGAGAGAAAGAGCCAGAGAGACAGAAAAGGCCGCCAGTCCTGCACCAGAAGAGGACTCCGCAAAATTTGAGCACACAAGAGAATAAGAGGCCAAGGAAACACCCTCCACCTCAACACAGCAAGATAAGGCTGAGATACAACCCTCTATCTCAACAAAAAAAAGATCAGCGACACAAGGGCAACAGCAGCAACCAGCAGCCATGACGGTGCCAGAGGTAAAAGAATCTGCAGAAACATCAAGACAAATAACACAAAGCAAAGATTGGCAATTGAAAGATGAAGTCGTCCTGCAAGTGAACAAATATGCTAAGCAAATGCAGGAGATGACAGAAAGACTTCGCTCAGCAGCACTTGGTCGTAGCACACGGGCCAAAGAGTTAGAAATGGTGATTGATGCACTCCAAGGGGAGTTAGACGATAGACTTAATGTCATCACCGATCTCCAGAGGCAAGTGCAAGAGTTAAGAGCGGAAGCTGAACAAAGTTAGCTCGCAAGAGATAAGCAACAAAAAGAAATGGAAGAACTGGGTGAGTTGCTTACCAAACTGTCAGATGCATGCAAAGCCAAGGATGATCAACTGACGGAAGTGACAAATGAACTTCTAACTACCACTCTATCAACTCAAAAGATCCAGGTACAGTTAGATGTGGCCAATGCTTCCCTACAGTTGCAGAACAAAGAATCAATGATCAGGTGATATTCTTGCGGCAAATACGAGAAAATCCAGCCGCCACCTCGATCAAGGGAACACACAAGGTCTACAAGGCATTAGAAAAGAAAAATAAAAACCTCGAACTGGAGCTGAAATTAGCAGTCTCCGCGCAGATCCTTGGCCTTGATGCAGGTCCAAAGAGAAGATGAGCTGCTAAAAGAGATAGCTGAACTCAAACGAGTCAACCAGCTACTGAGAGAGGGAAGAACAAAAACACAAGAAGAGGCAGGCACTTCGGAGTAACCTCAGGCAGAAATCCCCTCAGTATCATTTGCTGACATGGAGACACAGTCCACAATAGAGCTGAGTGGTGAGGAAGAATTTCAAGTGCCAATTATCGAAGCAGACACAGTGTCCATAGTCCAGCTCTCAAAGGCTGAAGAAGATGCACTGAAGGAAAAGTTACACAAGAGGTAGATGAGCAGTGGAAGGTAGTAATGGATTGGGAGCTCAGAGTACTTCATTCCATCAATGTCACACAACTCACTCCCAATCAAATAAATGTGCAATGGCACCAACAATCCTTGCCCTACCCTCTAATTAAAGTTGAGTTGCTACAAGTAAAAGAAAGACTTTACACAGACATGCAAGTCGAGGGCGCAGATAAAGACCACCTGAAGTGGAGTTTGAGCTGGTTGAACAAGAACCCCAAGGTACTTGATTTTGTTCATGAGAGCACCTGCGGCCCTGCAAAAGGATTCCACCTTCTGGCTTGTACGAAGAGTAAGGACCTGGTTAGCACATGAGGCACTACTAAAGAAGCGGTCAACTTGGCTAAATTACCCCAGATTGCCTGCTCCAAAAAAGGAACCAGCCGATTGAAGAATACATGGTGAAAACCCTAAAGGGCGCCATGTCATTCTTTAAATGTCTACCAGATTTGTCATGTCCTATGCTATACAAAATATGTCGAATGCTGCTTACATGCATCAAAGTGTTCAATGAGCCAGAGCAAGCAGGGACCCCTTGGATGTCATTCCTCAAGGGTAACAAAGGTTTGTGCTATGATCTCAGTGGCCAACCTTCCGAAGAAGTCCTCTATGGCTTCTACGCCAGATGCATGTTTCTACCTTCTCACAATATGCTGGCGTTCGAGGAAGCGTTCTACACGGGATTCTTCACTTGGCGAACAAAGATATTTGCGCCAGTGATCAGCAACCTGACCTCAAGCTTTGTAGACTACTCATCAGTGGAGCTAAAAAATAGAGTAACTATGCAGTTCTTGCAAGTGCCAGATAAGGAACAGAAAATTAGATATCAAAAGGCTCTAACAACACTTAAAGATCGCCTCACCAACCGCCAGCCCGAAGACTACTTCAGCCCATAAAGCTGTGTCAAGGGACGACACAGGCGAGGAGGGGGGGAATGTTAGCAGCAAGCTAACACAGATACCACGAATACCATTTTTCGTAGTTCTCATTGTAAAAACACTTATTATTTTGATAAATTGACAATATTGTAACTCCTATTTTTTTGGATAAACCTTATAATTGATGAGCCAGGGCTACAAGCTTCCAGATTGTATCAACCTGTCATTACCCGTCTTTGATAGAACTCCCAGATTATTAGTTTTGACCACCAAAAACCTTGGCTAAGGTATAAAAGCCAATTTTTGTAAGTTATTATTAGGTTTTTGGATAATGAAATACACACCGTGAGCTAACGGTGCTCACTCCTCTCCTTCTCGTGCTTCCTACTCCCTCCCCGGTTGTCACATTGCAATCGCGTTTGTTACATTGCAACCGCAGGTAAGAGCTCTACGCATTGACGTAAACACATCATGGTATTTCGTAGCTTTTGTCATCGTCGACCCGCGGCTTAATTTCATTATTACTAGGAATTTATACTTTCAAATCAAAAACTAAGCATAGGCGGGGTATTGGGGCATCATTGCTAAGCATTTAGATGCATTCTGTGTTGAAAACAACTAGGTGAAAAATCCACTACTGTTGATAATTGCGATTTTTGCACTTGAACTAAAGTGGGATTTGAAACCATAAGCATGCGTACTTAGGTCTTATAAACATGTCCTAGAAGTTTCATTACGTTTGTATGTCATTTGATGCTGCAACGGATGTGATTTGTTTGTCGATGAGCGATTGGCTTTTAGTGATTTCTGTCACTTAAGTGTAGCTTGAGTTAGAAGTGAGTTCTTAGTTGTTTTCCGAGAGATTGACACCCTCTTGTAGCCTCTATGCACTAGTCGAGTCAGCTTCATCCCATGGATTGACAATTTAATCATGGTTCTTGCTAATACTGCAATAAGATAGGATAGTGAGGTTAGACACGCGTCCCACAGGACCCGTATTGAGATGTAACCATCTCTCCTTTTGGTCCCCTGTTGTGATAGGTCTAGAAGCGCATGTCTCTATTCTAACTCTTGTTCTCGTTTATTCACCCATATTAAATTATAAATTTAATATGAGAAAATAATTTGTTAAAGTTAGATATTATATTTTATGACATTATGGTTATAAAAAATCATTTATAATAAGTAGCTAGTCTAGTTGCTGAAGAGGGTGTGCAATGGCACTTTCAGATTGTACATACAAAGCCATTTTACCCCTTGAACCCTATTTTAGGTTTAACCCATGGTAGCCTTAGTATATAAGGTACCTAGGTCATTTTGTAAGAAAGACTTTTATCATAATCAAGTTTTAAGCTGTCGTCGACTGTGTGTGAGAGAGGAAGAAAGAGATCATAAGATTCATCCTGACGCAACTCCTAGCTTGCTCATCACATTGGAGATCCGACAACACCATCGTGCTAGGCTTGGCAAGAGCTACGCAACAACGCCAAGCATTCCTCACAAAATGAAGCTAACGCACTCATACATCTACAAGTATTTGCGGTTGTAAGTATATCAAACAATGTTTGTTTGCCACTTGCAAGCAGTCGTTAGAATCGTAGTGACATAAGCTACGCATAGATACTCATAGATTTCAGTTTTGAGCACTTCCAAAATTCGACTCTGTCTTCTTTTCATTTTGTGCAGATGGGTTTAGAGTGAAGTTTTTGAGTGTAGAGGCTTTGGGACAGGTGTATCCTAGTGAGGGGATGGTGTTCCTCAAGTTTCGTACAATGCTGGTATGGTTTAATGAGTTTCCTTCTCTTTGTGTGTATGTGGTTGGGTGGTGTAGTTGAGAGCAGTGAGATTATTGATTGTGGTTTAGTTGGCCTTCCAGAGTGTTGTATGCATGAAATGGTCTTAGCCTGACAAGCTAAAGAGATTGCCTGTGTGCGCCTATCATGTCATTATTTTTTAGAGTAATGAAATGCTGCGGATTATGGTTAAAAAACATCATTTGTAATAAGTAGCTAGTCTAGTTGTAGAAGCCGGGGTGCAATGGCACTTCCAGATTGTACATAGAAAGATATTTACCCCTTGAAATCTATTTTAGGTTTAACCTATGGTAGCCTTAGTATATAAGATACCTAGGTCATTTTGTAAAAAATGTTAGGTTTCAAGCCCTCCCCGTGGGAATTACCTCTTATGGCATGCGGTAGCACCTCATTTTTCATCGAAGGTTTATATATATGTAGCTCTTTTTAATCAAGAAGCGTGCCTTTTATTGTGTTGATCCTTCTCTGCTCTCTCTCTCTCTCTCTCTCTCTCTCTCTCTCTCTCTCTCTCTCTCTCTCTCTCTCTCTCTCTCTCTCTCTCTCTCTCTCTCTCTCTCTCTCTCTCTCTCTCTCTCTCTCTCTCTCGTTCTTCTGCTTCTCCACTTTCTCTCTCGCCATGGCTTCTTGACGCCATCACCCTCCATAGCTCGCAGCCAACAATGGTATCAGAGCCCAGGAGGGCATCTCAAGACATTGTGGGCAGGGGTCGTAAGCAGATGATGCAGGTAGACAGGCCAAGGGCATCGCATCTCAAAATGCAGGGCAAAATGGCAGGTGCACAGGTGCTGGCGTTGGCACACACAGCGTGTTGAAACGCCGTCGTCAGCAGTAGTTATACAACACAAAGGTGTTGGCAAGCCCTTCAAAAGGCAAGGCATTTTGAAACGCTGCCATGCAGGTTGGTATACTGCGTCTTGAAACGATGCCTGTGTGTGAGCCTGTGAACACGCTCCCAACATCGCTACCTTTTGAAACGCTGCTGCTTGCCAAGGGTTGAAGTCGGTGCAGGTGAAATTTGCAAGGCTAGAAATCTGCAGCTTATTGAAAAGCTTGTGCAGAGATTAACCTGCTACGAAAGGGATATTTAACTAAATTTGTTGATTGTTTTCAACTATTGCCGACTCTTCAAAGGACACATCAAGGGTTAAAACTTATCAACAATAATAGTCGTAGCAAGCAACAAAAATTCAACATCATTATTCAACTTCAACGACAGTGATTATAGCCAAACAATTTACCAAGCATGGCATCCAAAGTGGATAAATTCAATGAATCCGGCTTCCACACTTGGAAAATCAAAGTGAAGGGTTATTTGATGTGGAAGAAGCTGTGGAGTGTCGTGAAGCCTTTATCAACCAATGAAGCTGGTGTTACCATATACATGTGGTAGTGATGTGTGTGAACACACTAGGACCGCCGGGGCATTTTTTCCCTCTTTAGGAGGTTTTTTCCCCCGTGCATTGTATATACGCCCATCACTCTAGGGCTAACTATCTTTCCATTGCACACTAAGTAACATACTCTCTATTGTGTGCCTTGAGCTTCCTTCGTCTTCTCCAAGCTGTGTGTGTTTCTCTGCAACCCTAATTCCAACAATTGGTATCAGAGCAGGTCACGTCCTCCCGGGCTTAGTCGCCAGCTGCTCCAGCACACACCTGCTCACTTTCTCCGATTTCAGTGAGCTTTGGCGAGCGTTCGCAGGTTGACAAATATTTTGGGAGAGGTTGAAGAGCTCGATCTGCTCAGAATTTTGATTTGGGCTCATTTCGGCCTCCGTTTCCACTACGGGCAGTACTGCACAGGCTATTTCGTCATTTTGTGCAGATTTTCTGTCAGTGCCGTTTTCTGCATAGCAGGTGCCTTATAGTCTTCTACGGTTTGTGCTATATAGCACAAGTTGTTCCCGGTCCATTTCTCCTATTTTCGGGCAGTTTTCACATCAGGTGCAACATTTACCATGGCTGACAACAACAACACAGATGTGTTCAAGATGTTTGCTGCTGAGGACAGGTTGGATGGGGACAACTACCCTATGTGGGCTTATATGATGCAACATGTTCTTGTGTCAAAAGGTGTCTGGAACATTGTGCAGGGCATTGATGTACGTCCTGGTTCTGAAGATGTAGGCGATGTTGAGGATGTTGCAGGTCTTGCTGCAAGGATTGTAGCTGTTAGAGTTGTTTTGCCTACGGCAGAACAAGCTCGTTGGGATGTTAAGGATGCACAGGCTCATGCATTGATTGCGTTGTCTGTGAAGCGCACCATTATTCCTCACATCCGTTCAGCAAAATCTGCAAAACAGGCTTGGGATATTCTAGCAGGTCTTTATGCAAGCCGCAATGAGGCTAAAATTGCTTTGTTGCGTAAAGAGCTAGAGTCGAAGATTATGCATGAGGAAGATGATATGGACACTTTCCTTGCTAGTGTCAAGGATATCAATGAGCAACTCATTTCTGCAGGTGAAGTCATTTCGGACAGTTCCCTTGTGCAGACTGTTCTTGATGCCTTACCAGATTCCTACCAGACTTTTGCTAGTACTTGGAGACTCATGACCCAAGGAAATCCTGAAGTTGTCAAGTTTGATGCATTATGCACATTGCTGTTGCAAGAGTCACTTTCTAGAAAAAACAGGACTAGGCAGCGTGCAGTTGAACAGGCTTTTATTGCTTCTCAAAGAAAGGGTGGTAACCGTAATGCAGTCACTTCTTATGGTTCTGCTGCGAGTGGCAAAAATTCTGTTCCTAATGCTTCTGCTGGCAGCACTTCGTCTGGCAATTATGGTGATAAGGGCAAAAAGAAGATGCGTTGCCATTATTGTAAAGCCAATGATCACTTGATCAAGTCGTGTCCTAAGTTGAAGGCCAAAGAGGCTAAGAAGAAAGAGGGTGGTTCCACTGCAAATGCTGGTTCCACTACAAATGCAGCCATTGTTGAGTCTTCTGTGAAAGGAGATTGTGATGCTGATGTTAATGCAGAATGGGCTTTTAGCGCAGAGTGCACTTACAATCCTGCTGTCCATGATGCATTCTTGTCAGTTGCTGCAGATTCACATGTGTGGTATTTCGACAGTGGTGCTACAAAGCACATTACCTCACATCGTGAATTGTTTACCTCTCTCGAGTCTGTCCCTCATGGGAATTCAGTCACTTGTGCCAACAGCGCCTCTTATCCAGTTCAGGGAGTTGGAAAGATTGTGCTCACTGCTGCTAATGGCAGTTCCTTCACACTTGTTGATGCACTTTATGTACTTGGGATCAAGAAGAATCTCTTGTCTGTATCCGCACTTGCTAGACTTGGACTTGTAGTCAAATTTGTGGATGACAGATGTACAGTTCATGATCTCAGTTTTGGTGATGAAATTGTTGCATCTGGGCTTTTGTGCCGTGGGCTGTATAAGCTCACTTTGTATGACAAGTGTGGACAAAATTTTGCAAATGCTGTTGCAGATTCAAGGGCTATTTCAGATGCAAAACTTTGGCATGCACGTTTTGGTTATCTGAATTTTGCCAGTTTGCTGCGTTTGCAGAAATCTGATATGGTTGCTTCTTTGCCGCCTCTTGAAGCACCTGTCAAACATGTTTGTGAAGGCTGTATTCTGGGTAAAATGCAGCGTTCTAAGTTTCCAAAGGATGGTTCAGTTAGGGCCACATGCAGGTTGCAGCTTGTGCATAGTGATGTTTGTGGGCCCATGCAAACTCCGTCCTTGGGCAATTACCTGTACTTCGTGACTTTCATTGATGATTACTCCAGGCATGCATGGGTATTTCCGCTTAAAGCGAAGTCCAAAGTTTTTATGTGCTTCAAACAATTTTTGGCTATGGCTGAAAATGTCTCAAAATGTACTATGGGCACCCTCCGTTCCGATCGAGGGGGGGAGTATATGTCTCATGAATTTAATGCATTTCTGGCTAGTCGTGGGATAAAACACCAATGTACAGTGCCTTATACACCTCAGCAAAATGGTGTTGCTGAGAGGAAAAACAGGTCACTAACGGAAATGGCAGGATGTATGGTCAAAAGTCAAGCTTTGCCGCATTCTTTTTGGCTTGAGGCCATCATGTGTGCCACTTATGTACTTAACAGGTGTCCTACGAAAGCTTTGCAGTCTATTACTCCATATGAAGCATGGCATGATAGAAAGCCTTCTATTGAGCACATGCGTGTTTTTGTCTGTTTGGCATATACTTTGGTGCCACAAGTGCAGCGCAGAAAATTGGATGATAAGGCTGTCAAATGTATTTTTGTTGGTTATAGTGCTAAAAGCAAAGGTTACAGGTTGTATCATCCGCAAACAAAACGTATTCTGGTTTCACGGGATGTAGTGTTTGTGGAAGATTCTGTTCAGCCCTTGCTGTCATGTACTAGAGACAGTAATGTAAGCTCACAGGACATTTATGACACTTTGTTGCCTCTTTTCAGTGGTGGAAATACGAATGTAAGTTCCAATGAGGCAAATGTACAACCTATGGGGGTTTCTGAAAATGTTTTAGAACAGCCTATTACTGATGCAGATGTACATGATGTACTTGATGAGGAAAGGGCTGAAAATGAGCAGGCTAGAGGTATGCCAAAATGGCTGGTGCACACTTTGCGTGACAGTAAATTGGATGCACCTTTATCTAGTCGTACTCGTTCAGGCTCTCGCCATGCATCTTATGCATCAGATTGTTATGCCTTGGCTGTGTCTAGTTTACATGATGTTGAGGAGCCTCTGTCTTTTGATGAAGCACAGAATTCAGAAAATTGGATTGCTGCCATGAAATCAGAATATGATGCACTTATAGAGAATGACACATGGACTTTATGTGATTTGCCTCCTGGCAAAAAGGCCATTGGTACGAAGTGGGTTTACAAGTTGAAACGCAAGCCGGATGGTGAGATCGATCGCCATAAGGCTCGACTTGTTGCAAAGGGTTATGCACAACAAAAAGGCATAGATTATGAAGAGACTTTTGCTCCCACTTGTCGTATGACTACTGTGCGTTTTCTATGTGCATTGGCAGCTCATTTTGGTTGGGATGTACATCAATCAGACATTGTTATTGCTTTCTTGAATGGTGACATATTTGAGGAAGTTTATGTAACGCAGCCTCGCGGTTTTGTCATAAAAGGACAAGAGGACAAAGTGCGCAAATGTAAGAAGGCTTTGTATGGGTTGAAGCAATCTCCTCGTGCTTGGTATGAGAAAGCTGACACTCATTTGGTTAAACGAGGCTTTCGTAACAGTCCAACAGAAAGCACATTGTATGTAAAGCGTGAGGATGATGTATTTCTCATTGTGGTTCTTTATGTTGATGATTTGCTGATCACTGGACCAAATGAGAGACATATTGCTGAATTTAAGGCTGATTTGAATGCTACTTTCAAGATGAAAGATTTGGGGCTGTTGCATCATTACTTGGGTATACAGTTTAAGCAGTGTGATGGTGGTATTGCCTTGTGTCAGAAAAGTTACATAGAGACATTGCTATGTAAGTTTGGACTTGAGGATTGCAAACCTATTGCCACTCCCATGGAAACAGGTTTGAAGTTGAGTCTACATGATGCTGGCGATCCTGCTGATGTCACTCTTTACCAAACTGCGATTGGCTGCCTCATTTATGTATGCAACACGAGGCCAGATATTCAGTTTGCAGTCTCGCAAGTCAGCAGATTTATGCATAGCCCAGGAACTAAGCATTGGCAGGCTGTCAAGAGGATTTTCCGCTACCTTAGTGGCACTTTACATCTTGGCTTGTTTTATCCCAAGGGGGGATCATTGCCGCCAGACTTACATGCTTTTTCGGACTCAGATTGGGCTGGTTGTTTTGACACGCGAGTGTCCACAAGTGGTTTTTGTTTCATGCTTGGCAGTTCATGTATATCATGGTTGAGCAAGAAGCAACCTACTGTGGCCACTTCGAGTTGTGAGGCTGAGTACAGGGCAGTCTTCACAGCTACGGTTGAGTGTGTATGGCTCAGACGCCTTATGGCTGACTTGGGTGTTGGACAGGACACTGCCAACACTATCTACACTGACAGTCAGAGCGCATTGGCAGTTGCGAGGAACCCAGTTTTTCATGCTCGCACAAAGCACATTGAGGTGCATTACCACTATGTCAGGGAGAGGCTCTCAGCAGGAGAGATCAGCTTGGCTTATGTGCCAACACAGGACAACCTTGCAGATCTTTTCACAAAGGCATTGTCTCGTGAGAAGCTTGAAGCTTTCCGCAAAGCTTTGGGCTTACTCCCCTTTGTGGACTGATCCTGTCCTCAAGGCATGGCACTTCCCTTTACTCATGTGCCAGCTCTCGTTCACCGCATCACTCCAGGGGGGATTTGTTACCATATACATGTGGTAGTGATGTGTGTGAACACACTAGGACCGCCGGGGCATTTTTTCCCTCTTTAGGAGGTTTTTTCCCCCGTGCATTGTATATACGCCCATCACTCTAGGGCTAACTATCTTTCCATTGCACACTAAGTAACATACTCTCTATTGTGTGCCTTGAGCTTCCTTCGTCTTCTCCAAGCTGTGTGTGTTTCTCTGCAACCCTAATTCCAACAGCTGGCACATCCACTGCAGTTACCAGGGCATTATTAGCCAAGCAGCAACACAAGAACAAGCAAGCATTAGTATTATTCTAACATCTCTCGAAGATGATTTTATTCATTATCTAGATGACATGCAATCTGCCAATGCTGCCTAGACATAGCTAAAGAATGTTTTTGGTGCTAAATCTAAGTATTCAATGATGAGTCTAAAGATGGAGTTGTACGTTGATCAAAACATTACATCCTGAAGAGTATTAGCACTCAACTTGTTTACGTTGAAGCCCCAATGCCAGAAGAAGATCTCAGAGTTGTTTTGTTAAAAAGTTTGCCTGATAAATTCCATTAGATTGTTACTAGTTTAAAAGAGAAAGATTTGCTGCCTTCCTTGGATGGTATCATCAATTCATTGCAAAAAAAAGAAAGAAAGGTATCCCGTACCAATTCTCCCATTATTTCTAGTGCATATACAGTCTCTCATGCAGTATCCCCATCAGTTCGTCTAATACTCCGAGTGCCTATGCAGTCACTAATTGTTCTTCTACCTCAGCTTCATCTCAACCATCCATCGGTACCAGATCTTGTGCCATTTCTGGGTGGAACAATTGCCAAACAAAGGACTGTTTCAAAAAGAATCCTTGTGTTCATTGTGGTAAAGTAAATCATCCTTCAAATAAATGCTTTCAAAAGGGTAAAAATTAGATTCATGTGATTGATGGAGACACCGAATCTCAAATATTTTCTGTTGACAATGATGTTTTTTAGATCAACTCTTTTCATGTTTTTCCTAATCAAAATAAATTGTACGGGCTATAGACACTGCCACACATGAGTGGTAAGACCTTCCAAACTATCAGTTTTTTGTTTAAAGTCTTATTTTGTTATGCTTCTCATGAGGTTATTGGGTACACCTTAAACCCAAGGTTTGGCAGTCAACCAAAAACTCCATTGATTGATAGATAATTTTTCAACTTACACCCTATCTGTTCAGGGGGGGGTTCACTATCACAGCATTGGGTTATGGATACACCAAAATCCTTGGTTGTGAGAGAACCTAAAACTCACGGTTGACGAGTACACCAAAAAACTCACGATATCATGAGAGTGGTTTTCCTAGTTCGGGCTTGAGGGGGGGATTGTTAGGTTTCAAGCCCTCCCCGTGGGAATTACCTCTTATGGCATGCAGTAGCACCTTAGTTTGCATGGAAGGTTTATATATATATAGCTCTTTTTAATCAAGAAGCGTGCCTTTTATTGTGTCAATTCTTCTCTGCTCTCTCTCTCTCTCATTCTTCTGTTTTTCCACCTTCTCTCTCGCCATGGCTTCTTGCCGCCATCACCCTCCATAGCTTGCACCCAACAAGAAAGACTCTTTTTTATAATCAAGTTTTAAGCTGCCATTGACTATGTATGAGAGAGAAAGAGAGAGAGCGTGAGCTTCTTCCTGATGCAACTCCCCGCTTGTTCATCACATTGGAGATCCGACAACACCATCGTGCTAGGTTCGGCAAGAGCTACATGACAACGTCAAGCATTCCTCGCGGAACGGAGCAAGTACGCTCGTGCATCTATAAGCTATTTGCGGTTGTAAGTATATCAAACGATGTCTATTTTTTGCTTGCAAGTAGTCATTAGAATTGTAGCGACATAAGATACGCATAGGTACTCATAGATTTCAGTTTCGGGTACTTCCAAAATCCGATTTTGTCTTCATACGTGTTTTTCACAGATGGGTTTAGAGAGAGGATTTTGAGTGTAGAGGCTTGGGACAGGTGTATCCTAGTGAGGGGATGGTGTTTCTTAATTTTCGTATGATTCTAGTATGGTTTGATGAGTTTCCTTCCGTTTGTGTGTATGCAGGCATGGTGGTGTAGTTGAGAGTAGTGAGATTCTAGATTGTGGTTTAGTTAGTCTTCCAGAGTGTTGTATGCATAGAATGGTCTCATCCTGACAAGCTAAAGAGATTGACTTTGTGCACCTATTGTGTCATTTGTGTCCTCGATTTACATTACATTGATCTAGGTTGTGCTGCATGCACTTTATAGGTGTTGTGATTGGCTCCCCCAACATTGGCGCCTTTGTCAAGAACACAAGGACTTGAGTAGGTAATCCTACTAACACCCGTGTGATGGTTGCTTGCTTTAGTTTTAGCTAAAGAAAGCATTTTTCTTAAGTGGATCCGGAAGAAGCTATTCCGAGATCGAGTGGATAGCCAGGAAGCGTGTGTCTTGCCGAGGGTCTGTGACTAAGTAGATTTAGTTTGGATTTGTAGTATTAATTGTAGATTAGAGTAGTTGTTGGTGGTCGAGTGATTTGTGAGGTGATAAAAGCATTTGCTAGTCCATGTGTGGCATTGAAGCGTTTTTCTACTCATAAATACAAAACCCCATATGATTTGTAGGAGTAGCTTCAGGTAAGTGATCTGATTCTGATCTAGAGCTATCGTCACTGATTTATTTGCTGAAGTGTTTAATTGCATTTAGAATCTCTGAAAAGTCTGCTTTTGAGGAAAAAATGCAATAAACATCTTTCTATTGATATTCTTGCATGACTGATTGACGTTGAGCATATAAGAGGACTGTTAACCCTCACGCACATTCCTATCACCTAAGACGGACGCTGTATTATTTATTTGGTAGAGTCAGGTACCGGGCTTGTCGGTCCAATAAGAAAAGAGTAAGAGTGATCGCCGATGAGAGACGCACTCTAACTGGAACATTCAAGGTATTAGTTGGATAAGCATGGGCACCCAAATGTGAATGGGGCGAGCTCATATAAAAGTCAACTAAACCTAAAATTCACTCATTCTCTCATTTGTGCAATTAAAGAGTGCTCTTGCTCCATCTCCATCTTCTTCTTCTTCATCTCCTTGTGTGTGTGTGTATGTGTGTGTGTGTGTGTGTGTGTGTGTGCGCGCGTGCGCGTGCGTGAGAGAGAGAGAGAGAGTGTGTGTGCGATCGAGCATTGCGGCAGCACGACGACGGCGAGGCGGTTGAGCGCAGCGTAGCAGCATCTCCCTCTTCTTCGCGGTGAGGAATCCTCCACGATACCAAGCATAGAGCGGTGAGTGACACACCATCGCCATCTTTGAGCTTACTAGTTTAGGCTTGTTGTGTGCTTGAAGCCATTTGTGGCTCGCACACAGTGTATCGGCAAGTTCCCTGCATTGACAAGTGCGACAGACGCGCACATTTTTGGCGCCACTGCCGGTGAATGCCATACACTAAGCTTGAATGGCACTCTGTGCTTCTTTTGTGGTGCAATTTCAATTGTAGGAAAGGTAGGGAAGGAAGGTGTGTGTGTTGAGAAGAAGGATTTTGTGTTGCTACTGTGTATTTCTTTGTTAATGAAGTTTTGAAAGGTTATTGTGTTTTCTCTGTGCTAAGGTATTAGTATTAAGGTTGTTAGTTCTGTGTAATGTAAATTACAGTAAGTAGGAAGTAGATCTGTGAGAGCTAATGAAGTGTGTTAGTGTGTAGCAGTAGGTGTATTAGTTGTAAGTAGGTAGGTAGAGTGTGTGTGTGCTCGCGCGCAGGCTGCGGCGACCTCATCCCAAAAAAAAAAAAAAAAAAAGTTAAAGGAAAGAGCGGGATCGGGAATATCTTGCAAACCCAAGCTCACGCTCAGGCTCAGGCTCAGGCCTCAATTGCCTTTTAAAATTACGTATTTTAGCTTCACACGTAGCTAAAAATCGACTTTTTTGTGGACCAACGGAGCTTCAGGTGACCGAACGTTGTGCTATGAAGCACACCGCGACCCTCCGAGTGATACGCTTGTGTTGAGCTATCACACACTTTAATAAAAAATTTCGATCATTCAAAAATATTATTAAAAAAAAAGAAAACGAGTGAAAACGGACGCCTAAAAAAGTAAGCGATTAACCTTCGAGGTTATTCGCCGATGCTTGTAGGGTGTCAAAGACACATGCATCTGCGCTCTGGTCATGTGCTAGAGACGGAGCAACTAGAGAGAATTTCGACTTACGCGAGTTCTCATTATCCACCTACCTTAGGTTCCGGGCCCTTGGCGAGGACCCAAGGTAGTACAAACCAAGACCCAAACATAGCGGCTAGTGACTCTTCCTTTGACTATGATGCCATGGAGGGTTTCCCAATGCCTAATCCCGATAGCTCAAGCCAAGACATGCATGCTATGGGCCCACGATCCGGGCCGAGCGTGCTTAGCCGCTTGAAGGAAACCTTTAGTAGAGCCACTCGCTCCGAACATGGAGCTAATGATATAAATGAGGGAGGTGGGAAAGTAAATTCTCCATTCATGACCAACGTAGACTCTATGCCCTTAGAGAATCTGCACGTGAATACTTCATTCATTGCACCTCCTGACTCTTCAGAACTATTCCCCTTCGAGGTCATATTACCCGATGATAGAAGCCTTGCAGAAGTGCAAGAGGTTGAGCGATATATCCTTGCAGCAAGGGAAAAGGAAATCGAGAGCTTACGCAAGGCGGAGCAACGAAGAGAGTTAAAAGCAAAAGCCCCTTTGTCAATATCCTTGCTAAGAGAGCAATCAAGTGCTCCTAACTTAGTAACCCTAAGGGCCAACCCCTAGAAAGCAACATTGCGTCTAGCTCAGAGAACACCCCTAGCACCTCAATCCTCGATGGAGCGTTCTTAAATGAAAACTAGGAGTACGAACTACAAATGAAAACTCTAACCAACATATACACAGGTCACACCTATCACATGGGTTGGTTAGATGTCCTACAATCCACAATGGGTGCTACTAGTGTGGAGGATCAACAACTAAGAGTTTGTGAGGTCATCCATAGGGTCATTGAGTTAGAGAGACAGAACAAGGGAATCAACATGCCTTCAACGGGTCTCATGAGATTCTTGGATACAAGAAAGGCTAAACAACCGACCTTATTGTAAATGGAGACTCCCTCGGTAATTCCGATGGATCCCCCATATGTTGCTTTGCCAGGGGTCTCAGTGCAATCTAAGCCCACAAGTGATAGCTTTACCTTCCCAAGTCTAGCTCATCTTTCCCTTGATGACACCATGGCTACCATGCCTACCCCAATGATGGGCATGCCAAGAAACATGCCATGGACCTCATTTGTTAGTAAAGCACCACTACATGGTAGCTCAATGCCTGCAACAGTACCTACAAGTGTGTACCAATCGTATGCACCTATGGGTCATCGTACTCATGTAGTCCCTACTCCTCCCCTTGTTTCAACAACCTATGCTCCACAACCACAACACCCAAGTTCTTATTTCCATGGGACTATACCGGCTAGCATTAGCATGTCACATCCAACGTCTACTATGCCTAGGGCCACACATATGAACTTTGGGCCAACACATGGCACAACACCGTACCAAACGTGGAACCCAAGGGCTTCCTATGCGCCAAGCCCAATGCCAATACCTACTCCGCATGTAGTCTCTAGAGCACCTTCACCCACGGTGCCTGCTCACTTAGGTGACTTGGTAACATTTTCTCAAGCTATCGATCGATCTATTGCTGAGAATATACGTAACACGCCTGATAGAGAGCCTAGAAGTAAGGCAGTACAAATAGCCAAGCTCACACAAAAATTTAGTGGAGACGGGGATGTGAGAAAGCATATCGAAGTGTTTGAACAAATATGTGATTCTCTAGGAGAACACAATGACCTGCATAAGAGTAATGCTTTAAGCCTAACCTTAAGTGGAAAGGCTGGGGATTGGTATAGAACCCTAAGGGTGGAAGAAAAAACGATTTACCCTACTCTTATGAGACTTTTTTTAAAAGAATACATACGAGAGGGAGTGTTTTGGATTGTAGCCTCTTAGCTCCAGAAAGCCCAACGAGAGGAAGGAGAGTCGGTGAGAGACTTTATTAGTCGCTTGAAGAATTTGAATTCTCGTTGTAATCCAAATGAGCGCTTCAATAATAATCAATTGCTTGATGGATTCATTAGGGGATTACGACATGAGGATATCTACAATGGCCTAGTCATTAGAGGTATCACCACTTGGGAAGCATGGCACCACCAATGCAATGCAATTGGAGGATAATTTAATGATTCAAGGAGAAAGAGTGTTTGTTGAGCCTCAATTTATTAGCTCGCATCAGGGCATCAGCCAATGACCCTAAAGCCTATTGCTTAGGAGCCAAAGATATCTGAGATGACTTTAGCAGATCTGACCAAGGCTATTCAAGAGAGTCTTAGAGATAATCGTGCTCCGCAAAACAATCATATGTATCCAAGAAGGGAGCAACAATGGTGCTCAGTATGCTATGGACCGCATAGTACCAGTGAATGCCCTACTTTTAGAGTAAAATTCAATGGGAATTGCAATGCATGTGGAAGGTATGGTCATCAAGCTAAGGATTGCATGGTATTTAAGCGCGCGATGGCCAATAGACCAACCTTAGCATGGACAGATTCACCTCGAGTGCCTGCATTGATGCCGGCCCCACCTCTTGAACAAACAGCAGAACACATGGTCCCTAGGGCCCAAAATGTTGTTCAAACAACACCCTTACCACCTCCAGTGCTAGGACCGCAACCACCACATCCGAGAATCACTTCTGTGAATCAAGTGGGTTGTGATTCATCTATTGCTTGTTTGGAAGGCTGTGAGGAAGATATAGATCCTAATATTGCCTATGGGATGGATGTGCTTGAAGAAGTCCACAATACTACATGGAGGACTATTGGGGACAAGTCAAACCTGTATATCAAGTAGCTGCTCTTACGGCAAGAGCCCAAAATATCAATTACACTGCTAAGAGACCACCTCTTCAATGCTATGAGTATGGAGGTCCACATCGTGTAGCCGAGTGTCCTATTAGGCTACAAAAGAACGCTACACTAATGCAAACCAGTCAAGCGAGAACGTCTACAATGCCGATACTCATGTGTAATCGATGTGGCATAGATCATTTGATTGCCCAATGTCCAAATAATCCAAATGCATCGAAGATCACGCCATTAAACTTGAAGTTACCGAGGAGCCATCACCAAGTACACATGTGGTACCAGTAAACGTACTCACATGATCGATGCTCCAAAAACAAAATTATATTCTTGAGGAAAGAGACACAGCATCAATTGCCCAATCTCAAAAAAAGAAGAAAACACGGAGGAAGAGATCGCAAAAAGCAGTGAAGTCAGACCCCAGTTCAAAGACCAACATAGGGGCTGGTGACAACCCCGTATATATGAACGACGCTGAAGAGGATTCTGATTCAGGTGAAACCATGGAGACCAAAACGACCACTAAGATAGAAACCAACAAGGAAGATCTTCATGAGCCACAATGGCCAGGATCCAAGAAGAAGATAGGAACTTATCCAAACCCTACAGAGGAGATCAAGCAAGTCAAGCAATTAAGGAGTTTGGTAGAAGATACCCAAAGGGATCTAGAACCAGCACCTAGGCAAATCCAGATTACAGACACCGTGTTCCCTATGCAACAACAACCTCACCAAGTCCATACACCCTTAGCCATACCTAGTGTCATCCAAGAAGAAAGTGACTTAAAGTCATGGGAAAGTGGGCGTACTCACTTCTTGATGGAAAGAATGTTTACAGAGGGACTACCTGATCCTACGAAGAAATGGAGATACGATCTTCCCCACGTCAAGGGACTGAAGTCCAAAGGTGCCATTAAACATTTCCAAATTGATGGATTTCATGTCTTCAGAAGTTAGAACCACCATCATGTCCAAAATATATAAAGACCCTGAGCTAGTCTCAGCTCTTCGAGCCTTCCTCAATGGAGAACTCAACTTTGGGCTACCACAATTTGCACAGATGGATGGAGCTGGGGAAATGACAATAGAGGAGGAACACTTAGATCCACAACCCAACCTAGATGAGAACCTTGTTATAGAAATACATGTTAACAAGTTGGGACAATACTTTGAGGGTGATGAATCCAATGCGACCATACCAATCACTACTAAGGGATTAATTGTGAAGGGAATCCTTGATGGTGGTGTTGGGGCTAGCATTGTGACTAAAAATTGATGGGAAACTATGGGAAGACCTCACCTTGCGACCACAACCATAGTAGTGAAGATGGCCAATGGGTCTATTGTTAAACCTATTGGGATGCTAGACGATCTCAAGATCAAGGTCTTTGGACATAAAATAAGGATTACCTTCATTGTTATGGATTTCTCCAAACACATTATGGCATCGGAGATGATCTTAGGACGTCCTTTCATGAGGGAAGCAAAAATGGTACATGACTGGTCTAAAAACCATGTCTATTTGTAGTTCCAAGATTATGTCATTCGAGTGGATCTTGTAATTGGTCAAGCACATCCTCTAGGAAACGGGTTTATAATTGATCATAGATTTGACACCACAGTTCACTCGGTCCCATTGCAGTATTGTTACACGTGTAAAGTGGACACTGATGTTGGGGAAGATTCTCCTTACATGGATGTACTACCTGGGATGACTGAGTCAGACAATGTGGGTTGGGTCCACCTAGCAGCAACCATAGACACTTGGGGAAACAGGGTGACAACCTGGGTAACACCTGAGGGGGATGAAATGTCCGTACCCTTAAATATGCTACAAGCAATGCATATAGCTTCTGACAAGACTCATCCTAATATAACAAAGAAAACATACAAGTGGGTCCCTAAAGCTTCTTTAGCAACCACAGCTAGTGCTAAAAAATAGAAGCCTTGTAATAAACGTCTCACTCGCTCCAAGAAATGTAAGAAAACGTGGCGTTGGATTCCTCAACGACTATTGGAAGCCCAAGGCTACTATCAAGGAAATGATCAAATCTGGGTGCCAAAATGTAGATTGTGGTCTTACCTGTCACCTGACCCATGTGAGCTCAATCCTGTAGCTCCAAAATGAATTGACAATTGTGGAAAGAAAAAATCACAGGATGCTACACACCCGCTCCAAAGCTAGTTTGGATACCAAAGAAAGAACGATTTGTTCCACCTAGCTCAAGAACAGGGAAGTCAACGGAAATAAAAGCTTCTCCACAGCCTCCACCTACAATAGTGGACCTCCATAAAGCTACAAAGGAATCCACACCTCTTAGTGTTCAAGAATCACCTGATGAACCACTTCAAGTTCGATCTTGGGAGAGTACCTTACCACCCTTGCAACTCGATGAGGCACCTAAGGTAAGAGAAAACTACTGGCAAAAATCCTCACCTATTACCAACTAGAACAATTGGTTTCAAAGGGTGACGAGCACATTTCAAACGGTATGATCTACCCAAGGAAGGGGGAAGTGTTTGCTGACAGTCATCATTCACTCACTCCCCTCTCAACCTTCCTCCCCGACATCTCAATCTCCAATCTTAGGGAATGTATATATAAAGCCTTATACTCACAAAAAACAAAAATAATAAAGAGCAAGAGTAATTAGCAAACAAGTATGCACAATAAAAGTCAAAACTTTGACCCAGACCTACACAATCACATCCGGTACATTGAAACAGAAACCTATGTCATCAAACACCTTTGATCCTCATCAATCGAGTGATGGAGGGTAGGTAGGATTAGTACGATAGGAGTGTTTTTGTTCTAGAGTTTAGTGATTAGCAAAGTTCTTTCTTCCCACTGATGTGCCTCGTAGAGGTATTCTTTGTGTTTCCTCATTTGTACAGGAACGTGTTGCTGTGGTTTGGATTTGGACCTTCATGGAATCTTTCTCGCATCCACTTTTCAAATCAAGCGTGATCATCAACACAAACGTGTGTTTCTTGTCCATTAACATTGCCCCTTATCTTTTTGCATCCATGTTTGTCTACTTTAATTGTGATTGGTAGCATAATATTCAGTGCATTTGCTTAGTATTAAACATTAAATTCAATGTAATTTTTTGTCATAATCACTTGGCTAGGTTTAAAAATCAAGCAGTCCGACTAAGCTAATTTGACCAAGTTAGGTGTTAGAGATCTTCCCTTAATACCATGGGGAATGCCTTCCTAATTATCAATGGTTACTTAGGTTCTTAATCCGATTTAGGCAGCATTGTGTGAAATGTACTAGGGTTTTCTAGTGGGCTTAGTCCCTATTGATCTTTAGCTTAAGTATTATAAAGGGAGTTTACTAGTGTGATGAGCCTAGGGAGGGTAACAGTGTTATATGACCCCCCAAAGTTACAAAATTAAAATGCTGAAAACGAACAAACAAAAAATCAAAGTGCCACAATGTAAAATCTTAAGCTGGAAGAGAAACCTCAGCTTGATTTGTTACTCCACTCACATGTATCGCCTATTGTAATGGAATTTTCCTATTCAATTTGAGAATAGCGGAATTTAATGAGAGTACTTTCAAGAAATGATTTTGTGAGCATAGCGGGTATACATAATTGAAGATAGCAACATAATCATAGCAATTAGTTAACTTGGCATAGACAATACTTTTGCAAGAGAGAGAGTTTAGAGAACATGACAACAATTGAGGATCGGATTTATGTGGAGCTGGTCCCCCCTCCAATAGGCATTTGTATTATGATTTCTCCCATAAAGAGAGACTTGTTACAATACAGTCTTTGTGTTCCTTGTGACCTAGGTGATGCCATGAAGATGGAAGGCTTCATGCACCACAAACATAACATAAACTTGAAGAAAGCTTTAACTATCCCAAGCCTCAGTCCCAAGACCTCAAACACCTTCGAAGGTGGAGAGAGCTAGCAGGGAATGAGGGTAGGGAAGAGGAAGAAGAAACATTTCGTAGGAGAAAGAATTAGTTCCTCACTTATCATACTCTTGTTGCTAGCATACATAATAGCATAGTAATGAAGAAGAAGGAGATGGCAAGCTTAAGCATTGAAGCATGGCTCTTGGTTGGATTTGCACTCCATAGCCAAGAGTGTTGGTGTAGGCTCTCAACCTCTACTTGCTTGGAGAGGGAGCTCTTGCACTTTGCATATCACACAATGAGAGTGCTTGTGAGTGTGTGTGGGTGAGTATACCCCCTAGGCACCCCCCTAGCTTGCTTGGGTTGACCCCCCCTTGTAGCTCATGCCTGAAGCTCATTGGACCCCTCCAGGCCTAGCCAATCACAAGCAGGAGCCATTACAAGCAACATGGGTAGTAGCCTTGGGACAAGTGTCCCCCTTTCCCCTTTGAGAGAGAGGACTTGATAAATGCTAAAACAATTAGATAATTCATGTAATTTATCATTGGACCCCTTTGAAGCCTAGCCAATAGGCTTCAAGCAACACATGAAGGTAACATGGGTAGGGGCCTGACATGTGTCCTTGCTGCCTCTTCAAGATGGGCTTCCCTTGTGTGTGTGAGTGGGTAATCTCTCTCTAGGCCCTAGGAAAAGGGCTCGCCCCCCCTCTTGTAGGAATGCTTTTGACTTTTAGGTGATCAAGCACCTTACTCACCAAGCATGACAAAGCACTTGAACTAGGGGGGGTTCCCACAAGCATCTCAGGCAAGCTTCTCAAGGTACCTCAAGTACTTTAATCATGCAGCAAGTCAAGCACCTCAAGCATGGAGCCAGTCAAGCACCTCAAGCATCTTAATCAAGCACCTCAAGCATGAAAAACACCTCAAGCATGACAAGCACCTCAAGCAGGACAAGCACCTCGAGCTTGGGCCGGGTTCCCACCTCAAGCTCAGCCCTAGCTTACTTAAGGTCAAAAGGACTTTTACACACATTTATTGGAGGTCTTCAATGAAGCTAACCCTAAGGTCTTATGCTCCATTGTTTAGCCTTGCTCTTTGATAGACCATCTCCCTTTTGGGCCCCTTTACATTGGCCCCGTGTTGAGATAGATCTAAAAGCACATACCTATATCTTAACACTTGTTCCCGTTTATTCTCCCACATTAAGTGATCAATTTAATATGAGAAAATCATTTGGGTTAGTTAGATATTAGATTTTATGACATTACCTCTCTCTTGAAATCATAGTCGTCCTCGACTATGAGGTAGAAGAGATAAAGTCTTAGTCATTAGTCAATCGTACTTAGCGGGTAAAGGATCCCTTTTTACCCTACGACATCTTTCCAAGATGGATGACTAATCCATTTGGTGCTTGGGAGACATAGCTGCCGCAAGCATGTCTGCTCTTTAGTCCATTTCATTCTCCCAAAGTAGAGTGACAAATTCTACTTGGTGTTTGAGAGACGTCGTCATCACAAACATGATTCTAAGCATGCATACTAGTTGAATTTGTGCACAATTAAAAAGAGGACTAGTCATATAAGACAAAAACATGAGTTATTTAAAAGAAATTTGTACATTTGCTTACTCTAATGTAGCATTGTAAGCATTGACAAGGTTCATACTATCCTTAAGTTGTACTCCTTGCATCCATTTAGCATCGTCAAAAGGATAATTTTTGAACTTAATAAGATACCGTCGGATAATCTTACCATGTCGTAGTACCTTGTCTTCATGCCGAAGGATAGCTTCGGGTTGTAGCACCTCTTCTTGGTCTTCAACTTCGGGAGGGTCTTCAATAATTGGTTCAATTGGTGGCTCTCCTTTGTAGGGCTTAAGTAAGTTTACATGAAAGGCATTGTGTATAAGCCAATGGTTGGGCAACTTGAGTTGATAAGCCGTCTCATTGATAGGCTTCAAGATTTGGAAAGGACCATAGTATCTTTTTGCTAGTTTAGCATAATACTTTTGATGGCCCGTAGGATTTTTGCCCGTCGTTTGCCTTAATCGAGCCTTAGGAAACTTGAGTAAGACCCAATCATTTTCTTTGAACATTAAGGCTTTTCTGTGCTTATCAGCAGCAGCTTTTTGCCTTTGTTGAGAGATGGCTATAGCCTCCCTAATCTTTTGAAAAGATTCTTGTAGGTCACGGCTATACTCATCGGCGGCGAAGATCTTCCCATGTACTTTCAGTAGCAAGGGACTTTTAGGTCTTCCTTCTATGATCTCGAAAGGTGCTTTGCCCGTAGAAGTATGTACAGTATTATTGTAGGCATACTCTACTAGCGGTAAATACTTTTCCCATTGTGAGCATTGATCTACTTCAGTAACATAAGTCTTGAGTAGATCGAGTATCGTAAGATTGGCTATCTCACTTTGGCCATCCGTTTGTGGGTGATAGGCCGAAGAGAAATTCAATCTTGTTCCTAGATTTTCAAAGAGACCTTTCCAGAAATTACTGGTCATTCTAGGATCTCTATCTGACACGATGGATGTGGGTAATCCATGGTGTTTGAAAATCTGAGATATGAAGAGAGTTTCCATTTGATGTGCCTTAATAGTCTTTTTGACAAGAATAAAATGTGCTTGCTTGCTAAACCTGTCGACTATTGTCCATATTCCTGTATTCCCATGGATAGACTTGGGTAATCCAAAGATGAAATCCATGGATATACTCTCCCATGGTGAATTTGGAATAGGCAATGGCTGGAGTAATCCAGGTTGCTTCCCTCTATCATACTTGGTCTTTTGGCATACTACACATTTTGAAACATACTCTTGTATGTCCACTTTCATGGTAGGCCAATAGAAATACGTCTCTACTCCTCGGAGAGTAGGTTGAATACCTCTATGCCCTGCATATTGAGGAGCATGGGATTCATACATAACCTTCTCACGAAGGGAATGGGTAACACATAGCCTATTGCCGTGGAGAAGATAACCATCCTGCAAGGTGAATGGTTCCTCTTTCTTCCCCAAAGCAAGGGCTGACATTATGTCTCTAAAGTCAGGGTCAGTAGCATACTCATCTATCATAGAGGATAGATCATTGTGAGTAGCTATAGACACCGCATTAACTTTTGGTCGTCATGAAAGTGCATCGGCAACTTGATTGTGCTTACCAGCTATGTGAGCAATATGGAAATTAAATTGCGAAAGAAAATTTGCCCACCTCATTTGTTTGTCGGAAAGCTTGGTTTGCGTCATGAAATACTTGAGACTTTGGTGGTCGGTTCGTAGGATAAATGGAGTCCCCAATAGGTAGTGCTTCCATGTGTCTAGGGCATGTAGAATAGCTAAAAGCTCTTTCTCATAAATGCCCAAGACTCGTTCATCACCATTGAGCCTTCGGCTCTCATATGCTATGGCATGCCCTTCTTGAAGCAAAACCGCTCCAAGGCAATCACCACAAGCATCACATTGGACCTCAAATGGCTTTGAGAGATCCGGAAGCACGAGGACTGGTTGGGAAGTAAGCTTCTCTTTGAGTTTTTCAAAAGCATTTTGCTCCTTAGCAGTCCATACAAACTTAACGTTCTTCTTGGTTAAGTCGTGTAGTGGTCCTGCTACTTGAGAGAATTTTGCTATGAAGCGTCTATAGTATGCACACATACCAATAAAGCTTCTTAGTTCATGTAGATTCCTTGGGTTAGGCCATGATTTTATTACCTCTAACTTTGATGGATCCATACGAATACCATCGTGAGAGATAATATGGCCTAGATATTGAATCTCTTGAAGGAAGAATTCACTTTTCTTTTGGTTGAGAAAAAGTTTGTTCTCCCTCAAGGCTTGAAAAATCACTTGGAGATGTTGCTTATGTTCCTCCAAAGACTTGGAGTAGATGATGATATCATCGAAGAACACTGCAATGAATTTTCGATATGGTCTAAAAATTTTCTCCATCAAACGATTGAACGTAGCTGGTGCATTAGTCAAGCCAAAAGGCATGACTAGATATTCATAAAGACCAAATGTTGTGCGAAACGCGGTCTTTAAGATATCCTCATCCACTATCCTTATTTGATGATAGCCACTCTTAAGGTCAATCCTACTGAAGTAGGTAGAGCCTTGTAGCTTATCAAACAGATCTTCTACCCGAGGTACGGGAAATCTGTTTTTGATAGTGATATGGTTTAGTGCTCGATAGTCCACACACATACGGTATGTACCATCTTTCTTTTGCACTAAAAGGACTGGAGAACAAAAGGGAGAGGAACTAGGCCTCACCATCCCTTTGTCTACCAGCTCTTGTACTTGCCTCATGATCTCCTCTTGTTGAGCTTGTGAGACTCGATAAGGAGGTTTGTTAGGCGGTGAGCTTCCTGGAAGGAGCTCAATACGATGGTCATCATCCCCTCGTTTTGGAGGTAGGTCCATAGGGATATCATCAATGAACACATCTTGGAATCCTTTTAGAAAAGTAGACAAGTCTAACTCTTCTTGATTCCTATCATTTTCATTTGATGAAACATGAGCTCATATAAAAGTCAACTAAACCTAAAATTCACTCATTTGTGCAATTGAAGAGTGCTCTTGCTCCATCTCCATCTTCTTCTTCTTCATCTCCTTGTGTGTGTGCGCGTGAGAGAGAGAGAGAGTGTGTGTGTGTGTGCAATCGAGCATTGCGGCGGCACGACGACGGCGAGGCGGTTGAGCGAAGCGTAGCGGCGTCTCCCTCTTCTTCGCGGCAAGGAATCCTCCACAGCAGCAAGCGTAGAGCGGTGAGTGACACACCATCGCCATCTTTGAGCTTACTAGTGTAGGCTTGTTGTGTGCTTGGAGCCATTTGTGGCTTGCACACAGTGTATCAGCAAGTTCCTTGCATTGACACGTGCGATAGACGCGCACAAGGGCATGCGCAAGAGTTCTATGTACAAAAATTGTAATTTTGTAAACTTGGACAACATACGTGTATGATGTCTCAACGGGCATCTGGAGACCAAATTTGACAAATCTGACTACACCAGAGTGTCGAGAAGGGGTGTTTTACCGCCGTAAGTGCACATTGAGACTAGCGTTTTGACCAACTCTTGATACCCAAAAGACAAAAGTCAGAGTGTCGAGAATGGAGAAAACAAAAACTTGTGATTATGAGCATGTTTTTGCATGAAAATTGGTAGAGGTGCTTGAAAACCAGTGCCTGAGACTTGGAGATGCTTGTGAATGAATTTTGTCCAAAAATTCATCAGCAGACGTCATACGTGTATGATGTTGGAAGGGTGATTCTGGTAGCAAATTTGAACTTTTTGACATTATATCCATCTACCAAATTTCATATCATTTGGGATTATAGATTGAGAATTAAGGGGATTTTACTCTTTCAAGGGATTTCCTTGTCAAAAAGTGGTGATTTGTGCATTTTTTAGTTCCAAAATTGTTGTCAGCACACCTTGGGTAGAAACAGAAGTCCATTCTAACCACCTGGACATCATACGCATATGATGTCTTAGAGGCCAGATCTAAGGTCAAAAGTTAGTGTACCCTTGTGATCTAGAGCATTCAAGAAGCATATAGGCCAAATTTCATTAAAATTGAGGCATTTTTAGGCTTGCAAAGACCAGAGATGTATCTAGGCAAAAGTGATCGCTTGAAGTGATCATAACTTGCACAAAAAGTGGTCAAATTCAATTATGAGAGTTGTTGTGAGTTGCCAGTGTAGTGAGGAAAACTGACCAGTTAGACATCATACACCATATGATGTCTAAAGGGCATTTTTAGGGACCAAAATTAATGACATTTGATCATACCAGGGTGTTCAGCATCACAAAACAATCTTACATACCAAATTTCATCCAATTCTGAGCACATAGACATCATACACGTATGATGTCTCAAGGCCGGATCTGATAGTCTCATTGCACTTTTGACTACACAAGGGTTTGGAAAATGATGTGTTAAGCTTGCTTGCAAAATTTCAACTCATTCGGCCACCTACTTTTGCATTTAAAAAGATTTTTGTAGATACAAGAAGGCTAAGGTGGAAAAGTAGCGATTTTGAGCAATTTTGATTTCTAAAATTTGTTGTGATCACATATTCTTGTCGTATGCATCAAGGAGTACCTTGGGTAGAAGCATAAGTGAAATCTGAGCCAAAAGACATCATATGCATATAATGTCTTAGGGGTCATATTTGGGTCAAATTACATTTGAGTATACCCTAGTGTCCTAGAGCATAAAAGAAGTCCCTAGCCAAAATCTCATTGAATTTGGAGCACATTTGGGCTAAAAACTACCAAAAGAAAGAATTAGTCAAGATGTATGTTGTATTGGCCATAGCTTGCACAAAAAGTGTTCAAATTGAATTTTGAAAGTTGTTGAGAGTTGCTTGAGTGATAAGGAGCCACTGGGATAAAAGTCACTTCATTTTTCCACAAAAGACATCATACGTGTATGATGTCTTGAGTGTCAAATCAGAGGTCAAAAGTTACATTTGAGCTGATAGAAGTGTTTGCCAGCATAAAATAAGCCTAGCGATCAAGTTTCATTCAATTTGGACCACTTTTGGCTTAGTAAACCTTCCCGGGAATTTGCAAGCAACAAACAGAAAAAGGATTGATAGACCTGTCTACAAGTGTCAGAATCACAAACTGAGACTTGGCGTGGTTAGAGTACATCAAGGAGAGTCTACATGTAAAATTTGGAGCAATTCTGAGCAATTTTGAGACTCTAGACGAGCTGTTTGAGGAATTCATCAAAGAATTCTCGCGAAAAGCATAGCTCACAATATTGTCTCACAAATCCACAGATTCAAGTAGAAAGAGGGTGAATCAGTATACAAAGCGGCATTACGGCTCAAGAGATATGTCAAGTTCTCTCCGAGATCTGAACTACCTACGCAAGCATGATTGATGCTAATCTTTATCCAAGGAATGAGACATGCGGGTCTTCATAAAGATCTACACATGATAAGGAGCTTGAGGCTAAACGAATTGATCAAAGAAGCTCTTATCTGATGGATAACTATGAGGAATATAAAGAAAATGATTGTAAGAGTCAAGAGGACGACACATCCTCTCAGCACAGTAATTCACAGAGGAGTGAGTCCATTGCAAAACCAACAGCACCTATCGATCAAGAAAAGTTTATCGATGGAATGATCAAGAGGTTAGCTCCTCTTACAATTTTTTATCCGAGGGAGCTTAAGTGGTGCAAAATTGAGAGAAAATGGACAAACCGTACGAGAGAAGAGTGTTACTATGGCATGGAATATGCCGGGAGTGGTATGTACAACCTATTCCAATAGCACCTCCTTCACCTAGATACGTGACGGGGAATGCGCCAGGTCCAGTAGGAGTTGCAAGACCATAGCTTCTCTTAGGACAACAACCCCCGCTCCCATGTGCTAGAATGCCTATAGACATGAGATACACACAGATGATGGAAGAATTTAATAAACAATCGTGTATCAACTAGAATGTATTATAACAACCAAAGTGGGTACTGCCCTTCAAAGCGATAGAAGATGAGAGAAACGCATGGAGTGATGAGGCCGGTACAACCTCCATCTCTTGCATTTTGACTCGAAGAAAGAAGGTACGAAATGGACAAAAGGACATTGCGGTTCATTGTGCATAGAGTCTTAACTAGGTTAGAGCCTATTTATAGCCAAGAGGAAATGCAAGAAGAGGCTCCTCAACTAGAGTGTCACAAAAGTCGTGACAACCACTTGGTCAAACAATGTCCTCAGACGCAGATCACGAAAGAGAATGCCTATTGTCTTGACTGTGGTGTCATTCACTTGATCCCCAATTGTCCAAAAAATCCAAACCAAGTCAGAAAGATCACAACGAATGTCTCAAGAATCGTTTAGCTACCCAGTAGCTCAAAAAATAAAAATGTCGTACCAGTTCAAGTAGTTACGAGAAAGAAGCTGAGAACCCAGAGACAGAGAAAATGGAAACTATCGTGAGTCCAGAGACGAGTGAACCAAAGACCGATGCACCTAGTCAAAAAATCAAGAGCAAACGGAATAGTTGGAAAGCTAGAAAGTCTAGGATGAAAGCATGTAGGGAACGAGAGCAGAAATTCCTAGTTGAGGAGCTTAACCAAGATAAGACAACATGAGAAAAGGGTTGCACCTTCTCTTATGGAGAATCTCAACCTTCAAAAGAACCATCCACGGAGGAGAAACTGAGAAGTGCTAGTTCAGGAGAATCGGTGTTTGTTGAGAAGGTTAATGAGCCATTAGATGCCCTCCTAAAAGCCTATGAAACACGGCTCAAAAACAACCTAACCCAAGAACAGAGGTGGATGAAATATCCATATGAGAAACTAGAAAAGGACACACTTGAAATGTGCAAGAAAATTATTCAAATAGCCCAAGCTTTACTAGGAGTTTTACCAAACATCGAGCGAGTTTTCCCGAGCAAAGGGAAAGCCGAGCAAATCTAATCAAACCTTGTAATTGCATTGTTTGATGTGTGTTGTCCATCATTCCAATTACCCCTTTCGTGATCTCTATTCACAGACATGTAGTATTATGTACCTCTATACCACTCTTTATTCAAACATGTGTTTGTGACACATGATAGACTTAGAGGTTCATCCCATTGAATTTTGTAATCTATTGATGTAACAATCTCCATTAGGTGCTAGAAAGAATTTGTGGCACTATCACACTATAGTGAAAAGGCTATGCAAGTAGCATTAATGTTCACAAATTTGCAACTAGAACACACAACAATTGTGGGGAAGATTGGGATGGTTGTCGCCTATAGGATTTAAGGGAGGGTGTGTACAATGGTCTTAGCAATGACTTGTTGATGGCCATGGATGGTCAACAACTCTTAGATTCCATAAGGTTAGGTGGCACCAAGCCGACAATCCACAACTCCACAAAGTTTTGTTGGATTATATTAGTAGCTCTGCTACTCAACCTGCTAGACTCCTACTAATACTTGCTACACACGGGTAGAACTTGAGGGCTTGACAACTAAGAGCTGCGAGAACAGATTGTATAGCAAGGTGTGGGTTCAAAATCCAAAAACATCATGAGCTTTCTCTAGAGATTTCTCTTGAAGAGAATGCAAATGAGACTTTCACTTTATTAAAATTGAACGTTCTTAGACTCAACTGAACAACACGGGTGGGTTCTAGTCTACAAAAAGATATGGACCAATTGTTCGCCTGCACCCATTGTGCAGCCCACCTGTCATGTTTTTCGGGAGCCATGAAGTCTCATGATTATGTTGGATGGGGCAAGTCAATAGTTGTTGGGGAGGGTCATGAAAAGAGCTCGTTGTTGTGGTAGGACTGTTGTCCGACTGCTACATCCAATCAAAGGTGAATTTTGCAATTTAACGACCATCCCTTTGAGTTTGAGGACATAAGAACAAAAAGTTTCGACTTTTTATGTGGCGTGACTCAGCTTTAATGGGTGCATTCTCTCTCTACTTGAGCGGCTAACTACCGGTTGAAGGACAGGGTATTTGGCCATGCGACCAGGTCCTATGATCTCTCTCTCTCTCTCTCTCTCTCTCTCTCTCTCTCTCTCTCTCTCTCTCTCTCTCTCTCTCTCTCTCTCTCTCTCTCTCTCTCTCTCTCTCTCTCTCTCTCTCTCCCCCCCCTCCCTCGGGGAACCATATATATTTCACATCAACTGAACAACATCAGTGAATGTGGGACTGAAGTTGGTGGTGTGGGTTAGCCAAGTGATCGCACAAGTTCTCGGTGACAATGGATTGGACAAAGAGGCTGAACATGGTCTGTCCGCCGTTCTTGAGCTCCTTCACCGTCAACTAGGCAAATACCTCTTGGTCCTTGCTCAATTAGCCAAGGGAAATGAAGAGGTTGATCACCTTCAACTCAGTGAATGCCTTCAGCGTGCCCATAGGAATGACTTGGCAGCCCACCGGGCTGCCTCACCGAACTCCCTGTTCTCAGGGTCTACGGATAGACCAATTGTGTTGCATCCATAGTCAGTGGAAAGCTCGTTGGTGAGATAGGATGGGGGAGAGCCATAAAAGGGGCCCAGGTGTAGAGGGCGGTCGAGACTGTACCAGATTCTGCTAGATGAGGACTTCTTGGGGGCCATCGTCTAAACGCGGGCCTCACCGACTCTAACCTTGTGAGATAGCTCATTAACAGGCTTCAGTTGCTACCCGCTGAAGACACAGGAGGAGGGGGGGCAGGTGTTGATGCCATGATGACGTCTATCTTCCTGCTATCCCTTCTCGCAAAGTTCCACTCTGATCACTTTGCCTCTCTCTCTCTCTCTCTCTCTCTCTCTCTCTCTCTCTCTCTCTCTCTCTCTCTCTCTCTCTCTCTCTCTCTCTCTCTCTCTCTCTCTCTCTCTCTCTCTCTCTGTGTGTGTGTGTGTGTGTGTGTGTGTGTGTGTGTGTGTGTGTGTGTGTGTGTGTGTGTGTGTGTGTGTGTGTGTGTGTGTGTGTGTGTGTGTGTGTGTGTGTGTGTGTGTGCGCACGCGCACGCGCGACTGTGCACAGGCTAAATCACGCCTCTCCATCTAGCGGCAAATGCAGGTCGCCTTTGAAAATCTCTCTTCTTGCCACGTGGTGTGGTGTTACTGAGTGAAAGGTGAAGCAGCTACCAGAGTTTGGAGCCTAGAGCTTGTATTCTCTTGTGTTCACTGCAGTCACCCCTTCCATGATCAACATGATAACGAGGATCAACAGTATATTGGATGCTTATAAAGAAACCCTTAGTATTCTCTATAGCCATCCACGCCAGTGCGGATGGCTACAGCTAGTTTTTTTTTAAAGGAGAGAACTTGTATTGCTGCCTCTATTTGCTAGTTATGTTTCCTTGTAGCCATCCGCGCCGGCACGAATGCCTACGTGTAGTTTTTGTTAAAGAAAATAACTTGAAGTTGTATCGTTGCCTTTATTTTTCAATGATCAAAATATGTTTTCTAATAACCATCCACGGCCGCTCTTTATGGTTACGGATAGTATTTTATAAGAAAATAATTTAAAGTTGTATCGTTGTTTCTATTCTATAAGAAAATAATTTAAAGCTGCTTCTATTTGTCAATTATCAAAATATGTTTCCTTGTATCCACTTGCACCGACTACGCATAGTTATTTTTTGATGAAATATAATTGAGCTCAGCTAATAAACGATGGAAGATGAATAAGCGATCCATGCAACATACTTCCCAGCTTGGTTGCCACACGTACCTTGCCCAACCTAGACTAAGTGGTGCAGCATGGGCATGGCTACACATTCAGTAGATTACCATTGCCCCACTAAGTTAAAAAACAATATTTACGATGAGGCTATCAACCCATCATCAAGGATAAACGCATAGTCATGGACCTTCTCTCCACTACTTTCTGCCCAATTTTTCCACCTTTCGCCCCCACATTCATCACTAGCTTGCCAGCCATCAGCTTGTCCTCCTGAGCCGGAATCAATCTCTCCATTCCTTTGTCATCTGAGCCGGAATTAGCCCCATTACTACCTTGCTAGCTATCAAACTTCACCAGTAATTCGTGGATGGCAAGGTCATTTATACCGATAGAAATGCAAAAATAATCAATTAACCCTACGGTACCTTGGGGATGCCCAAGCTACATCTTTATGTTCATGAGATATGCTCCTACTAGTGCATGTAGCCATCCACGACATTGTCATGGACAATTACAAGTAATTTGGTGAGGGGAAGGTTCAAAGTGTGACAAACGCTAAATATTGTAATCGCTACCATTAATTAAAGAGCATAATCTTTTGTTTCTTATGCTACTATGATGGTATCCACACTAGTGCGGAAGGAAATAGGTTTTCCATCAGGGCATGTTCTCATGAAATGCACTTGATTAGCTTGTTTTAGGGTTTATTTTAGAGGAAACATTGGGGCTATATTAAGATCACTAATTGAAAGCTTAGGTATAGAGTAAAATATTTTTATTTAATCCGATATATCACTATGTAGCAATGGTACAAATCTCAAGGTTTGATCATTTTTCATAAATATTAATTTTGGCATTGATTTCTCAAATAAATAGGGGCTAATCCTAATCTTTATTGGTGATTATGTAGTGGCATTCCTGCTACTAGCTGCAATATATCTATTTGTGGCTAGCTAGTAGCACCACGTGCATGGGATGGGTTGTGATATTTGCTCTCAGGCTAAGGGGTGTGATTCTCCTATGTAATATAGAAGTATAAGCATGTGCTTTTTTCTTAATTCAAAACTTAAGACACAGCTTACAAATGCGCCTTTTATATTAAGCATTTTTGCAAGCATTTGGCTTGTTTGATTTGGTGCATGAGCTCTAAGTACATATGAGAAAGATTCACCTGTTTTAATATTTACAAAAGGTTGACTTGAGAACAATTTATCAAAAAATGAATTGATCTCGGGGGTATTCACTAAGGACTATGGTATGGTACCACATGATGTACAATAGGGGAATCTCCCTAGTAGTGCTAGTGAATCCCCATGGTAATTGGTAAAGATAAGGTATCCATGGTTATATGGGCCACACATATTTCAAATATCTTCCTAGGTAGGAACATGTAACCCATAGTTTGCATTACATTTGTCCTAAGAATTTCCAAATGTATTATTTGTATTTTGATGATGTATATCATTGATTTTTGCTCGGTTTTGGTATCGCCCGAAAACATTCGCTCGGAGAATGAAACTCCTCCTTTACTAGCACCACCAATTGGAAAACCTGAGGGTGTGATCCTTGTCCCACCTACACCAGCAATCCCACCAAACCAGAAACAAAAAGAGTTGGATTCCACTCACAAGCACGGACAAAAGCTCAAGAATCCCGCATTAGAGCCAAGGATAGTGTTGAATACCACGGATAACTCTTCCAAGGGATTTCACATAGCTATACGTGACAATTGTAAAGAAAAAAATGGTCTTGACAAATTGTGGAAACAAGTCAGAGAAGCAAATGAAGCAAGTGAGATAAGCAGACAAGTAAACCAAACGAGTGATGGAAGAGGAGTGTCTCTTTCACCAATAGAGAAAAATTTGAGATTGGGTCTCAAATGAATCTAGAAGTGGAATTGTACTAGGGAGACAAAGGATCTGTACAGTTTATGGATAGTCAACCCCCATTCGCTAAGAAAACTACCATTCTATATGGGAGAGTACGAGGCCAAGTTAGATGTTATTGCAGTCCCATCACAGAGACTGTCTCCCAACAAGGTCATTGATTCAAAAGGACTGATAGACATTTTGTCGACACCAGTCACCTGTATGATAACGCTAGCTGAGTTTCTTAGAACATGACCAAACATGTGGGCTACTATGGAAAAATGCCTAGAGAAATTTGGTGTATAAAAAACCAATGACTCAAATCGAGGAAGGGATCAAAGAGCTTGAAATGCCTCAGCTAAACACTAGGCCAGTGCCATTAAACAAGGTAAGTGAGTACTATGAGGGAGAAGATGGGAAAACCACTCTTCCTGTGGAATTCCAAGGTGTAAAAACCATGGCAATCCTTGACAGTAGAGCCGGCGTTGCCATTGCAACAAAAGAGATCTAGAAAAAATGGAGAAAATCAGCAATGAGGGCTACCATGACAAAACTTCAGCTTGCAGATGGACACACGAAAAGTCCCCTAGGACTGCTAGAAAAATTAGTTGTTACTTCTTCTGGAATTGAATATGAGAAAACCTTTGCTATTGTTGACTTTGGCAAGAAGAACGACTATGACATCATTCTAGGAAGACCGTTCATGCGACAACTGAAAATGGTCCAGGAATGGGAATACAACCATATCTACCTGAGACATACGAAAACCACGACAAGAATAAATCTTAAGGACCATAATTACAAGGATGTGACAAGGACCCCAATAGAAGAGTTTGATTCCACTATTGTAGCAGGATTAGAACTTCCAGCATGGTTGGGTAAGCCTAAAGAACTGTGGATGTGTGGAGATTTGCAATGCAAAAGCTTAAAGCGAGAGGAATGCATCCTAGAAAGGGAAATTGAAGATAAGAATTATATCCCAAAATTCTTTCCTGAGGAAGCATTAGAGCCACTTGAATTGGAACACATCTTGGCTACTCTAGATGTGTGTGCTATTCAAGATGGTCCAACAACGAAGTCTTGTGATAAAGATGACTTTGATGTCGTTCCCTACTCTACAGTGAGTGTGATCCAAGAAAACAAAGACAGAGAAGAAGATGAGTTCCACGACTCTGTAGAACACTTGGAGCTTCAAGAAGATGCAAACAACGGAAATCAGGACAACCTAGCAGGTGACAAGAACAAAACTTTAACTAATGCACGGTTTTACTATTGTCTAGATCAAAGACCAAGAACCAATGTCACTGCTACAAGAATAACGTACATCAAAAGTGGATTCAAAATTGGAGATGGAAACACAACTGCAACAAGCATCCTCATACGTGGCTCTTATAGAAGAACACAACCATGTCAATGGGCTAACAATGCTCTAATCAAGTGGATACCAAAGTCATCCCAGAAACAACAACCCAAGAGCAAGCAAATAGTAACTTTTCATAAGCAGCCACGCCACAAAGGGAAAGTACTAAAATATAACCTTTTTGAGGATAGTAGTGACAGTGATGATTCTTATGACATCCCCTACCGGAAACTCAGGTCATCACTATCACTAGCAGCTTCCGTGACAACCAAGAAGGCCAAAAGAAAAGAACAACAAGTTAGAGCCAAAAACCTCGACAAATCTGGATACCAAAGAGCCAGCTCAGCCAAAAGCAGGTATGGATCAAGAATACAAAGATCTTTGATGAATAATCACAAGATCCAAAGCCAAAAGAAAAACAGTCAAAGCCTACAAAAACATATAAGAGAATCACAAAGTCGCAAGCTTCTGCAACTCAGATTTGGGTTCCAAAGAAGTTGATTCAAGCACAAAGAGGTGAAGAGTTTAAGTTGGATTTCGAAACAATCAAAGTATCAACTACCAAAGTCTGAATCCCATCCTCAACCAAGCGTAGAAGGGCTGAAGCAAAGATCGCCGAAGACTCACACAAAGACAAGGTGGATCGCAAAGAAGTCTCTTCAAACACAAACAAATCAGGGACAAGTATGGGTTCCCAAACGAGCAGCATAAACAAAACAGCCAATAATCACAAAGAAGTGGATCCCAAGGACACCAATAAAACTATTGTCATTGCATCGCAGCTCGAATTCTTTAAATTTCTCCTATAGTTATAGTATAGTTAGAAGAGATCTCACTTCAAGCCAGAACCCAATACTGAGGGATAATGCCAAATACAAAAGCCAACCACAGGGCTAAACTAAATTCCAAAGAAGCATCAAACAAATAAGTAAGCCTTCAAAAAAGCTCTACAACCTTCAATCAAGCAAATGACCCAGGAGCTTCAAAGAACATCACATTCCTTAGAATAGGAAGCCTCACCAGCAAATTGCCAATAAGCAAATTGCTTATAACCACATCTTGCATAGCATAAACATTTTTCATGCATTGACTGTGTATGCATAATAGGGCTACATTACAAGGCTTGCATAGGCACAATTTTTTATTGCCCAAGCACAATACATACCCTTGGCGATACCCTCTCGTCAAGGAGGACTCCAAATAGGAGGACGGGAGGCATTCTATATGCGAACCTAATATTATGAAAATTAGAGGGCAATGTTTTGTGGATTGCATTGAATTTTTGCGTTTGATTGTGATATTTTTTTTGACAAAAAATTCAGAGTATATGCGCTCATAATAGCATTACAAGAGGATTACGGAGACAAAAGCCATATATGAGCCCTAGAGACATGTGTACAATGTACATAGCATTTAGAATTCTACTAACTTGATTTTGTTTTTTGAGTTGAGTTGATTCTTGGTTTTATTTCATTATTTTTGAGATTTTTTTTTAAAAAAGGAAAAAATCCCAGATGAAAGAGATTGAAGAGATGCCTGAGTAGCACAAACCGAAGAAGGTCCAAGAAAATGATGACAATTCACGAAGCATGTCTCAAAAGCCATACGCACAATGGGTAATGTCAGAGGGAAGAAAAGAACATTGTTGAGTCTTTGACTATAATAGAATGGTCATTAAACTCTGGGCCAGACTACAAGGACAAAGAAAGTTGGTGATGCGACTAAACAAAAGTACCCATCAAGTGTAAAGTTATTGTCAGACACTTCATGCGACTACAAGGCTGTATACACGAAGTAGATCTTTATATTGTAAATCTTATATCTTTTATGTGACTTAATGAAGCCTAACAAGCAAAAGGGACTAACTGTACTGACAAGAACAAAAGGGGCAGATGTCTGCAGGAGCAACCAGGGATCAAGCCATGTTTTGGTCATCATCATTGGTTCTATATGTGATTGGCAGCCAAAAGGTGCCAAAGATGCCCATAAGTCATTTTCGAGACTGACATCCAAAAAGTGCCCAATACAAGTCCAAATCAAGCCAAACTTTTTCAGGAGGCTGTGAGTAGAGAATACAAGAAGCTAAGGGGTTTTTTTTTTTTAATAAAGTTTAACCCCTAGTCAAAGCTGCAATTTTTTTGAATCTAAATCCATGATAGACATCTCCATACCCTGTACATCATGTATATGAGTTTTGGGGACCAATAGCTCATCGATGACAAATGATGTCAGATAAAGCCCTTTTGATGCAAGTTACTGACTTGGGGGTTTTTAGGATTTAATTAAGTCATCTATCAAGTGGAAGTAGTATAACAAAAGCTAACATTGGGAAATGCAACTTTGATCACCTTGATGCAGGACCGAAGGAGTCACCCACAAGAAACAAATGGTAGACAAACCGACCTTCATAGGGTTACATATCTTGTCTTTGATGAGGCGGACTGAATGCTAGCCATGGGTTTTGAACATCAAATCAGCAAAATTATCTCCCAAATTCGGCTTGACATACAGACTTTATATTTGAGTGCAACTTGGCCTAAAGAAGTTGAGGATTTAGGCAAAAAATTTCTACAGAATCCTTACAAAGTTGTCATTGGCTCACAGATTGTAGAAGTTGTTTTTGAGAATGAGAAATACTCAGAATTGAAAGATTTGTTGGAGCAAGTGCTGAATGGAACTTTATCTATCCATGATAACAAGAGTCAAGCTGAACGAGATTGGGTTCTTTTTGAATTTAGATATGGCAATACCCCTATCATGCCAGCAACAGATATTACAGCATGGGGCTTAGATGTGAAGGGAAAAAGTTCATCATTAATTATGATGTTCATGGATCATAGTCCTTGTTGTGGTTTGACAAAAGTACAAGCAGTGGAGAAAAAAGACAAATACGACAACAAAGACCGCACGGACATTGACAACCAGGTCATGTCAGAGACGACATGAATTTGAAGGGGGGGAGTGTTGACCCATGGGTCAACAACACAACATCTCAACAAAGCCTTATTTTTTAACAGTTATGAAATGCTACGGATTATGGTTATAAAACATCATTGTAATAAGTAGCTAGTCTAGTTGAAGAAGCCGGGGTGCAATGGCACTTCCAGATTGTACATACAAATCCATTTTACCCCTTGAACTCTATTTTAGGTTTAACCTATGGTAGCCTTAGTATATAAGGTACCCAGGTCATTTTGTAAGAAAGACTTTTTTTCATAATCAAGTTTTAAGCTGCTGTCAACTGTGTGTGAGAGAGAAAGAGAGAGAGCGTGAGCTTCTTCCTGATGCAACTCCCCGCTAGTTCATCACATTGGAGATCTGACAACACCATCGTGCTAGGTTCGACAAGAGCTACACGACAATGCCAAGCATTCCTCATAGAACAGAGCGAACGTGCTCACGCATCTACAAGTTATTTGCGATTGTAAGTATAACAAACGATGTCTATTTTCTGCTTGCAAGTAGTCATTAGAATCGTAGAGACATAAGATACGCATAAGTACTCATTGCTTTTAGTTTTGGGCACTTCCAACATCTGGCTATGTCTTCATACGTGTTTTTCGTAGATATGTTTAGAAAGAGGATTTTGAGTGTAGAGGCTTGAGACAAGTGTATCTTAGTGAGGGGATAATGTTCCTTAAGTTTCGTATGATTCTGGTATGGTTTGGTGAGTTTCCTTCTGTTTGTGTGTATGCGGGTTTGGAGGTGTAGTTGAGCGTAGTGAGATTCTAGATTGTGGTTTAGTTAGTCTTCCACAGTGTTGTATGCGTGGGATGGTCTTAATCTGGCAAGCTAAAGAGATTGCCTCCGTGTGTCTATCATGTCATCTATGTCCTCGACTGACATTATGTTGATCTAGGTTGTGTTTCATGCACTTTATAGGTGTTGTGTCCTCGACTGACATTATGTTGATCTAGGTTGTGTTGCATGCACTTTATAGGTGTTGTGATTCACTCCCCCAACAAAGGCTTTGGCCTCTCAACCTATGGGTTATGGGTTCAAATCCCCGTTGGGTCACACTCTAGAGGGACACCTTGTGCTCACGTGGTGTTCACGTTGCTAGGGTTCTTGCCCTTGGACACTCAAGTGCATCCTCCTCCTAAGGTGGGTCACCCGAGGAGGAGGTTCCTAGCTGGTTGCTACGAGTTCTCTCCATAATTCCCAGCACGTGGTGCATCAATTAGGTGGCCATGGTGATGCCTACATATACCTATCCAAAACTTGACTCTGATGTTCAGGTTGTGCCTCGACGTACAATTCCCATGCTATGTAAGTATTTGAGACAAGGTAATCTCTAATCTCCTTTGAAGTTCGGACCACTTTAACACCCCAATGAGCATTGAATCCAATCGTATAGTTTTTTTAAAAAACTTTTCGTGCAAAATCACTTGCGAATATCATCTAGACGACTAAGAAGATCCATCTACAAACAAGACAAGGAGAGAGAATACTTAGTACAAATATGAACCAAAAATGAGTCTAAGCTCTTTATTCATCTAATTTTGATTTTTATGATTTCTTTACAATATTACTGATTTTTTGGAACAAAAGCTCTAAATACTGTTTAACCTCTCATGAATGGGTATTCTCTTAGACCTCCCACATGAAAACATGGTCTATAGTTATCTTCTAGCTTTTCTTTCCCTATGATAGTTGCAAGTGCTTCAAACATCTTGTCAACTTTGACAATCCTTAGCATTTGGGAGCGTGTTTTCAAGTAGTAGTACATATCTTCTAGACCTAACCACATCCTAAGTTTAAGTAGCCTGAGGTTGGCAAAGCAATCCCTTAGGTTATCATCAATGTAAGTAAAGAATTGGCGAAAAGGTTCTTGATGTCCAGTAAGATAACTACGATCAACACTTTTTCAACATGTTGTGTTTCTCGGCATTGCAAAGACTTTCATCCTAATTTCTAAGTAAAAGAGTTCCCCAATCCTAATTTCTAAGTAAAAGAGTTCCCTCACATCCCTTGATAACCGCATTGCCATATTGTTGAATACTATGGCCAAAAACCTCGTTTTCCTTGCTAAAGCATTCAGACATCACCTTAGGAGCCATTTATTACTACAAAACAAACATTAAAAGAAACCCTTAATACCGTTTTTGAACACTTCAACCACTTCATCATAACTCAAGACCACATAATCTCATACAAGAAGACAAGTCAACCTAGTACCATCGATCAATGTCACTCATAGATGCATCATGAATACAACATCCTTTCTCAAACAGCATGCATGAATGCGTGCATGATGCAAAACTAACTGGACTAGTATCGGCTTCAGGCTATTCTCATAAACATAAGCAATGGCTCTGATACCAGGTGAGAGATACCCCTACCCAGGGGTCTATGCACAAACTGTAATGGAAATGGCCTATGAACTTTGAGAATAGCGGAAAGAGAATTAAAGAGATAATTTTTGTGAGACTACTTTGAGAACATAGAGGGTGAACTTAATCGATGATAGCAACATAATAATTGTACTTAATTAACTTGGCATGAACAATACTTTTGCAAGAGAGAGAGTTTAGAGAACTTGACAACAGTTGAGGACCGGATTTATGTGGAGCGCGGTCCCCCCTCCAAAAGGCATTTGTATTATAGATTCTCCCATCAAGAGAGACTTGGTACAATACAATCTTTGTGTTCCTTGTGACCTAGGTGATGCAATGAATATGGAAATCTTCATACATCACGAGCATAACATAGACTTTGCAAAAAGCATTAACTATCCCAAGCCTCAGTCCCAAGGCCTCAAACACCTTCAAAGGTGGAGAGAGCTAGCAGGGAATGAGGGTAGGGAAGAGGAAGAAGAAACATTCATAGGAGAAATAAATAGTTCCTCACATATCATCACTCTTCTTGCTAGCATACATAATAGCATAGTAATGAAGATGGAGAAGGTGGCAAGATTAAGCATTGAAGCATGGCTCTTGGTTGGATTTGCATTCCATAGCCAAGACTGTTGGAGTAGACTCTCAACTTCTCTACTAGCTTGGAGAAGGAGAAGGAGCTAACGCACTTTGTACTTCACACAATGAGAGTGTGTGTGAGTTGTGTGTGGGAGAGTATACCCCCCAAGCATCCCCCCTTCTTGCTTTGGTCGACCCCCTCTTCTAGCTCAACAAGAAAGCTCATTGGACCCTTGCAAGCCCGGCCAATCACATGTAGAATTCATATCAAACAACAAGGGTAGCCTTGGGACAAGTGTCTCCCTTACCTCTTAGAGAGAGAGAGAGAGAGAGAGAGCTTGATAAATGCTAAAACTATAATTTAATTAACGAATTTATCATTGGACCTCTCTAAGGGTCAACCAATAGGCTTTAGGCACATTATGGGGGCAACCTAGCTAGGGGTTTGACATGTGTCCAATATCCCTCTTTGAGCAAGGGGAGCCCCTTGGGTGATGGAAAGGTCATCCATGCATAACCCCTCCTTGTAGGGCTCGCCCCCTTCTTTGTAGGCATTGGTATTGACTTTCTATCCCTAAGCACCTTGGCCCCCTAGTTGCTAAATCACCTCAAGCACCTTAGTCATCATGCATGCAAATAGCAAAAGCATGGCCTCTCTCTCTACCATCCCCCTAGCCTCAAGAACTCGCCCCCTCCTTGTAAGGATTGACTTTTACTTTCAAGCACTTGCCTAGATTAAGTTACACCTTAGTTGTCAAGCATCTCATGCACTTCAATCATCAAGCACCTCAAGCAATGGCCTAGCTTAACTTAAGGTCTAAGGAATTTTACACAAACCTTTGGAGGTCTTTTTAATGAAGTTAACCCTAATGGCTTTTAAGCCCCATTAACTGGCATTGCCCTGTGTGACAGATCATCTGTCAATTGGACCCCTTTACTATTGGCCACGTGTTGAGATAGACCCGTAAGCACATGTCTATATTCTAACCCTTGTTCCCATCTATTCTCCCACATTAAGTGATCAGTTTAATATGAGGAAATCATTTGGGTTGGTTAGATATTAGATTTTTATGACATTATCTCTTTTTTTCAATCATAACCGTCCTCGACTATGAGGTAGAAGAGATAAAGTCTTAGTCATCAGTGAATGTTTCTTAGCGGGTAGAGGATCCCTTTTTACCCTACGACGTCATTCCAAGATGGATGACAAATCCATTTGGTGCTTGGGAGACGTAGCTGCCACAAGCATGTCTGCTCTTTAGTCCATTTCATTCTCCCAAGTAGAGTGGCAAATTATACTTGGTGTTTGAGAGACGTCATCATCATAAACATGATTATAAGCATGCATACTACTTAAATTTGTGCATAATAAAAACAGAACTAGTCTTGTAAGACAAAAGCATTTGTCATTTGGAAGAAATTTGTACATTTTCTTACTCTAATGTAGCATTGTAAGCATTGACAAGGTTCATACTATCCTTAAGACGTATTCCTTGCATCCATCTAGCATCTTCAAAAGGATAATTTTGGAACTTAATAAGATACCTTCGGATAATCTTACCATGTCATAGTACCTTGTCTTCATGTCGAAGGATAGCTTCCGGTTGTAGCACCTCTTCTTGGTCTTTGATTTTGGGAGGGTCTTCAATAATCGGTTCACTTGGTGGCTCTCCTTGTAGAGCTTAAGTAGGCTCACATGAAAAGCATTGTGTATGAGCCAGGTTGGGCAACTTGAGTTGATAAGCCCTCTCATTGATTGGCTTCAAGATTTGAAAAGGACCATAGTATCTTTTTGCTAGTTTAGCATAATACTTTTGATGGCTCGTAGGATTTTTGCCCGTCATTTGCCTCAATCGAGCCTTGGAAAACTTAAGTAAGACCCAATCATTTTCTTTGAATGTTAAGGCCCTTCTGTGCTTGGTAGTAGCATCTTTTTGCCTTTGTTGAGAGATGGATATAGCCTCCTTAATCTTTTGAAAAGAGTCTTGTAAGTCACATCTATACTCATCGGCACAGCAGCGAAGATCTTTCCATGTACTTTAAGTAGCAAGGGACTTTTAGGTCTTCTCTCAATGATTTCAAAAGGTGATTGTCCCATAGAAGTATGTACAGTATTATTGTACGCATACTCTACAAGAGGTAAGTATTTTTCCCATTGTGAGCATTGATCTACTTCTATAACATAAGTCTTTAGTAGATCGAGTATCGTAAGATTGGCTATCTCACTTTGGCCATCAGTTTGTGGGTGATAGACCGACAAGAATTTCAATGTTGTACCTAGATTTTCAAAGAGACCTTTCCAGAAATTACTGGTCATTCTAGGATCTCTATCTGACACGATGGATGTTGGTAATCCATGGCGTTTGAAAATCTGTGATATAAAGAGAGTTTCCATTTGGTGTGCCTTAATAGTCTTTTTGACAGGAATAAAGTGTGCTTGCTTATAAACATGTCGACTATTGTCCATATTCCCGTATTTCCATGGGTAGACTTGGGTAATCCAAAGATAAAATCATGTACGCAGAAACTGAGTTTTTCATTGATTTATCAAAAGTAGGAGGATTTACAAGTGGTATAGTACGACCAGACTCACTAGCATCTATATGCATACTCTTTCCCCTGTAGGTGAAATAGATTCTCCTTTCAGGGAACTTCATGTTGGCAGCCATGCGGTTGAGAACCATGGTGCCCCTAGGATAGCATCCTCATGTTGGACAGGAGAGATGAAAAAGTCTTCTTTATCAACATAGCTTTGGACATGAAGCCTCAACATCCCAATCAAGGGAGTAACGGAGGCTTGTTGTCCCTTTAAAGCGGTGTCAACCATTACAACATCTCCCATCTTGAACGCTTGAATGTCCAACTTGGTGGCCAACTCCATTGATATGAAGTTGTGAATAGAGCCAAGGTCAAACAAGATGAAAGCATCATGCTCCCTTACCTTTCCCCAAGCATAGGAGAGAGGTGATCTTTTGCAATGAGCATCCTATTTTGGAGCTTCGATGGTGGAATCTCTAGGAGTTTCATTGCGGGCATTTCTCTTGGGGTAAGAACGAAATCCATGTCCTTGCTCCCCACACTTAAAACATTTATGGTCCTTGTGAAAAGCTTCAAGCTCTTCAAGAGAGAGTTAGTTTTTATCTTTGTAAACTCCCTTCTCCTTGGACCGATCGTTGTTGTTGTTTTTGTTGTTGTTGTTGTTGTTGTTGTTGTTGTTGTTGTTGTTGTTGTTGTTGTTGTTGGAATTGCCTTGGGAAGAATTTTGGGTAATGGTTTTCCCCTTTGCATCACTTTTGTCTTTGCTTTCCATGGGCTTGATGTTCTGTCGAGCCCCTTGTTGGATACCGCTGCGTAAAGCAACCATAGTGTGGTGGATTACTTTGGTGTTAGAACCAGGCCGTTGGGAGTTGACGTACTCGGCCATCTCTTCAGGTGAATCCCGCACATAATTGTTGCTTTTGCTCGGTGAAGTCTATCTTTTGAAAGACAGTAGCCTTGAGATGTAAATCCCAAAACTTGTCTACATATTTGTGGATAGACTCATGAGAGAAAAGCTTCAAAATGTGTCATTTGGTAAGCAGTTTGTCCTTTGCATCACTTGCAAGGAATTGCTTCATGATGGAAACTTGTAGAGTTTTCCATGATTTTGGGGCTTCTCCGTTGCCACAAAGGCTAACCCACCATTAACGAGCCGATTTCTGGAAGTGCATAGCTACATGGGGTCCCACCTACCCTAATATAATTAACAAAATCAACCATTAATAGGCTACTTAAGGACCTCTCTTTTTAAGCAAGAAAAAAGAAACCAAATGCTCTGATACCAATGTAATGGAAATGGCCTATGAACTTTGAGAATAGCGGAAGGAGAATTAAAGAGAGCATTTTTGTGAGACTACTTTGAGAACATAGAGGGTGAACTTAATTCATGATAGCAACATAATCATTGTACTTAATTAACTTGGCATGAACAATATTTTTGCAAGAGAGTGTTTAGAGAACTTGACAACAGTTGAGGACCGGATTTATGTGGAGCCGCAGTCCCCCCTCCAATAGGCTTTTGTATTATAGATTCTCCCATCAAGAGAGACTTGGTATATTACAATATTTCTGTTCCTTGTGACCTAGGTGATGCAATGAAGATGTAAAGCTTCATGCATCACGAGCATAACGTAGACTTTGCAAAAAGCATTAACTATCCCAAGCCTCAGTCCCAAGGCCTCAAACACCTTCAAAGGTGGAGAGAGCTAGCGAGGAATGAGGGTAGGGAAGAGAAAGAAGAAACATTCATAGGATAAAGAAATAGTTCCTCACTTATCATCACTCTTCTTACTAGCATACATAATAGCATAGTAATGAAGATGGATAAGATGGCAAGCTCAAGCATTGAAGCATGGCTCTTGGTTGGATTTGCACTCCATAGCCAAGAGTGTTGGAGTAGGCTCTCAACTTCTCTACTAACTTGGAGAAGGAGAAGGAGATCTTGCACTTTGTACTTCACACAATGAGAGCGTGTGTGAGTGTGTGTGGGAGAGTATACCCCAAAAGCAGCCCCCCTTCTTGCTTTGGTTGACCCCCTCGTCTAGCTCAATAGAATTTATCTTAATTTTCTTCCTGCAATTGCTAATTATTCATTGAAAGTAATCACGAAGTTTCTCTACCGCAAATGGTCTCTTGATTGAGAAAAAGAGAAACCTTTGAGATTTTTGAATCTCGCCTTTGGTGGAGTCTCTTAGATAGTGCCCCTCAATAGAAGCCAACCTGGTCTCTGATATACCAATGTTACAAACTTTGGATAATAGACTTCCGCTCTCAATCACAAATGATGACAATAAGTGGCTCATAAATTCATGTTTAGATCATAATCAGATCTATACACAAAGGCAACATCGTGAGTGATGGGAATGGGATTGTGCTAACTAAGGTGGGTGATAGACAAACATTGTGCACTTGAATGTGTGTAGGCACTTGAATTTGGTGTGAACTCGACGTGAACTAAAATTGTTACTCAAGCAAATTAGGTTCCAAGATAGATTAACTTAGGCTCATAAACACGATCTTGAGTAGTTTTCTAGCCCATCACAAGCTCACCATAGACAAGAGACATGTAATGCAAACTTGGGATAGTTGTTTATTCATGAAAGGAGCTTTAAATACCTCTACAGTCTTGCACCATTACATGTGGGATAATTCCACTTTTCTCTCATTCACTCACACTCTAGTGACTCTAGTACAAAGCTCATACCTTTCAATCCTCCCCTTGAGGTTTGGACTAGGACAATACATTGAAGATTCTATATCCACTTAAGATGACACAGTATCCACACAAGATGTCAATACATATCCACTAAGGATGAGATGACAATAGAACTCCTCCCCTTAAAGTAGAGAGGCTACAATCTTCACCTTTGATTCTTGAAACATGCTTGTCCTGCCCCCTTTTCTTCATTCCATTCTTGGAGTCTTCTAGCTGCACCGCGTTGATTGCAATGATGTCAATGTCCCCACAACTTTGCCTTGAGCTTTATTGAAAACAAGTGCAAATCCTAAATTGCAAAAAAGTGAAAATACACTTAAATTGACTCCCCTTGGGATGAATTTCCCAATGCCTTGGAGTGCTTTGGAGTGGTCTTTGCTCTTGGAAATTGTTCCTAGGCCAGTTTCTAAGCTCCTTACAATTGCACAAATCCTTGGTGATAGATATGAAATCATACATTGCAAAAATTGTTGCTTGGTTGCAAAAATTTTAGAGTTAATTTTGAGAGAGAGAGGTCCTTTTGTGAAGCTTTACTCCCTTTTGTGAAGCTCCTCTTCATGATTGGTGAAGCCCCTCTTCACAATAGGAGTAGTGGCCCTCGCTTTGCTTTGAAAAATTTGTGTGAAAAGGACCCAATGATAGTTTTGTCGATGAGGCAGTTCCTACTGTTTCGTGGCTGTGGGAAATACCTCCAAATGGGGAGGGAGGGAGCTCAAACCTTGAAAACTATGGGAACTACCCCTTGGCAAGGGTGTTGGAATTTTGGCAATGTAGGGAGCTCAGGCCAAGGTCGTGGAATGGGTTGCTTACAAAAAGCCGAGCAGCACAGACAGGAGACTCTGGTTTGGCAGGCGGGGGCAGAGGCTTGGGCAAGCATAGGCAAGAGGGCAAGGCCTCCAAATAGGCGGAGATTGGCTGGTTGAATAAGGGTTGCTCACTACTACAATCAGTCGGTCGATTGACTAAGAGCAGCGATCACGGCCGCCAAACGCTGTTGCTCTAGAGTTTTTGATCGGTCCTATGGCGGACCCGCCATGTTCAGCAATTGTAGGTTGATTGCTTGCTTGGAATCTGCCCAGTGGGCATCCTCCTTTAGGAAATGGTGTGGCCCCTCAAAAAAAAAATGGTGGTCATCTCCTATTATTAGGAGTATCTTCACATGGTTGACCTCCACACACACCCTATTTGGATAATGGTTCAACAAGCTTGATGTTGTTTTGCACACACCTATTTTAGCAATGTTTCAGGCTTCAACAAGCAAAAAACTATAGAAAAATGATGATGTAATGAAGGCATTAATATCTCATTACTAATCCAAATCAAATGTGGATTTATGCATTGTGAAGCTCATGAAGAGATCTTTGCACACACATGATTTTCAATAGCCAATGTGGTGGCTCCAATGAGATAAGTTTTGCAATGAAATAGCTAAAAACGAGCACAAAAAACATAAGGATGGATACTAATCGTCTCCCTAATCAAGCCTACCTAGCCATGGAGGGTAGTGGCATGTTGGGTGTGCCCACACATGGCCAGATTAGGGCTTAATTAATGAGAGATGCAACTAGTTATGGGAAATGCCAATGGATCGTAACGATGATTAAGAAATACTTAATCACTATAATGCAGATGCTAATCACTACCACACAAATGCATAACAAGAAACCTAGCTAGCACACCATAGCTCTAATACCACTTGATGGGAATGGGATTGTGCTAGCTAAGGTGCGTGATAGACAAAGATTGTGCACACAAGTCCGTGTGTGTAGGCTAGATTGTTACTCAAGAGAATTAGGTTCCAAGATAGATTAACTTGGGCTCATAAACACGATCTTGAGTAGTTTGCTAACCCATCACAAGCTCACCATAGACAAGAGACATGCAATGCAAACTTGGAGTAGTTGTTTATTTATGAAAGGAGCTTTAAGTAGCTCTATAGACTTGCACCATTACATGTGGGATAATTCCACTCTTCTCTCATTCAATCACACTCTAGTTACTCTCGGACAAAGCTCATACCTTACAATGAGCATGAAAAGTAATCAGAGTAAGAGAGAGAGAGAGAGAGAGAGAGAGAGAGAGAGAGAGAGAGAGAGAGAGAGAGAGAGAGGTGACACAACATTGAGGGTCAAAAGGGTTGACCCCCAATAGGGCTTGTGTATTACCTATAGCTTTTACATGAGAGAAAAATATAATCATCATAGAACATTTTGTTAGGGTTTAGGCCAAGTGTCTAATCGCCCACCACTGACTTATTCTTTTGGACATATAAAAGAATAAGGAGCGTGTGAGGATAATTATCTCACTGAGAGCTCCACCAAACACCTACGTAGTACTACACCTCGCACACGCATGCTCGCAAGTGGTATCAGAGCCACGATGCCTCCCCGATTCGCTCCCAATGTGTGCACGAGCTTCGACTTGAGATAAGGCTCAAAGCTTTAGCAAAGAGAGATTCACTGAGTTTAGTGGGAGCTCGACACCTTGCAAAGACATTTTATTTGTTTTGGAGCTTGATTGTGCAAAGTATGAAGATACTCATTGAAGCTCTAAAAAATGGAAGGTACAGGCAACCATGAAAGTTTTGGCAAGCATTACAATAGCCCTACTGCTAGAAGAAGGGAATAATTCATAGCGTTGAATTTTTTTTGCAAAGACTGTAGCGCTAATTGCAAAATCAAGGTAGCATTACATTCCTCCAAAGACAGTAGTGTTGGATATTGATGTTGTGTAGTGCTACAATGTAGAGAGCACGGAGAAGCACCGGAAGAAGCAACAAAAGTGAGAAGGCAACACGGTAAAGAAGAGAGAGCATAAGCTCTTGGGTATTGGCAAATTGGCAAGCGTGTGTGTACATGCATACACACACACACACATTTGGCAAAGTAGAGAGAAGCAAGAGCCGACTTCTCTCGACATCGACATCTTCCTTAGCCGGACTTTCTCTCGCTATCGACATGAGAGAGAGAGAGAGAGAGAGAGCAAAGAGGGGGATTTTGACACACACTCAGATCAGCCTTGCGTCCCTTCTTACACACACACACACTTTTGGATTTTCTCAACGGCAAATTCTCAGGTGATCTCGGCTTTGGCATCGACTCGTTAATTTTCAGCTTTTGAGTCTTCTTGGCATCAGTTTCGACATTACTTTCGGCATCCACATCAGCTTTAGCATCGGCATCGGCGAGCAATTTTTTTGGCACACACAGGATTACGCAATTATGTATCTTTCTTATGGTTCAGAGATCGACTTTCTCTAAGTGTTTCTCCGCATTGTTTGCACAAGTAACTGAATTCCCAAGAGGGACGAGTTCAAGAGAGGTGAACAAACCATGATGTGAGGTAATGTGCTTTGTAGCACCACTGTCAAAATACCACACATGTGAATTTGCAGCTACTGACATGCATGCACCATGGACAGCAGGATTATAGTTACACTCTGCACTAAAAGCCCATTCTGCATCAACATCAGCATCACAATCTCCTTTCATAGAAGACTCAACAATAGTTGCATTTGTAGTGGATCCATAGGTTCACAAGAGTTTATTTGATACAGATCTGCTTTCCTCTCTACCGTTTTAAAAGGTTTGCTTTTGTCATACCAGTTATGGCACATGTATGGCATTTGTGGTTGCATGCTTGGACTAGTTGACCATTTTTTTGACAGATTCATGTTGCAATGGGAGTCTTATGTGCTATTTTATGCGTGATTAGCACTTGAGGTGCTAGTATGCTCTATTGAGAGGGATTTTTACTCCCCCTCGTCGAGAGAGGTCAGTACAGATTGCTTTCATCTTTTTGGCACATGTCTATGAGCGATTCTGCTACACTAGCAGAGTTTTTTGTCACATGTATATTGAGTTGCGGATAATGTCTTTTGGTACAACACTGTGGAGCCATTTTTTGGCTTGTTATTTGCAACTACCCGATCATACTGAGACTTGGTTTGGAAGAGCTCTTTCTGAGGCTGTGGCTAGTCTTTGAGTGTGCATAGCCTTTTGTGAGGATCGTTGCGTGAGGTTTTTTGAAGCCAAAAATTGGGGGTTGGGCTCACCATTGTGAGGTGGATTAGGGTGTTGGAGATCTCTTTTTGTTGCCTTGCCATACGTTATGTATAGACGAGTATCTTTGATGCCGAGTTGGCAGTCATCCGCAACAGTTATTTAAGCAGTTCATGCGAGTCTATGCCCAATGATTACACTTTGTTGGTTTATGTGCTATTTTTGGTTATGTTTTGCCTGAGATTTTGACCTCCAAATAGAGGAGACTCTGTTGGATTTTTCTCTCGAGTTGTCTACATGCCTCCATGGCACACTTGACTGCTTACACATAGTGATTTTGCTGCATATTGTTTTGCGGCTTTACTCTTGTTACACGGGAAACTCTGTCAAAATTCTCCCATAAATTTTGTTATAAATTTTTGGTGACATTCTTCTCAAATTATGGCAACTAGAAGTGCTTCGGACAAGGAAGAGTACTACATCAAAAAAATGATGTCACAAACTTTGCAATTTGGAAGCAGCATATGCAAGATGTGTTGATCAATAAGGGATTGATAGCACCTTTGTGTGAGAGAAAAGGGAATGCATACACTAATGATAAATGGAAATAACTGAATGAGCGTGCTATGGCAACCATTCACCTACACCTTGGTGAATCCATTTACTTCACAATAATGGATAAGACCAATGCCAAAGATTTATGGGATGCTTTATGTGCAGCATGGGATGGTAAAAGTGCCTCGAACAAAGTTTTTCTTATAAAGAAACTTATGCGCATGAACATGAAAGAAGGTAGCAGTGTTAGCTCTCATTTGAATGAGTTTCACAATGTCTTTTTGCAGCTTACTTCCAAAAAGTCTTAATTTCGACGATGAAATGAAGGCCATTTTCTTGCTATGTTTATTGCCATCGTCATGGGATACGTCCAATATAGTCATAAGCAACCTTGCGCCTAAGGGCAAGCTTGTTTTTAGTGATGTTACTAGCATGTTGCTCATTGAGGAGATAAGACGTCAGTCTCTTGATGCAAGTGGGCATGGTGATGCTTGGCTAGTGGCAGCCGGGACAAGCCAAGGCAGGTGGTCGTAGTCGTGGTCATTCTCAAGATCGTAGGAGCAATTGTAGCAAGAGTCATGGAAGAGACATAAAGAATGTCAAATGTTATCACCACCATTAAAAAGGACATGTGAAGAAGGATTGTCATGCATTACAATGAAAAGGGCAAAGAAAAAGCGAAGTTTGACACACCTATCGTATTGTTGAGATCGTTCCTGATGCAACGAAGCCATCATATGTGTTGATATTCACCGCAAATTTTAGTCTTGATGCATTGCTAGCTCTTGATGAGTGCCCAAAATTAGATAGTGGACTCAGGTGCTAGTTTTCATGTGACTCCTCATAAGAAGTGGTTCTCCACATATACTACTACACATGGTGTAGTGAAGTTGGGGAATTCTTTTGAGCTTGATATATGTGGTATAGGGGCCATATAACTTTGTATGCGTAATGGAACTGAGTTTATGCTGCAGAATGTCAAACATGTACCCAAATTGACAAGGGTTTGATGTCGGGCAATTAGAAGATTTGGGTTACACTATTTTTTTTGCACATGGTTCTTGGCTAATCAAAAAAGGAAACTAGGTCATACTTAAAGGCCAAAAGTCTGGCTCATTGTATTCACTCTATATCTCTTCACTAAACAAGAATTCTATTTGTGTAGCCGAGCTACCGTCTACAAAGTTCTGGCATAGCCAATTGGGACATATGAGTCAGAAGGGAATGAAGGTACTACAACGTTCTAGTTATATCACTGTGTTAGATTACCAGGTTGCACATAGCTGTCATAGCTAGCACTGTGTGTGTGTGTGTGCGCGCACGCACGGAAGAGAGAGAGAGAGAGAGAGAGAGAGAGAGAGAGAAAGAGTTCGTGTGTGTGTGTGTGTGTGTGTGTGTAACACTCTAGGAAAAAGTGGACACATGATCCAGCCAGTGTATAGCAAGTAGAAGGCAAACACCTAACCAAATCGATGCGAGCTGAGAGAGATGTAGATGGGGCATACAGCCCGCAAGGGTGATGATTTAAGCAAATGGCATGAGGAGCCATGCATGCACGACCTTGTCGTTGTGGGTGTGCACGATACTAAGGCGCATGAAAGCCGACGTTATGGCAAACAGAGAACTTAGAGATAGATTAAAAAGACCCAAACCTGCCAAGAGGATAAGGTCCCACGTGTGTGTGTGTGTGTGTGTGTGTGTGTGTGTGTGTGTGTGTGTGTGTGTGTGTGTGTGTGTGTGTGTGTGTGTGTGTGTGTGTGTGTGTGTGTGTGTGTGTGTGTGTGTGTGTGTGTGTGTGTGTGTGTGTGTGTGGAAGCGCACGGTAAGAAGAGGATTGCAATCCTCGAGTAGTGGCTGTGTCTTTCTAAAAGAGAAAGTGGAGTAGGTAGCCTTAAATGCGGTTTATTTAAATCAAGCATGTTGAAAAGCATTCCTCCAAATGAGAAGAGTGACAGTAAATATTGATTATCATGTCTAGTGCATAGACCTTGTGTGCGACTCTGTGTGTGTGTGTGTGTGTGTGTGTGTGTGTGTGTGTGTGTGTGTGTGTGTGTGTGTGTGTGTGTGTGTGTGTGTGTGTTTCGAGAGCATGTAGAGTAAGCGGGATCGATATGCAATGACACAAGTCGGAAATTGTGAGGGCATACCTGCATAGAGGGATGATGCAGGTAGAGAGCCAAAACGATGGGTAAACGGGTCGCTCAGAATCCCAACCAAGGTTGCAAGGGAGGTGTAGTTACGCACTCCCGATAGCCACATCAACCGGCTGATGTTAGAAGGAGCATCACCTTGTGCCTGTGTGTAAGCCAAGGGTTGAGTGTGCGTGTACGCGTGCGTTAAAAAGAGAGATCTAGTGCGGGTTGCAGGAGGGGATCGACAGAGTATTCTCAAATTAGCAGGCATATGACGCCATGTGCTGGGACTTAAAGCCTAGCCACTATATTTAGTTATTGTTAACGCTCTATGAGAGAGAGAGAGAGAGAGAGAGAGAGAGAGAGAGAGAGAGAGGGATGATATGACCATTTAAGGGTTCTCTAACCACTCAGAATGGGTGCTTTGAGTTAGTGCACCTACCCTATGTGGGTATCCATAAAGAGGTACTAGGCATGAGCACACATGGGATACGGTAAGCGGTAGCAATTCTTTGCGGGTGAAGAGGGAATCACCAATACCCACCAACATGCATTCATGTATATTGAGAATACAAGAGGGAGACAAAGCCAGGCAATGTGTATAAGACTAAAGTTGATCATACCAGATTATTTCTCATAAACACCAAACAAATCCAAGTGTGCCATGTGTATATACCTCCACTTCCAACTGGTAGGAGTTGTTTATGTAAGGCCATGTGGTAGTGCAATTGTGTGAGTGGGCAGTATCAAAGCTACATCTATTTTTGAAACAGGACCATGCCCAAGAATAAGTGTTCCCTGCTATTCTTGTAATTTTCTTCAAATAGGGATCTTTTCTTCAAGGTGGGATATGGGTTGGTGTTAATAGGATATCGGTACCCAAGAGATGTAGGCATGAACCCATGTCCAAGACTGACATCGGCCTAAAGCACCAAAAAGGGAAGCTGTCAGCCAAGGGTTAGCCAACGACTTGTCAGCTAGATAAAGTGTGTGTGTGTGTGTGTGTGTGTGTGTGTGTGTGTGTGTGTGTGTGTGTGTGTGTGTGTGTGTGTGTGTGTGTGTGTGTGTGTGTGTGTTGTGTGTGTGGTGTGTGTGGAAGCACACGGTAAGAAGAGGATTGCAATCCTCGAGTAGTGGCTGTGTCTTTCTAAAAGAGAAAGTGGAGTAGGTAGCCTTAAATGCGGTTTATTTAAATCAAGCATGTTGAAAAGCCAATAGTGTGTGAGCAATATGTGAGTTGTATGTATGTGTAAATGGGCTAGGTGGATAAAGGAGGTCAAAGTAGAGCTCCATCAGTTGAGCGTCTCTTGGTCACAATAGGGTATATTCCATGAGAGAGAGAGAGAGAGAGAGAGAGAGAGAGAGAGAGAGAGACTCTATGTGCCATCGAGTGGATCAATGCAGAATTGACACAAGGGAAATCAAGAGAGCCCACTTAAGGAAATATCCTAACCATACTTGAGTGTGTGTGTGTGTGTGTGAGAGAGAGAGAGAGAGAGAGAGATACTTGTGTGTAGAGGGACTTTGAGGAATTGCTTCTATCTGGTTGTAGAGTGACTGCTATCAAGGAGTTCTAGTCTCAGGTTGCTATTATCTGGTGTTTTAATCACGATGGTCTGCCTCTATTTTTATTTATTGCACTATGAAGGAGCTATCACACTACGGTGCTGGAACGCAAGCGATCATAAAAAGTTGGATCAAAGTTGTAATCAAGGGTTGGGATTGAGCCGAGTGGCTTAACTCCCTGGCCTCATTTAGAAAAAGCGTCTTACACTCACCAAGTAATCAATTCACTCAAAGAAAGGTGCCCGAAAAATCTTAGGTGTGTGCTTACAATTTTGGGGGAACTCATTTAATACATTCTCTCTTTGGGTTTGATTAGTTAAAAGCCTTGGGATTGTAATTTTGCACAGGGGGTTAATTAGGGGGGATCTTGAAAGATCCTCCCTTTGGTATGAAAGAGGAAGAGGGAGTGGGGTCCTGGCGGGCGCAGTCTAAGAGCAAGCAAAGAAAGCACACCACGTGCAAGGTAGGCACAAGAGGGAGGGCACCACGTAGCGAAGAAGTGAGGAGGCATAGGTGGCATGGTTAGCGCAATCATAAGTGCCCCGCTTTTTTTAATATTGCAGGTCTCACGCAGAGGGCACCAAGGATCCGTGGGTGGATTGATCAGCTAACAATGATTCTTGCTTCTACAAGACATCGTTGGCTTGATTCTAGTACTTACATGAATGTTCTACTCTAGATTGCAAAAAATCCGAGAAAGTCTGAAGGCATCTGTGAAGATTCTTGTTAGTAGAATGGGAAAGAAGGAGTGAGTAGTTGGTACAACTTTATTTGGTGGGGCGTCCATAAATTAAAAACTTATAACTCTCGTGCTTTCAAGGATAATTGCTAGAGTTTTTTAAAATAGCAATGCTCACATTATGTGAGCTCTTATATTGAATTACCAAAAAATGATTATACAACATGCCCGAGCACACACAATGCCTTGGGCATCTACCACGACACAAGTACTGATTAGCTTTACACGGAGCCACCCATACAAGCACAACATAAGAAAGAATTGTACACTTTTAAAGGGAACCACCCTAACCTACATATGCTTCGCATATAAACATACAAAGAAGAACATGCTGGGAGGTTCCACAAAGATGATTCCACCCACCACCTAAAAACCACCCTCTCCTAGTAGACAAGGAACCTGACCACCAAGGAGATCTTCCATCGCACCACGCCAACCACTATCTGAAAAGCAAAGCACCGATAGGAACACCAAGAAGGTACTGCCAATCTGCCCAAGAGCATGCATGCTACTATGCCCCATTGTAGAGACCACCCACCGTTGCCACCAACTCGACCAACCACTACCCTAGATGTTCTATCCTAGAGGATGAAGATGCAAAACTAGCCACCAAATCCTTCTCCGAGGAGAGGTGGGAGGGGGCACACTCCCAAATTTCAAAAAATAGGAGTGGAGGCAAGGAAAACAAGGTCGCTGATAGTCAACAGTTGTCAAGACCTCCCACTCAAAGATCCCACAACCCGTAGGAACTCTCATCTACCACGATTGACCACCATATTTAATGCATAATCCTAGCCCAAGCCGTGCCACAACCTTGCCCTAAGCCTTCCCTGCTCTGTGAGCTCGCAAGATGCCAACATAAATACATTCAAGCTCCCTTGTGAACCTAATTCTCTTATCACATAAGAATTAGGTCAATTGCTATAGTTTTAAGTCTATTTGTCCTTTGAACTAAGGATGTGCATGTGTTGCTCAAAGTCCAACGTGGTGATGAGATTTTTATGTGAGGTGTTTCCCAACTCAAAACTACTATTAGTTTTCCAAAATTCATGATTAATTTCAAATATGAACTTTGATATTGGAGTTAACTGCATTTGTGCAAGATTTTTGGCAGGGTTTAGGCTCCATACTTATTTATTGCTATGGGGCGGGGTAGCAACCCTCTCTTCTCTTTGAAGAGATTCTTGCTCTCTACAATTTGGTGGTCGTGCAGGGGTTCGTTCCCTACTTATTTCTTGTTGTGGGGCTAGGCGGTGGCCCCCGTCTTCTCTTCCTGCTCACCACGGTTGGGTGGTTTTTTAATTTCATTGTTTGAGCTTGAAGACGTGGAGGTTGGGGGCACACCTGGTGGAAAATGGGTTCCTATGGTGGCACCTCCTTCCTTCTCTTATTCTGCTTCTGCTTCTACTTTTGCTTTGATGGGGTCAGTGAAAATCCTCAACATGGATATGGGAGGTACTTGTGCTCAGTGGTTTTGTTTTGGTATGTTTGTATTTGTCTATTCAGTTGTTGGTGTCCTAAACACTCCACTTGGGGTGGTGGCATTCATGATCCTGGTGATGGTTGTTTGATGTAAGGTCAGCTCATGTGGATGGTATAGCTTTGGTTGTAGTAAGTTAAGCTTTGTATGGGTTTTGGGCTTCCCTGCAAAAAGCCCGCCTCTATGGATTCATATTGCAAACTTAACGGTTTTTTTGCTTGATGTGACCTCCATGGCTTGGTGGATCATGGAGTTGAAATCATTGTTTGTGTCTCTCCACTCACTCATTTGAGTGAGTATTGCTTTTGTTTTATAGGAATTACACATTCATTAAAGAATTCTTCTAGAAAACATTGCTTTGTCTTTTGGTGAAGATTTTATTTAAAGGGAGACTATTTGATTAGTTTGTTATTTAAATTAAATAAGTTCTCATTCAATTTTTAATTGGTAAGTCTGTTGAGGTTTTGAGGTTTCATGAGCCTAGAATTGGCCGCTTTGCATGATGTAAGCCATTGCCATATGTAGCCTAGTAAAGGAAACTAAGGCATTCTGGACATTATACTATCTATAAGGCAAACTCCCATAAAGAAGTTTTAAGAGCTCCCACCGCACACACCTGCTACATACAATCGGACACTTAATTTTGTGCAAAGATTTTGAATTTGTTATGAAAGGGGAGGCATGGTTTTCATCTTGTTAAAGATGTTGCTTGTAATGGAAAAGGGAACTAGTGATTAAGGAGTACCTCAACCTCACACATTTGTTGTGTATAAGACATGAACAAAGGGCATCATTCAAGAAACGTGTGGCTCATTTCAAGGAAGGAGCTTGAGAAGGAGCACACACTTCTTGTAGAACTTGTCAATATCAGTAATAGAGAGCTCTTGGACAAGGTCACCAAAAAGGTGCTTATCACAAAAATCCAATTAAAGCAAATTGTAAAAACTTGACATCATGCAAAAAAGTTTCTATAATGGTTTGGATGATGAAAGCATATTTTTTTATTAGACATCTATGAACCTTGAAGGTATGTGATGGACACCCAACCACAATAAGCAGTAGGGTTGAAGGAGCAGTCGTCGCAGTCGCAGTCGCAATAAGTTTGCGGAGAGTAGAAAAAATATGTTAAGTTTGACCAACAACATAATAAATAAATGGGGAATCGATCCTATTTTGCCTTCATCACCAAGAGTTGTTGGATTAATCTACATTATTTGAAGTCCTCTTCATTGGGAGAGTCAAATATTGCTCTCTTGAAATTTATCTAGCCGTATTCTCATTCGAATTTATCTCATATGAAGTCTTGATCTCTATAATCTTAAGCCTAACTCCAATTTGAGTCCCTCTTACTAATACTAAAAGTTAATTATTAATATATGATCTTTTGTGGCTTATATCATAGTTACATCACACCAATTTTTTATCTCTCTTGTGGTGCAAGCTCAAGGCTTCACCGTAGCTACACATTGTAGCTCCACTCTTTAGCTCACCCTCAACCGTTCATAGTGTGCAAACCCTCCAAGATCTACCACAACCTCGCTTTGTACCATCAAAGAAGCAAAGTTTTCTTTTCCAACTTGGTTCGTGCTACGACTATTTGCCAATTTGAAAACTCTCTTTGAAAATTTGGACTGATAAGGTTTTTGGTGTGCATGTAAGTGCATGCGGTTTCATGTACATGCATTGTCATTACAAATCCAATTTTATTTTCTTCATGTTAAAGAATTGTGGCCCTCTTTGACCAGCAAGTGATTATAAATCATGCCGTTGACATCAATTAGTGAGTTTTGAGCAGTTTTGGAGTCTAAAGCATCACATGCAGTGAATGCACGCATCACAATCAAAATTTATTATGAAGTGTTCATATTCATTATAAATTTATACCAATTTTACTCCTTGATTCTCTCCAAGAAAAATGTGGCACCTCCTACAAATGTCCCAAGTATCTCTTCTCATTTGACAACACAAGCATACCATGGCTGCATAGCACAACTTGCCTGTTGATCACACTTTTGACTTTGAGAAACACAATGAGCATGCAAGTCGCGATGCACCTATGCATGATGTCAATATCGCTTCACCTATTGATGTGCACTATGATGATCATGACAAACGTGCAAGATTTCCAACTAGTATAATTAGACGCATGCTCAAAGACGAGTTCATGTGCAAGATAGCTAATTTCTCACAAATCATAAAATTAAACATGTTCCATTGTATTTTGGCTATGTTGTTGGTGACGGAGGTTAGGATTTTTACTTGAAGGCAAGGCATACGAATGGTATATGAACTTGAAACCAAAACCTACTTCTTGAGCAACGTTTGAGATGCACCAATGTTACTTTATATGGCATGCTTTTATCATTTCGTGACCAAGAATCTATCTTCGGATGTGAAATAAGGTTAAGTGCTCCCCTTTTAATGTTAAATATTTTGCATGTTTTTATCTAATAATAGCATGGAAGCTAACCTTGGGTAAATAAGATGAGAGAAAGCTATTAAAAGAAGGCAAAAGCTTTGAAAAGAGAGAAGCAAGGGTGTTTTTTCATGCAGTCACTCCTTCCTTCAGAGAAGGACACAACCCCATGTATAAAATAGCATGTGACCATAAATTCCACATCAATTGTCATAATTACACAACCTTGGGCTCAAATAAAAGCTATCTTCAAGCTCTATGAACTTATGTTATTACTTGTATGCTTTGATAAGGTCTATTATGTTCTATAGTAGCATCTTTTTTCTTGGCATGTGTTCTCACCAGGTTCTAGAGAAGATGATGGAGAAGCTAATCTCCATGCATGATGAGTCATGCATGGAGCTTTGTATGTATAGATCTTCCTTCAAGAACCGTTCACATGTTTTTAAGTGTTTTCTATGATTATATGATGCTTCTATAGGATGAGGAAATATTCCAATGAAGAAGAAAGATGACACTTCTTTTGTGATTGCCTTGTGTTGAGACTATGTTTCTGATCATAAAAGGCCAAATCGCTGGCTTGATTAAAGAAGGCTACTATGTTGGCATAGAAATCCACCTTGTTGGCAAAATGTGTGATCATGCATGGGAGTGTGTGCGTGTGAGTGCAAGTGCGAGGTGCAGCAGTACGCAGGTGTTTAGTGGAGTTATCGTTGAGATAATTATCCTAACACACTCCTTATTCTTCTATATGTCCAAAAGAATGAGTCGATGGTTAGTGATGGGCGATCGACCACTTGGCCTAAACCCTAACAATCTCCCACATGAAGGCCAACATGGCTCAAGTGGCTATAAGTGTAAGGGTTAGTATGCGCAACTATACAAGTGTGAAGAATGACCATAGCTTCACCCTATGCCCATCATCTCTATGCAATATTCAAACCGCTCTAAGGATAAGCTCTTCGTTAGAGCATCTGTTGGGTTCTCATCCGTGTGGACTTTGGCTAACTCAATTTTTTTGCTAGCCAAAATATCTCATATCACGTGAAACATGACCTCAGTGTGTTTCTATTTACAATAAAACACGGGGTTCTTTGCTAATGCAATCACACTCTGGCTGTCACAATGTAACACTAGAGTGTGGTTTATACCAAGTTCTCCCACTAGACAAGATAACCACACAGTTCCTTGCAGACACTGGAAACCGCAACAAACTCGGCCTCAATGGTGGAAGACAAAGTGCAATTTTGGAGACCTAGATCAGTGTATCCAGTTGTGGATGCATCAAGGTTCCCAAATCATAAGCACTTGTTGGTTGAACCCTTGATGTATCTCAATATATGCTTCACTACTTCCAAATGCTTTCTGCCTAGATTTTCCATATACCTCCTAACCACTCCCACTGCAAATGCAATGTCTGGTTGCATGCTAACCATGGCGAACATGAGATTGCTAACTGCCAAAGAATATGGCACCTTTTCTATCTCTGCCTTTTTAGCATCCGATTTGGGGCAATCATTCTTGCTAAGTTTTACATAAGCAACCACATTGGGGTACTCAATGATTTCCCCCTTTGCATGTTAAAATGTTGCAAGGCCTTGTGAATATACTCTTCATGTAATACTTCAAGTATTCCATGCTTATGATCTCTCTTGATACGCATACGAAGAAAATGATGTGCATGGCCCAAATCCTTCATGGCAAACTCCTTGCTTAAGGCATCCTTGAGAAGTGCAATCTCATCTTTGGGCTTCCCAACTATAAGCATATCATCCACATATAAGATTAGAATGATGAGGGAACCATCGTTCAACCTCCTTGTGTACAAGTAGTGATCCTCTCAGCTCTGTACATAACCTTGGGATTGAATGTAATTATCGAACTTGATGTTCCACTGCCTCGAGCCTTGCTTTAGTCCATACAAAGCTTTCTTGAGTCTACACACCAGTTCTACCCTTGTTGGCTTTTCAGGCTCTATCTCAAACCTTCTGACTGCTTGATGTAGACATCTTCTTCAAGATCCTCGTGAAGAAACTCCGGCTTCACATCCATTTGGACCAATCCTATGTCCTCTATAACTACTAAACCAAGCACAAGATGTAGTGTAGTCATTTTAACGACTGCAAAAAAGATCTCATCAAATCTACATCTTTCTTCTACTTGAATCCTTTAGCAACCAATTTAGCCTTATACCTAGACTCGGGATATTTTTCCATGTACTTCTTCTTGTACACCCATTTGCAAGACAGTGCATGTTTACCCTGTGGTAACTCTGTCAATTCCCAAGTCTCATTAGCTAAAATTGTGTTATACTCATATTGCATAGCATGCTCCCACTTCACGTTATCTTCCATCTGAATATTTTCTTTATAACAAGTGGGCTCACCACATTCAGTGACTAATAAATAGTCCAACCCTGGCTCAAAACACTAAGGTGCATGAGATACCCAATTAAATCTTCTAAGTGCCTAACTGCTCGATTTTGCTCTCTCTCTGTGGAGCAACATTTGTAAGTGTACTAGTGGAAGGAGCATCACTAGCACATCCAACATTCTGCATAAGTGGCAATGAGGCAACATCCTCAAATCTTACTCTACAAGGTTCAATCTCTTTCACTGGCTATCTATGCATCTTAGACTTGTTGAATATCAACAACTGTGAGCTGTGTATAACCTTCTTAGATTCCCGATGCTAGAGATGATGTCCCATCTCTTCGACCACACCATATCCAATGAAGATGTACTTGCGTGATTTGGGATCCAATCTTTTGCCTAAGCTCTTTTGGGCACGTGCGAGAATGCCTCACACCCAAGTACATGTAATCAATCGTAATTGGGTTGTTTGCCTGTCCACATATCTTGCGGAATCTTATACTTCTATGGTGTACTAGGTGACCGGTTTATCAAGTAAACAACCGTCATAAAAGCTTTCTCACAAAACTCTTGAGGTAAAGTGACCGTAGATAAGATAGAAGTGACACGTTCCTAGATAGTCCTATTCATTCGTTCTACCACACCGTTCTGAGCACGTGTGTAAGGCGTGGTGAACTGTCTTCTAATGCCTCGTTACTACATGAGTCTTTGAACTGAGAGGAGATGTACTCACCTCCATTGTTAGTTCGCAAAGCTTTAATCTTTCTACCCGATTGGTTTTCTACCATTGCTAAGAACTTCTAAAAGACATAAATACTTCGCTCTTCTGCTTCAAGAGATAAACCCACACCTTCCTAGTAGAGTCATCCATGAATATTAGGAAGTATAGTGCTCCCCCTAGAGACTCAACATGCATAAGTTTGCATAAGTGGCTATGACGAAGATCTAGAGGACTTCCTAACTCCTTGTCTAAAGGCAATGAGGTTAACCTAGTATGTTTGCCATAAATGCAATGCTTTCCATCATATTCAATTTTTGAAGCCAGTTTGGAGTTGTTGTGGTCTGCAAGGCTGTCCTTTGCCTGGTCCATATCAACAAACAGGTAGGTGCTTATGCACCTACGCAGTACACACATGATTTTGGTTTTTTAAACTACAAGCAGCAATATAATCTTTAAGGCATGTTTTTTTTGGAAAAGGATGGTGTTTATTCTCAATTGAATGTATCAAGACTGGATAGAACAAAAAGAAAAAACAACCTTTGTCTGTGGAAATGATTGCCTTTATCTATTTTGCATACAACCTCATGTGAGGGTCTCATGGGAGATGACATTGTCTGGATTTTTTTGAAATGATTGAGCATATACAAAGGGAATGCTGCCAAAATTTTTGCGTACACAGTTTAGCTTATAAATGGTTATTAATTTTAAAATGAAGAGGACGGTTGGACGTTCATCATGTGGATTCTGTATGAGGGATGGTTGTTGAGATGACCACCCTATACGCATTTCCTATTCTCAAGTCTATGAAAGAAGCAGATCCGGAATGCAGGAAGGCATTGTTATGACTCACGAAGATTTTTTTGTTAAGCTTTCTGACGTCTTTTTTTTAGGGCTGAGTTCTGAAACCTATGTCTAGCTGTACATTCATTTTAATTACATAGATTAAAAGTTGGAATCTCATGATTTTTATACAACAAATTCATAAAGGGTAACTATTCCAAAAATTGGATTTTCTTGAGGTTGAAAGCGGATAACTTTTTTGGCGGTTGTCTGGATCCACATAGATGTCTCTTGTGATAAAAGATATGCACATCTGGTAAAGTATTGGTTTCTGGTTTTGTTATTGGTACTGATATATAATTAAAGCAAACTCATGATGATATTTATGGCATATTGGTACTAATGAAATGTTTGCAGGGGATTCTTGTGAATTGGGATAATTGGGGTTTGGAATATTGAGCCTCACTAAACAACTTGAAAAAACATAACGACTAGTTACACTTACTATGCATAATTGTTAACTTTAGCAAATTGAATTGAGGCTTAGCTTGATGGTTTTTGACGAGAAAATAACACATTTACAGCTTTTTACTTTTTAATAATTTAGCTTTGGATTGGTTGCTAGAAGCCTTAAACCTCATGTGAGGGTCTCAGCTGAGATGGCATCGAATGGATATTTGAGAAATTGTCCGTTTTACAAAGGAAATGCTGCCCAAATTTTTACTTTTTCTTGTCATAAAATCTAATCTCTGCTAAGCTGTTAATTTCTTTGTAATTTTGGACACCGATAACAAGGGGAAGGGGTCATTGACACCTGTTTTCCCAAGTAATGCTAGTACTGACGTGCTTGTGTTCTTGGATGGTGGCAGGTAAGAGGTTCCTTCCTTGGGGTTACGAAGGGAACTGCATTAATAATTGGAGATCATCCAGTGTTTGGTTTTGTACTTGTAAACACTTTTCTGATAAGTATATATATGCAATACATCCAATCTAAAATGTTGTCATTTGTACAATCTTATCTCTGTCAATTTTTACTATAAAGATGTATTTTTCATGCAAACCTTGTCTATTCTCTAGTCCCATTGTATGGTTCAATAGTTGTTAGATAATCAAACATAAACACACACACACACATATCCCTACTGCATCATATTGCCCAAGCAGGTGGTGTTCAGGATGGCCGCAACAATTAAATCCTTCAGCAACCCTCTTTGCTACAGACATTGCGAGAGCATTAAGCAACTCTTGGATGCTGTGTGCAACCAATCTTTCCTTTTGTTGTGTACCCTATCTCCACTATATATTATGTGATCTATATCATTCTCTTTGAACCAGTTTCTTCATTTACAACTAAAACCTGGTTCTCATGGACTGCTCTAACCAGTTCATTTCTCATCTTTTAATTGGTAAGAGTTTCTCTTTGCTCCTTTCCTGATAGCTTTGAATACTAGCCATTTGTGGGCGCCTTGCCAAATGCATCCTTCTTCCACTCCTGATTCAGATTCGAAAGCATATTGTGTCATTGTAGGTCTATGAAGTGAACCATCTGGATATAACAAGTCAAACAACATCAAGCACATGTGGACATGGATTGAACACCACAAGTTCATCTCGATGATCAATCCAAACATTGAACGCATGTGGAAAATTGATCAAACCCCATATTTACTCTAGCTTAGATTTCATTCTCATCGCAATAGTCACTACCATAGTCTTCTTCAAGCTGAGGTTTCAAGTCAAGTTGGATAAAAGGGACTTGAACGTTAGTAGAGGGAGGTGGTGGAGTAGGAGTAGCAGAGGAGGATGCTGAAAGCTTTTTGTTTTGTGATTGAGGGTCCACAACAGAAGAGGGAAGCACGAATGTATCTCCCAGGCGGCAAGGGGGGAATTTCCAAGCTTGGTGGCAAAGGAAGTGGATTGCTACGCTTCCATCCGGGTGACATTGGGGGCAGATCTATTGGAAGCTTTATTGGCAAGCCATGAAGACATCGAAGAGGTGATATAGATAAATTAATGGTTGAGTACAGCTTGAGGGACTAACGACTTTCCTCCTTTCACCTTGGCCACATCTAATGGCTTGTGTAAAGGCTTGGGTGACAATGCAACAACTAAAGGTCTTGGTTTACCTATATCAATTTCTACTAATAGAGTTGTGAGGCTCTCATTTGCTCATCCTAAGGGGTAGGTGGAAAGGCCCCATGAAGAGAAAACTAACCGGTCACAGACTCTTTGAGGTGCAAATGTGTAAAATCTGATGCGATGTGCATATGCAACAAGCTCTTCAACATGCCTAGATCATCACCTACAGTGGCTCTTCTCTGGTCGTGTTTAGGGTTTTTGTAGTACTACTTGTACTCTTCTATGGTAACCTTGAGAAGTTGTAATGCATCTCTTAGCCTCTCGGCAAACCCCTGTTGTACAAAGTCCTTGTGAGAAAGGCTCCTATGACTCTCCTCTTCCAAATCCTAGAGCATGTAGATTGCAAGATATGCCCAAAATGATTGAGACAAAGCAACCTAGGGAAACATAGCCTTGGCCTGTTTTCCCAAATGCAATAACCTATTCTTATGTGTTGAAGGCTTTTTCCATTTGACAAACCATTGACTTGGTTAGACAAGTCACAACGAGATTGGTAGTCGGCTGCTTTGGTCGACTTGTATGGATTAGTGTTTTAAAGAGCATATTTCACAAACCAACCTAGCTAGCGATGTAGACAAGCGTAAGTTGCTAGTTAGGGGCTATTGGAGAAATATGTGCTTCATAAAGCTTTGGTCAAGATGTATGTCAAATGTGGTGCCGTTAAAAAAGTAAATAAAGTTCTTGATGAGAATTTTGTCCAAGAGCGTATTGATGAGTGTATATGCCAGTTTTTATCTAGAATGTCATCACTTGAAAGGCATTCATTGTAGAATATGCCCAATAGGGTTGTGCAAGGAAGCACTGTGCTATTTTGATTGGATGTCAAGGGACTAAGGTGGGACCAAAGATTCCATGGAAGAATCTAACTAACAAAACGAACAAAAAAGAGAACCTGCCAGTATGTTTGCTAGTACGTATTTGTGTCGAGACTAGTGTGATAAAAATAGAGCCAAACCCATTGCAATAAAAACAAAGCCAAAACCCCTTGCTCTGTAGCCAGATAGTAAACAATTTATTCTAACTCCATGACAAAAGATCGAGCTAGACGTGATCAACATGATAGAAGTGTAAAAGACAAAGAAACCATGACAAAGAGGATGATATTTACTCGCTTGGCTTTAAATAGTACTGTCCAATTAGCCATGACACTTCTCCATGTTGTCCACTTCTTCGCTGTCAAATATTGAGTGTTATCATTTCAGATGCCATCTTTTGCTTTTGCCTCCTTAGATACCAATGGACCAATTTGGAAGACCATCTCATGTCTGAACCACTGTCATGTTCAGCTTAGTTTAATAGGTTTTAACGAAATACAAAGTTAATATTGCTTCAAACGGTTTGAGTTCTTCATTTAAATAATATAATGTAGACTTGAACAACAAATTGAGGCACCCCCTAGCTCAATATTTACAGTGTACTGATTGGGTCATTCTATTGTAATGATTGTGCCAAAAGTTACGAGATGAGAACTCATCACTACAATAAACCCTCACAATTTATAACATAGAACATAAAGTTATCTTTGCTTCTCTTTAAGTTTAATCTATCTCCTAGATCTTTTGTATTTGTGTTAACTCATGTTTTGTGTGTTGCAGAAAGGACATATATTTATAGAAATGGTCGTTTCGACTACACAACCACAACTCTAACTCGACAACATTGCAAGGTTTGTTATTTGTATCCAATTCCTCATGCCTACTTGGTCCACACATAAAGCCTACTAGGTAAGGGATGACTTTTGTTTCTTCTAATTTTTGCAGTGAATAAAATGTTATAACTATTCACATTGCTTTTCTGTAGCTTGACATAAACATTGTGTTGGAATTAGGGTTGCAAGGAAACACACACAAATTGAAGAAGATGCAAGAAGCTCAAGGCACACAACCGAGAGTGTATTACTTAGCATGCAATGGAAAGATGGATAGCCCTAGAGTGATGGACATATATAGAATTCATGGGGGGAAAAACCTCCTAGTGAGGGGGAAAATGCCCCGGCGGTCCGAAGTGTGTTCACACACATCACTACCACATGTATATGGTAACGAATCCCCCATGGGAGTGATGTGGTGAACAAGGGTTGGCACATGGAGTATAGGGAAGTGCCATGCCTTGAGGACATGATCACTCCACAAAGGGGAGTAAACCCAAAGCTTTGTGGAAAGCTTCAAACTTCTCACGAGACAATGCCTTTGTGAAAAGGTTTGCAAGGTTGTCTTGTGTTGGCACATAAGCCAAGATAATCTCTCCTGTTGAGAGCCTCTCCCTGACATAGTGGTAATACACCTCAATGTGCTTTGTGCGAGCATGAAAAACTGGGTTCCTTGCAACTACCAATGTGCTTCGACTATCAGTGTAGATAGTGTTGGCATTGTCCAGTCCAACACCCAAGTCAGCCACCATAGGGCATCTCAGCCATACAGACTCAATCGTAGTTGTGAAGACTGCCATGTACCCCTCAGCCTCACAAATGAGAGTGGCCACAGTAGGTTGCTTCTTGCTCAACCATGATATGCATGAACTGTCGAGCATGAAACAAAAACCACTTGTGGACACTCGCGTGTCAAAAGGGGAATTTCAAACTCCGAGCAAACCTTTCCGAGAAATCATAAAAACGAGCAAAACCCAACAAGATACATATAGAACTTAAACCCTAAAAACTTGCCCAAGGTGATTGCCGCATCGTTCCATCTGCCAATACACTTAGTCGTCAATGGCCCAGGTTGAAGAAATGGAAGAGTGCCACATTTGTTGTGAATGCCAAAGGAAGGTTTTGATATTCTACAAAACAGAACGAACAGGCCCTCGACCAGTAATAGCGACACAAGCACACATGCAGTGTGTGTGATCAAAAGGTACAATGAGTTGGATGCAGTAGCATCCATGGTAATTTGATCAACAGATTCACCATCGTTAGTATCTCTACCTTCTTGACCGTAGGATAATCTGCCATGCGTAAAGGGCTTCAAAATCTTCCCCTCCCTCTCATGAGACTCTTACAAGATTGTGATCCCATTATATGCAATAAGTAGGCTCCACTCTTGCAGCTTCCTTTAACATGTCCGTTGTCCTCATGATGCAACCTCTCCACTACCTTGTGGAGTTGTCCCACCCCTATTAGGTTTTTCTCTATCTTGAAAAATTTGAACAAAGTGAAATCCCGGTGTGCACCTACTTGAGCACTTTATAGGGTACCCCCCTCCAAGGGGTGACTGGGTTGTTGGCTGTTACAACGAACAACTTTGACACAACAGTGTTGGCTAGGAAAGGCTAATATGAATGTCCCTATTCATTGGATTTGGTTTGGCAAGACTTGTCTATTAGTGATACGTAGTGGAGTAAAGGGATCAACAACTGCACCTCAATATGCAAGAGGGGCAGGATCCCGGACGGTGGATCGCCGCAATAGGGGAGGCAAGACTTTTATACTACGACCTTGTCGCATGCATAGTGATGCCTGCTAGCCTAGATGGTTAAGACAGAGTGCCTCGAGGCGGGATGTCCAGGGGTTGAAGGGCATTCTTGATGCCAAGAGAGCCCTAATATTTTTGCAAGACTAGATTTGATCAATGGTAGATTAAACCTCCACCATTGATGCCTTCACTTCACCAGTGCATGTAGCGACGAGGTTGGGCTAGAAGCATGTTGGAGTCAGACTAATTAAGGCAAGAAGGTCAATCGTACTCATTTTCATCAGTGACCAGATAAATGAGCCCACGTCGATGTGGACTCACTCTGAGAATTTCCAAAATCCTCTTTTTGATTTTTCAGGGCGAGCTGCAAGAGGGGACCCTTATTAACGAGGGCTTCAATACGGGCAAGGGCTAGGGAGGTGATGACGATCACGCGGGTATTGCCGACATGAAGGCTAAAGATGAGGCCGAGGTAAATGCAAAGTCATTGCATGAAAGCAAGGATTGCACTAGTGTTCGGGAAAAGTGTGCCTCAGTTTAGCCTTGACTTGTTGCAAAATCAAAGTAACCGGTTGAGGGGAGGGTAAGAAGGAGAAAATTCCGCTTAAAATACATGGAAAATAGTGTAATTTTGCAAAAATACTGGCTAGTATTGTAAAATTTCCGGTTCATATTTGTCTTGGAGGGATTTTTGTATGTTTGTGAAAATGATTTTTCCACAACACTGCTTATAGAATGAAGTTGGTCTCTCTCTCTATCTCTCATTGAGCTTCTCTCTCTCTAAAGAAAACTCTCTGGAAGAGTCTGTCCGAAAAGGTTTTTTTTAAACTTTTTTTAAAGACAAAGCAATCACCGGCTCATCTACCACAACTACACACTCATAGCCTTTACTCTCAAGCTTAAATTACTGAAAAAGACAATAGCACGAACGCACTTTCTCACACATTGTGTATACAATATCGGCTCAGAACGTTGTGCATGCAATGTCGGCTCAGAACGTCTCATTTTGCAGACAACGAACTTGCTAGGCTTCTTTCCCGCATCCAATGTCACTGGGTTGCCGTTGTGCACCCACACGACTGGATTTCTAGCAACCCCTTCACCTGCACCCTCTTCAATGGAAAGCTCCACAACAGCGAGTAAAAGTACTCAGATTATAGCATATCTTAATAGTGATCCATTTTGCATATTCAGAGTGCTTGAAAGTGTATCTTGATTATCTTAATTGTTTCATGTAGTGACACAAAGGTTCTGAGTGACAAAGGGGGAGACATACATGCTCAACTAGTGAATGCGGCCCTCAATTTCCCATTGTATTTTGCAATAGAAAATCACACAGTTACTGTAGTAGAACTAGATGCAGAATATACACAACCACTAGAAACAGATGTTGCCGACCACAGCTCCACCTACGGGCAAAGCAGAAAACTTGACTCCGCTACTGGTGGGGAGTCAGTTGCACGAGAGGCCGGTGGCATGCATGAAAACTTGACGCTCGCGTGCAGGCTACCCAATTAGCCTCCTTGGCGGCCTGGCGTCATCTCATGGTAGGGTTTGCAGCTGAAATTTCGATCGCTGCAGGGGTTGCAGGAGGTGCAGAAGCCTCTGACCATGCCAGTTATGTGTGCTCCTCTCTCTCTCTCTCTCACACACACACACACACACACAGTCTCGAAGTCAGTGCCACCAGTTTCTCTCTCTCTCTCTCTCTCTCTCTCTCTCTCTCTCTCTCTCTCTCTCTCTCTCTCTCTCTCTCTCTCTCTCTCTCTCTCTATATATATATATATATATATATATATATATATATATATATATATATATATATATATATATATATATATATATATATATAAACTCCCTGAAGGAGCTCGCGCCGGCGTGGACTCCTGCAGAGAGTTTGCAAACAAAGGATTTAGAGAGATCACACTACGTTTCTCTCTCATCGTCGTTTTTAACCTTCTGTATTGTAGACAAAAACAAAAGTAGAGATATCACGCTATGTTTCTCTCCCGTATAGAGAGGGAGGTGTGGAAAAGCAAGGCAAAAAACAATGAGGCGATGGTGGCCATCTTCAGGAGCAATTTGCAACAAGCAATGGTGCATCATTAGAACTGGGAGCCGAGCCATATTGAAGGGTGTGGGGACAGTGAGGCGGATGATGCGGCGTCAGTGTACATTGATGACAATCTGCCAGCGCAGCAATCGAGGATCTCAATATAAGAAAAACTCTCTGTAGAAGGCGCGGGCTCCTTTAGAGAGTTTTTTTATAAAGATATATATATATATATATATATATATATATATATATATATATATATATATATATAGAGAGAGAGAGAGAGAGAGAGAGAGAGAGAGAGCCAATTCATCTCACTGATGAGAAGCCATGAGTGGCGCAGCTCATGCCCGTCCTCCTGACTATGATTATCTGCAGAAAAAGAACGGCGCCCTATAAGCAGGATTGGCCCGAATGCTTAATGACGTTGCAGATCAATTAGTTAATGGAGACAAGGTCGAACACGGCAAGCTCTATAGGGGGAGATGGTGGATGGTTGACTGCGAGCAGCTGCGGTAGGCGGCCTTATATACATGCAAGCTCTGATCCGTGAGCCTGGCATGCTGCATATTGGTGGACCACGTCCACATGCGCACCAGCGAGAGGCTACCGAAACACCCACAAGCCGAGTCAATGTATTGTGCATTGACTTTGGCCGCATGTTGATGTGATGACACTAGAAATTGGGTTGCGTCAAAGCATGATATCATGGCTAACATGCCATCAGTGAGCCAGACATCTCATTCCACACTTGACCATGCACAGCTCGGCCACCCTTCTCCAACAATTTTTTGACCTTGCACATACCCCCAATAATTTATTGTGCCACACCTCAGCCACCTTATCCAATACACCAAAATCTCATTTTTGAAACTAAGCTCTTCTCATATCATTCTTTTCTCCGATTCCCTCCTATGTGCTCTTGTGCACAAATATTGAATGTTATTTTCTCCATTACCCTCACCTCTAGCACCGTCTCAGTGCATACATCGTGATTTGTCGCTCATTGCTCTGCCTGCATTAGGCATAATGCAAAAGAGCGCTATGACTATAAAGTTGGTAAGCAACAAGAAATGTGTGTGTGAAGAGAAAGCAAAGAAAGATAAGGCAAAGATCGGATAGATCTAGTTAGCTCTGTCTCTCGAAGTGCAAAGAATTTTTCTTGGAGATTCTCCAGGTTGGACATTTTGTTGTAAAGACATTCTGTATCTGTTGAAAACATATTTCTTATTGTCCCGGTGATAGTGATATTGTTTCTCTCTTTTTTTTAGAGAGAGAGAGAGAGAGATCTAAGAAGCTTCTCTCACTTAGTAGCATTCTTCCTGGTGGATGGACATGGCATACCTTGGTTTGGCAGGTCCATATGGTCTCCAAAACAATGCGTTGTCAATACAATGCAATTCTTTCCCCCATATTCTAGCTAGCAAGATTTCTATACCACCTCATCAATCTTGAGTAGACAAAAGCTCAAAAGAGATTGAATTTTGCTTCAACCAAATTATGGCCTTCTTGTTGTGAAAGAAGTTGTTCAATTGATGCATGAAGCGGGATATACTATGTGAAATTTGAATGCCACCCTCATATTATGAAGGCCAAAGTTGAGTCCACATACGAAGGCCATAAAGTTGAACCTCTGTGAGATGCTTAGTTAATATCAAGGCTAGTACCTATGAAAAGGTGGATAGCTTAGGATAGAATCATAGTGTTGCTACCCACATTGTTGTGTTATTAATGAAGAAATAAGCAAACAAATATATAGTAAAGGTTTGTAGGCTTTAATGGCTACAAATGTTTACCAATTAATTACTGATTAAACAATGATTGAGAGAAAGAGAGTGAGGCTGATACCATCAGAGACTAGCAATGGTGCTGACATTTATTGTTTGGGTTTGGAGAAATCTCTCTCTATAGAAGAAGTATACATATACTTGAGCAACTCACTTAATAACTTTGCTCGGTTTTGATTTTGCTCGGATAAGTTTGCTCGATGTTTGGTAGAACTCTGTCAAAACAACCAGCCCAATCTGAGTCTGAAAAAGCATGTAAATTTGGTGGCAATGGTCCCCATCTTGGGATAAAACAAGCCAAGATGTAAAGTGCCACTCAAGTAGCAAAAATCATCTTGACAATGTGCCAATGCTTAGACCCTGGGCTACGCATGAATCTGCTGATCTGTGAGACTGCAAACTAAATATCTGGCCTCATGTTGCATACATAAATAAGTCAATCAATGGTAAAGAGTGACATCGACATGATCACCAACATCATGAAGACTCAATTTCAAACTCTTTCCATGGGAATGGCAATAGGTTTGTAATCCTCAAGTCCAAACTTACATAGCAATGTCTCTATGTAACTTGTCTGACACAAGGCAATACCACCATCACACTGCTTAAACTGTATGCCCAAGTAATGATGCAACAGCCCCAAATCTTTCATCTTGAAAGTAGCATTCAAATCAGCCTTAAATTCAACAATATGTCTCTCATTTGGTCCAGTGATCAACAAATCATCCACATAGAGAACCACAATGAGAAGTACATCACCCTCACGCTTTACATACAATATGCTTTTTGTTGGACTGTTACAAAAGCCTCGTTTGACCAAATGAGTGCCAGCCTTCTCATACCAAACACGAGGAGATTGCTTCAACCCATACAAAGCTTTCTTACATTTGCACCCTTTATCCTCTTGTCCTTTCTTGACAAAACCGTGAGGCTACGTTACATAAACTTCCTTAAATATGTCACCATTCAAGAAAGCAGTAACAATATGACTGATGTACATCCCAACCAAAATGAGCTTCCAATGCACATAGAAAACGCACAGTAGTCATACGGCAAGTGGGAGTGAAAGTCTCTTCATAATCTATGCCTTTTTGTTGTGTGTAACCCTTTGCAACAAGTCGAGCCTTATAGCGATCAATCTCACCATCCGCCTTGCGTTTCAACTTGTAAACCCACTTTGTACAAATGGCCTTTTTGCCAGGAGGCAAATCACATAAAGTCCATGTGTCATTTTCTATAAGTGAATCATATTTTAATTGCATGGCAGCCATCCAATTTTTTGGTTTTTGTGCTTTATCAAAAGACAGAGGCTCCTCAACATCACATAAACTAGACACAGCCAAAGCATAACAATCTGATGCATAAGATGCATGGCAAGAACCTGAATGAGTACGACTAGACAAAGGTGAATCCAATTTAGTGTCATGCAAAGTATGCACCAACCATTTAGGCATACCTCTAGCTTGCTCATTCTCAACCCTTTGCTCATCAAGTACATCATGTACATCTGCATAAGCATTAGGATGATCTGTAACTTTTTCAGAAACCCCCATAGGCTGGTATGTCTCATTGGAATTTACATTCAAGCTTCCACCACTAAAAAGAGGCAACAAAGTGTCATATATGTCCCGTGAGCTTACATTACTATCTCTAGTACATGACAACAAGGGCTAAATAGAATCTTTCACAAACACAACATACATTGAGACCAAGATATGCTTTGTTTGCAGATGATACAACCTGTAACCTTTGTTTTGAGCACTATAATCAACAAAAAAACATTTGACATCCTTATCATCCAATTTTTGCGCTACGTTTGTGGCACCAAAGCATATGTCAAACAACCAAAAACACGCATGTGCTCAATAGAAGGCTTCCTATCATGCCATGCTTCATAGAGAGTCATAGACTGCAAAGCTTTTGTAGGACACCTGTTTAGTACATAAGTGGCACACATGATAGCCAAAACAAATGTAGCAAAGCTTGACTTTTGACCATACATCGTGCCATTTTTGTGAGAGAGCTAATTTTCCTCTCAGCAACACCATTTTGCTGAGGTGTATGCGGCACTGTATATTGGTGTTTTATCCCACGACTAGCCAGAAATGCACTAAATTCATGAGACATGTATTCCCCCCCCTCGATCAGAATGGAGGGTGCCCATAGTACATTTCGAGACATTTTCAACCATAGCCAAAAATTGTTTGAAGCACATAAACACTTTGGACTTTGCTTTAAGCGGATATACCCATGCATGCTTGGAGTAATCATTAATGAAAGTCACGAAGTAAAGGTAATTGCCCAAGGACGGAGTTTGCATGGGCCCACAAACAACAATATGCACAAGCTGCAACATGTATGTGGCCCTAACTGAACCATCCTTTGGAAACTTCAAACGCTAAATCTTACCTAAAATACAACCTTCACAAACATGTTTGATAGGTGCTTCAAGAGGCGGCAAAGAAGCAACCATGTCAAATTTTTGCAAACGCAGCAAACTGGCAAAATCCAAATGCCCAAAACGTGCATGCCAAAGTTTTGCATTTGAAATAGCCTTAGAATCCACAACAGCATTTGCAAAAAATTGCCCACACTTGTCATACAAAGTGATCTTATACAACCCACGACATAAAATGCCAGATGCAACAATTTCATCACCAAAATTGAGATCATGTATTACATGTACATCTGTCATCCAAAATTTACTATAAGACCAAGTCTAGCAAGTGCAGATATAGGCAAAAGATTCTTCTTGATCCCATGTACATGCAATGCATCAACAAGTGTGAAAGAACTGCCATTTGCAGCAGTAAGCACAATCTTTCCAACTCCCTGAACCAGATAAGCGGCATCGTTGGCACAAGTAATTGAATTCCCATGAGGGAAAGACTCAAGAAAGGTAAACAAATCACGATGTGAGGTAATGTGCTTTGTAGCACCACTGTCAAAACACCACACATGTGAATCTGTAGCAAACTGACATGAATGCATCATGGACAAAAGGATCATAAGTGCACTCTGCACTAAAAGTCCATTTTGCATAAACATTAGCATCACTGTCTCTTTTCATAGAAGACTCAACAATAGCTGCATTTGTAGTGGAACCAACATTTGTAGTGGAGGGAGCCTCTTTCTTCTTAGCTTCTTTGGCCTTCAACTTAGGACATTGCTTGATCAACAAGTGATCATTAGCTTTATAATAATAGCAACGCATCTTCTTTTTGCTCTTTTTACCAGAATTCTCAGACGAATTGTTGCCAGCAGAAGCATTAGGATCAGGTGATTTACCACTCATAGAAGAACCATGAGAAGTGGTTGCATTGCTATTACCACCTTTTCTTTGAGCAACAATAAAGGCATGTTCAAGTGCACGCTGTCTAGTCCTGTTTTTTTTGGAAAGCGACTTTTGCAATAACAATGTTCATAATGCATCAAACTTGACAACTTTTGGATTTCCTTGGGTGATAAGTCTCCAAGTACTAGCAAAAGTCTGGTAAGAATCTAGCAAAGCATCAATGACAGTCTGCACAAGGGAACTGTCAGAAATGACTTTGCCTGCAGAAATAAGTTGCTCATTGATATCCTTGACAACAACAAAAGGTGTCCATATCATCTTCCTCATGCATAATCTTCGCTCCAGCTCTTTACGCATTAATGCGATTTTTGCCTCGTTGCAACTTGCATAAAAACCAGCCAGAATATCCCAAGCCTATTTTGCAAATTTTGTTGAACAAACATGAGGAGTAATAGTGACCTTCACAGACAACGTATGAGCCTGCACATCTTTTACATCCCAACGAGCTTGCTCAGCCGTAGGCAAAACAGCTCTGGCAGCAACAATCTTGCCACCAAAGACTGTAACATCCTCAACGTCGCCTACATCCTCAGAACCAAGCATATATCAATGCCCTGCACAATATTCCAGACACCCTTTGACACAAGGACATGTTGCATCATGTAAGCCCACACAGGGTAATTGTCCCCATCCAATCTATCCTCTACAGCAAACATCTTAAAGACATTTGTGTTGTTGTCAGCCATGGAAAATGCTGCACCTAACGTGAAAACTGCCCGAAAAGAGGAGAAATGAAGCAGGAACAACACGTGCTATCCATCACAAACCGTAGAAGACTGTAAGGTACCTGTTATGCAGAAAACAACACTGACAAAAAATTTGCACAAAATGACAAAATAGCATGTGCAATACAACCTGTAGTTGAAACGGAGGCCGAAATGAACCCGCATAAAAAATCTGAGCCCAAACCAAAATATATGTCGACCCGTGGATGCTCGCCAAAGCTCACAAAAATTGGAGAAATTGAGAAGACGTGTGTTGAAGCTGCTGGCGACTAAGCCTGGGAGGATGCAACCTTCTCTAATACCAATTGTTGGAATTAGGGTTGTAGGAAAACACACTCAACTTGGAGAAGACGAAGGAAGCTCAAGGCACACAACGGAGAGTGTATTACTTATGTGCAACGTAAAGATGGATAGCCCTAGAGCGATGGGTGTATATACAATGCACGGGGAAAAAAACCTCATAGTGAGGGAAAAAATGCCCCGACGGTCCTAAGTGTTCACTTAGGACACATGTATATGGTTTACCACATGTATATGGTATTTCATTGGCCTATAGCTTGGATAATAAAAAAACACCTATACAAGAATGTCAAGTGAGTAAAGTGCTTCATTTCTTATTACAGTCTGTCAAAAAACACCTATACAAGACTGTCAGGTCAATAAAGTGCTTCATTTCTTATTATATTCTATCGATGATTTATGTTTTTGCTTGTTTTAGAGTTTCACAGTGCTTCCATTGGTTTACTTTACCTACATGTTATTTTCACTGGTATACACTCGTTGTTGATCAACGTTCCCGACGACATTGTATAACAATGCCCACCAAGCAAGACTAGTTTGCCTTGAAGAATCACACCCGAGCTTTTGAATCCAAAACGAAAAGAAGAGGTCCCATCGCCGTCACCTCGTCTACACAAGC
>NC_140937.1:152611822-152679322 GCF_014529385.1 Adiantum capillus-veneris
TCAAACTGCACTCAAGTCGGCTCACAGCAGGCCGGATGCGAGCTCGAGGAGATTGCATGCCCAACAGAGCCCAAAGAGAGAAGGAAGCCTTGCAGAGATTAACGCAGCAGCAGCCGCTCTCTGTGCGGGTAATTTAAACTACTTATCTCCGTGATCTTTTCCTGAGTCGGGATCCTTGATATGTTTGGCTTTGAAGAGCAAGGGAGGTCTATCTTCTTCGCTTTGTGCAGAGCCATCCCATGATCCTCTCTTTGCTTGTTTCCTCCTGCATGATACAATCACCGCACGCTTCCCTATCAACTCCCTTTGTCAATCGCTTTATTACAGGACACAGAAGCAGACCTTCATCCCTATCAACTCCCTTTGTCAATCGCTTTATTACAGGACACAGAAGCAGACCTGCATCCCTACATATCAAGAGCGTCAGTCAATTTCTCTGTCCACGCTGGAAAATTGATCTATTGCTAGTAGCCTGTGTTTTGGGAACATGTAATCAGACACTCCATCTGGCAGTGGGTTGGATCTGTTAAAGAAGCCCTTTCACCCTTAGTACATATCTGTGCATAACTGTTTGTTGCTGTTTCCTTAGGTGCATTCCTGGCTCTTCAGGGTGAAGGGCTGGTTTTCTGTCTCTTAAAGTTAAAAGCAGTTTTGTTACTTCGACCTGTCCGCATAATCTGCTGAGGGAATAGTTTGGTATTGCAGTCGATGATCAGTGGTCTGAAGAATTCTTATTTTGCAGAGAATGGATTCATTGTGAATAGAAGAGAGCACTCGTTTGCATGGCTTCACCTACTCCTATCTCACATTTCTCGATCGATGTTTCCATTGATGCTCATAAGCAGTCTTCGGACAATGCAGAAGTAAGTTATCAGTCCTAGCCAATTTGCTGCTGGGCGGCATGTATTCTAACCTTGGTCCTTCAAATTGCAGGCCAACCCTTTCTTGGAGGATGAGTTCGAGTGTAAAAGGCCCCTTACAAGTGATGAACAGTCAATGGATTATCAAAGGCTCACAAAGCCTAATGGGGTGCTGAACCACGAAATTTCTTTACCATGTGACAATCCTCACAAAGTGCGGCGCTGGTTTTGCTCTTCAGCGGCCCATTTACGCAGACATGGGGAGTGCAGCTGGCATGTTTTAAGTGGAAGTAAAATATGGTGGTTGCTTCCAGCAGTTATTGCTGCTATAGTCGTGAAGGTCCTTGGTTTACCTCAAGTAAGTAATGCTTTTGTGTTACTACTATCTGCCTATTAAGAACTTGTAGATGTTGTTAGACATGTCGAGACAGTTGCAGTCCACTACAATTTGCGCATGAATTTATATGTTATCTTGTTGTTGAATGTAGCCACTCATCCTTGAGGCACTGACAAAGTCCGGTTCTTTACTACTTCACAAAAATGTTTTATGATACAAAGTCTGTCGCACAGAAGGTTTGGGATATGAATAGTGCCAGCTAGTGTAGACTTGGTCTTATCTCCCAATAATTTCGGATATACTGCAGGTTGAAGAGTAACGTTGTTGACAAGAAGCTGTTTATTAGGAGTCAGGACTCATAACTTTCATTTTTTTTTTTAATGAGATAAGGAGATCAATTCTAGGAGATAAAGCTATTGATTGCTGCTGGGACTTACTCTTCTTCTGAGGTCCCTTCCTCTAGTAGTGGTTTTTCCATCTGCAATGATTCTCCGTGTCTCTGCGCCTTAAAGGCTTCTATCTGAGTGTTTGGCTCGTGTTTGGCATCGGTCTTTGCACTCCCTTGTCAAACTTTTGTTTCTGCTTGGCTTATGATACTGCCAAAGCCTTGGATTTAGACATCTCGGGGTAGTAGGCATTTCTAGTCGTGTGTGTTTTTCTTGGTTTTGCCTTGCTATTTGTTAAATAGCCATGTATTCTAACTGTAGTTTTTTTCCCATTTGTGGAAATGAAGCACTTGTAGCTTAGTTATGCGATCTCACAATGATGTTAACCTCAATGTTTCAAGGCATTCATTTGTAGTTGCAAAGCAATAGCTTTAATGGAGAAGCTTGTTTGTAAATAGAAGCCAAAAACATTTTCTTGAAATTCATTACCATCTTTGTATGTTTGAGCAATTGTGGCAATATAGTAAGCGATTGCATTTTGAGCATTGTTATGCTTTTGTGGAGCCGCCTCTCTCGTTAGTCGTGGCTTCTTGATCTCCTTGTAATAACAAAGAACATGAGATAGTAGAGAATTGGCATCGTTATTATTTGCCAACGAGTAGATGATGATGTCGCTCCTTGTCGGCTTCCCCCAGTGTAACGCAAAGGCCTTAGTCATTTAAAGAGGCTTAATTAGGAAAATTGATCATCTTATGTCATCTTGCCTCTTCAACACTAAATGTGAGCGCAACAACTAGCCCTTATCTTGTTTTCAGGTTGCAACCGTCAAAGTAGACGATGCAGAAGCTAGAGATAGAGAGAATGCATGAGAGAAAGATAGATTCACCGAACCAACACACTCGGTGAAATGAATTAGATGATCATTACAATGGGTATTGGGGGTTCTTATATATCTTTCAAGTGAACCCATCGCAATTCTCATGTCATATAAGTAGTAAAAATGACACGGTAAATAATTAAGATCACTCCGAGCATTCACTTGAGATGCATAACTTTAACACCCCAAAGTTACACGGAACGGGGAACTTGGGAACGAGAACAGGGAACGAGAACGAGAACGAGGGCCTTTGGAACGATTTCGGAAGGGGGGTCCCCGGAAAAGCGGAACGGGAACGGGGTCATAACAGTAAGCTTAAAATATACTTAAACTGGGTTGGATTTAACCCATATGTTAGTAGAGAGCTACACACACCCATTAGTCCAAGTAGAATCCTATTTAGGCATGCTTTGCAATGAGGCTGACGCAATAATCGGATGATCCAAGTTCATGTGTTGTGTGTTGTGCCAAATTGGGATCATCCTTCACAAATGCATCTTGATTCTTCATAGAAAGAACATTAACTTAAAGTTGAATAGAGCCCAAACCACTCAAAAGCTTAAAGTTAAATAGAGTCCAGAAACCACTCAGAAGCTTGGAGCAAAAAGATGATAGATTATGAAGATGGCTTACAAGGCCAGTCAATGCGCTACAAGTAGCTACTAAAAGATATATAGAGGTTAAAGTGCAAAATAACATTGTAAGAGTCTCTAGGTGACCTGTCAAGACTCAATCAATTATGTGGTGGTGCAACACAAAAAGGGAGCAAAGCTGGCGGCGGCAAAGGAAACTCTCAAGTGCAGCGGAATTGAAATGGTGAAGATCTAGTTTTACGCTTCCACAAATCTTTCAACTTCTTTCCTTGTGTTAGTGATTCCTTTTAGCTTCAATGATGGTTCCTTTTTACTTTCCCCTGAAGAGAGGGGCTGAGAGAATGCAATAGAGAGGCGTGGAGGGAGAGCGAAAGAGAGAGAAGAGAAGAGCGACACCTGATGGAGTCCCAACCAACCCTCTCAGGCCTCCCATGCCGTTGCCGATGTGGTATTTGCTTTTGATTGCGTAAATGGAATGTACACACAATGCAATACCTCAATGCAGACTCTATTGACTCGATGATGACAATCGCCGCGGGAGGCACCTTGGGGGCTGATTGCTGATTTGATGCACCTTGGATCCTTCTCGATGTGGGATTGCGGATGGCCACCAAGGTAGATCTAGGGCTGATTTGTGCTCCGGATGTGAGAGGAATGAATGGCTGAATGCTGGCTGCAAAAGCGCAGATCTGTGATGAAAAATACAGCAGATCTTTCTGCGTAGAGCAGGGCTGAAAACTCAGATTTCGATGACTGCAGTGATGGGCAGCAATGTCTCGATGCTGGCGAGGGAATGGCCGAGGGGAGGCTCGATGGGCTGCCGAAGTACCGGACTGCTGCGGCGAGGTCAACGAGTCCAGATCCAACCCGATCTGGCGAGCGAAGGGCTGAAACCTGAAATAGCTGGCTGATTTGCAAGCCTGAGGTTGGTGCAAAGGTTGAAATCTACAAACGCTGGCTGATCTTGCCAAAAACGCTAGGGCTGATCTAGGATCTCCAAAACGCTAGGGTTGATGTGAGCAAAAACGCTGAGGTTTCTCTGCTCCTTGCTAGCACCCTGCAAATCTTCTACAACTTGACTCAAGAATGGGAGCTCTCCTGCTCCCTTTATAGGTGAGGTAATAGGCCTTAAGTAATTATTAAGGCCTCGGTAGGGCAACTGTCCACCAACTTACCCAACAAATAAATCATAAAAATGATTTATTAAAATTGAGTTAGGGATCCAATTTTAGGTGAAACTTTTGCACATTTGCCCACTTGGGAATCCGACGCGGGGAATGGCTCGTTGGATTCTTCTATCCTAGAACTACATGCTTGTCATGCTAGATGCCCATCGTAGGGTAATAACATCTGCTAAAATGTGTGTACAAACCATTTATGTAAGAGCGTTCCAAAACTGGAAAACCTAATCTAATGGACTTGGTCATGCGGGTCCTGTGAACAGGCTTACAAAATTGCCGCTACTAATCCTCCTAGGATTCTAGACATCCCTATCTAGGAAGAAGGGGAAAACTGGCTCGGGAAGTCGATGAAGCATGTCCACGTGGCACAGAGAGCCATGTGCATGTGACATCCTCTTTTGCTTAAGGTGAGGTACGTGTACCGATCTTCAGTGCAGTGTGTGTGCAGAGAGGGGAGGCGAAGAGCAGCAGGAGAGGAAGCGCTAGCAGAAGAAGAGGGAGAGAGAGAGAGAGCTCACGTTTTTGGGGAAAACTCAAAAAGTGAGTTTTGTGTTTTCCCACTTTTATTATAAGTGACCTTTAAAAAATGTGTCCAGGTTCAATATATTGAACTTGGACAAAGTATAAAAATGTACAAAAATCGGTTATTTAGGCCTTTAACCCAACAACCTCCCACTTAAAGGCATAAATGGCGCCTTTAAGCTACGTGACTCCCACCATCTCTATGCATAGATGATGTTGTGCTTTGGGTAAGCACTTAGTGAGAGCATCGGCTGGATTTTGTGATGTATGGACCGTAACCAATGTAATAAGGCCATCCTCAAGCACTTCTCGTATGAAGTGATACCGCACATCAATATGCTTTGTGCGTGCATGAAACATGGCGTTCTTTGCCAGACATATAGCACTCTGGCTATCACAACCAAGCATAGGTGCCTTGGCAGGCAAGCCAAACTCACTGCATAGGCGTGCTAACCAAATAGCTTCTTTGGAAGCTTCAATGGCTGAAATATATTCAGCCTCTGTCGTAGACAATGCGACAATCTTTTGCAATCTAGAACACCATGAAACAACACCTCCCGCAAGAGTAAATACATAGCCACTTGTGGATTTCCGTGTATCCACATCACCAGCCATGTCAGAGTCACAAAATCCTTTCAATTCCATTGGTCCTTTACCATAGCAGAGGCATTTGTTTTTAGTCCCTTTCAAGTACCTCATAATGGACTTTACTGCATCCCAATGCAACCTGCCTGGATTAGCCATAAATCTGTTCACAACTCCCACTGCATGGGCTATGTCAGGCCTAGTAGCAACCATAGCATACATAAGTGAACCACAAGCTGAAGCATAAGGCACACTTTGCATGTCATTGGCTTCTTCCTTTGACTTGGGATAATCATCCTTGGAGATCTTGACATATGGCTGTAATGGCACACCAAGAGGCTTTGCTTCAGCCATGTTAAATCTGTCCAGCACCTTGTCAATGTACTTTTCTTGCGACAAATACAATAGGCGCTTGTCTCTTTGCTGTGTAACATGCACTCCAAGTATATGTTCAGCTGCCCCAAGGTCTTTCATTGAAAACGCAGATTTCAGCTGCCCTTTAAGAGCATCAACAGTGCTTCTTTTCTTTGCAGCTATCAACATATCGTCTACTTAGAGCATAAGAATGATAGGGTTGCCATCCTCATCACGTTTGGTATACAAACAATGGTCTGCATGGCTTCTTTTGTAACCATGTTTAAGCAAGAAGCGATCAAACTTCTTGTACCACTGTCTACATGATTGTTTCAGCCCATACAAGCTTCTATTGAGCATACATACCAAATGTTCCTTGCCAAGGATGACAAAACCCTCGGGTTGCTTCATGTAAAGCTCTTCTTCCACATCACCATGCAAGAAAGCGGTATGTACATCCATTTGGTCCATTTCCAAATCAAGAGCAGCCACAATGGCAAACAATACACGCAAAGTGGTCATCTTCACAACAAGAGAGAACACTTCTTGAAAGTCTATGCCCTTGGTTTGAACATATCCCTTTGCCACAAGCCTTGCCTTATACTTGGGTTTTGCATCAACAGTTTCGATTTTATACACCCATTTGTTAGGAATAGCCTTCCTTCCTTTGGGCAATTCAACCAAATCCCAAGTATGATTAGCATGCAAAGCTTTAATCTCTTCCTGCATAGCAAGCTCCCACTTGTCGTTGTGCTCACATGTCTTTGTCTCTTTATACGTAAGAGGCTCTCCCTCATCTGTCAACATAATGTAATGCAAAGAGGGGTCATATCGACTCACAGGCCGTCTTTGACGAGTAGACCGCCTCACCCAATGATCCACATTATCCGGCAATGGGTTTACATCAGGTGGCACTACAAAATTATCAACAATGGGCTGCTGTACATCATTTTCAGCACCATTTTCAGCATTGTTTCTTGGTTGCAAATGCCCTTCAGGAGCCTCAATTTGTAGGTGGTTGGTCATGCTGAAATTTCACCCTTTTATGGTCATGCTTTGAGGCACAATTGTTTTGAAGCAGCCTTGTCTCATTAAAAACAACATCCCGGCTGCGCACAACCCTTTTGAGCTGAGGTAACCAAATCCTATAACCCATTTCGCCTTCTTCACCATATCCCATGAAGAGGCCTTTAATGGACTTCGCATCTAGTTTACTCCTCAACTCCGGTCTAACATGCACAAAAGCTTCGCAACCAAAAATGCGTAAGTGATCATATGAAGCAGGCTTGCCAGACCAAACCTCTTCAGGGATGTCACCTTTCAAAGACATGTGAGGGGATCGATTGCATATATGCACTGCAGTTTTCAAAGCTTCTCCCCAAAATCCATGAGAGAGATTAGCTGTGGACAGCATGCATCTCACCCTCTCACAAAGTGTCCTATTGAATCTTTCAGCCACACCATTAGGAGAGGGGCTGTATGGTACAGTAAGCTCCCTCTTAATGCCCAAATTTTCACAAAACTTGTTGAATTCAGCTCTTGTGTACTCCCCCCCATTGTCTGTACGCAAGCATTTTAGCTTTCTACCAATTTGGGTGGTCACAAATGCATGAAATCTCTTAAACGCAGCAAAGGCTTCATCCTTAGATTTAAGCAAATTAACCCAAATTTTCCTAGAATGATCATCAACAAAGGAGAATGCACTACTTATAGACTTAGTAGGCATGCTACATACATCAGAATGTACAAGATCAAGCACACAAGATTTACGAGACACCAGAGTAATAAGAACGCTTTACTTGCTTGCCATATTGACATTCATTACAAAAGTCAAGCTTTGTGCCTTTAGCATCAAGCTTGTTCAAAGTACAAAGCTTAGAAAGGCCCTTTTGGCTCATATGGCCAAGCCTCTTGTGCCACAACTCCATGTGAGAGTTAATTTCAGCCAATGCAAAATAAACTTGCCCAACACGGCCTTTCCATGCATGCAGTAAAGTGTCCCTTTCTTTGTGCCCTTTACAATCAGCCTTGAGCCTTTGGTCATTTTCCATGATCCTCTCTCAAACAAGATGCTGGAACCATGCATATCCATCTGACCAACAGAAAGCAGACTCTTCTTGATTCCCGGCACATATCTAACATCATGCAAGACAAGCTCATTCGTGCTATCTATGGAGAGATGCACAGTGCCAATACCCTCAATGGAACATGCATGATTGTTTCCAAGGTATACATGGCCACGCTTGCCTACATCAAAAGTAGAGAAACACTCCTTGATAGGAGTCACATGAAATGAAGCACCGGAATCAACAATCCAAGTCTGAGACAATGCATCATTGACAGTCAACAAAGCATCAATAAGATCACTCTTGGTGATCTGCATGTCCTGTGAATGAACATTTAGAGAGGCATCAAAGTCATAAGCATCATCATTTGACAAAGTGGCACACAAGATGTCCTCAACATCTGACAGCTCCTCAATCACGACACTAGAAGCCACATTGGCCTTCTCTTTGTCCTTTGAGCTATCCTGTGCATCTGCCTTGACTTCCTTCTTCTCTTTCTTTTTGTCTCCGCCATTCTTTTTTCTTTCTAACTCAGCTTTATAGTACTTGCAATCGGGTTTCTTGTGACCTTTCCTGCCACATTGGTAGCAAGTCCACCCTTGCCTTTGCTTGCATTTCCCCTTTCTTTACTCTTACTCTTACTCCTTTGTGCATAAGCATTCTTCTTTTCTGTCCTGCCTCTAACCATGTTGGCAGAGCTGCCTCCCTCTCCACTTGCTTTCCTCTTGATTTCTTCATTCAAGATAGAACCCCTAACACCATCAAAGGTCAAATTGGGGTTATTGGACAACTAAACCACCAAAGTTTCCCATGACTCAGGTAAGGTCATAAGCAAGAAGATAGCTTTCAGCTTATCATCAAAAGGGGGCAAGCTAGAATCCTGTAACTGCGACAAAGTACCTGGGAATAATGACAAGTGCTCTGCCGCGCTCTTGGACTCATCTAGTTGCATGCCAACAAGTTTTCGCATCAAGTGCACCTGGTTGACAGGTGTTGTATTTTCATACATTCCCTTTAACTTCTTCCACACATCAAAAGCAGTCGTGAGACCTTTCACATCAATGACGGTCTCATCTGTCATGGCCATTTTAATGTATGTAACGGCTTTCCTGTTCATGCTAACCCATGCTTCATCTGTCATATTCTGTGGCTTCACCTGTTCAAGTGCCCCTTCGCAATCCTTAAGGAATAGGATTCCCTGAATCCGTTCTTTCCAAATATCAAAACCTGTTCCATCGAATCTCCTAATCTCGAAGAGGTTCTTCACATCCGAAGAAGATGAGGCCATAGTTGCACGAAATAAGAGGGATAATACGCTGAATTTTTGGGCAAAATGCGCAAAAATCGGAGTACAGCCTCACAGAGATGTGTACTACAGCTCCAAATGGTCACAGGAGCAATTTGGGGCAAAATAGATCGATTTGGGCACAAAATTCAATTTCTGAAATTTATGCGCAGGAAATTTCAGCAAGCGAATTTGTGCTTGAAAACAACAAATTTAGTTGTTTTTAGTCTCAGAAGACATACATAAGGCTAATGCACAGGCTTTAGAAGTATGTAAGCACAAAAGCCCCAATTTGTAGCATCAAAATTGTATGAAATTGAGCCACAAATGGTCATACATCGACAAAATTTGTCAAATGTGGGTAGATTGCGTCAATTTGCACTTTCCCCAATGTAATCGCATCATAAAAAACACTTGCAGAAATCTGCGCAAATCTGAAATTTGCTTAAAACACCTGTTTTAGGGGTTGTTTTTCGGCAATTTCAGTGTTTTCGGGTGGCGGGGACTTAGCAAAAGTATTCCCACACTTTAATACATCATTTGCAAAACCTATATTTTGTTGTCATAACTTGTAATTTCTTGTTTTTGTCCTAATTTCAGCCTGTTTTAGGTCAATTTTGGTTGCTGGGAGCTCTCTGGTGTCCGGGGACGAGTCCTTTGGCGACGAAATTGCAAAATCTCGCGATAAAGTTGACCTTCTTGGCTGAAATTCAGCGTTTGCAGATTTGGGGACAAACCCTAATCGGGCTTTGATACCAGTTGATGAGCGCGCGGCGGTGTGTGCAAGTGAAAGAGCACGCGAGGAAGTGCAGTGCGTGTGCAGAGAGGGGAGGCGAAGAGCAGCAAGAGAGGAAGCGCTAGCAGAAGAAGAGGGAGAGAGAGAGAGAGCTCACGTTTTTGGGGAAAACTCAATAAGTGAGTTTTGGGTTTTGCCACTTTTATTATAAGTGACCTTTAAAAAATGTGTATTGAACCTGGACAAAGTATAAAAATGTACAAAAAGGGGTTATTTAGGCCTTTAACCCAAGACCACGCCATCAGCTGTACTGCCACGTCAGCACCTCTGTCGGCTTCTGCCACGTCAGCATCTCTGTCTACGGGTGGTCATGCCATGTCACCATTTTGTGACACCTTGTGGCGGCAACTTGACATGTGTACTTTGGAAACTCGATGTGTCTCTTGTAGACGCTCCAAAGGAATGGCCATGTGAGGTCTCGGCTTTTGGAATTTGACCATCCTTGACTTGAGTGCCTTGAAATCCACACAAACTTGAAATGCGTTTGATTTCTTACGAACAAAGAGAACTGGTAAACCAAAAGACCGTACCTTGGGAGGGCGAAGCCTCCTTTGATGAGAAACGTGAGCTTCTCCCAATCGATAATCGGCTTGAACATGCGAAACCACTTAATGCCCAAAATGATATCACACCCTGTAAGTTTAGAGACTACAAAACGACGAGTAAATTGGGTTTGTTGAATGATCAACTTGACATCATCACATTCTTGAAAGATCGAAGCGTTCATGCCTTCAGAGAACCCCTCCAGCAGGAGGGTGGAGATGGGAGAAGTCGGAAGACGTGCACGATTCACAAGAGATTCACTTATAACATCATGAGAACTTCCAGAATCAAACAACACAATGACCTTTTGACCATTAACATGTCCATAACATTTTATGAGTTCATCCTCTTCAAAAATAGCTTCTTTCTCTATCACACTCATAGCATTCACGTGAGAGGTAGCATTAGAAGTTGACGCAATAGAGGTTTCATTGTTAGATTCTTTCTTAGGACATTCCCTTTTCAAGTGACCTACTACGTGACAATGAAAATACCTATGTTCCTTTGCATACAATGCTTGTTCTTCCGTTCTTCCTCACTTAATTCACCACCTAAAACTCCTTGAGCAATCTTTTCATCAGGTGTGAGTTGAGGCTTTTCCAATTTTTCTTTACCCTTATTCTTAGATTTATCTCCCTTAGATTGAGATTGAGATGGAGAGTTCGATTGAGAAGAAGAATTGAGAGAGTGCTTTTTATGGTTACCATTTCCATTAGAATCCTTGTCCTTAGACGAGTCATGAGAGGAAGAGTTTCCAGTACCTGAGGCCGTCTTGAGCTTACCCTCGTTTAGCTTCATCTCTTGGAGTTGAGCCAAGCGTAGCGTCTTGCAATGTCTTTGGATCACCGGCTTCCACATCAAACTTGATCAATTGGTCCAATCCAAAGAGAAAAGCCTCTAACCTTTCTTCATCCGATGTTCGCAATTGTCCACCTAGCTGCGACAAACGGTTAGCATACGACATCACAGGTTTACCTTGTTGAGACAAAACCCGAAAATCCTCTTTCAATCGCTTCAGGTACTGTGGAGGTAAGAAGCGAGTTTAAGATCCTCCGCGAACTCCTCCCAACTAAGCTTGAGAAGGAGAACGAAGAGAGACTCGGAATGGGCAGCCATATGGGCGTCCTCCTCCTTCTCCATCCACTCATCCTTCCAAGTGATAGCATCACCCGTGAGATGCATGGAAGCCAAGAGAACTTTGTTATTATCAGAATTTTTCACAACCGCAAAATAAGATGTAAATTGATGCAACCAAGAATAAATGACAATAGCATCCATCTTACCGTCATACTTACTGAACGTGATCTTCTTGGGAATTGGTTCATTGGTCGTCCGTGTAGCAATGGTTGCCTCTGTGATGGTCTTGGCAAGCTTTTCATTATCGGGCTCCGAAGAAGAGGTATTGGATCGCACCGCTAAGGTGGTGATGAGATCACGCATGGTTTGCCTTTCTTGCCTTCGGGCCTCGGCGTCTGCCTCGCGCTCCCGTTTACGAGTCTCGGCTTCGGCCGCCAATTGACATTCCTCTCGCTTCGCCGCTTCCGTAGGCTCGACACCCCGTGCATGTCTTCATGAAGGACATGCTTAAAAATTTACTTTTGTATGACGTGCCGCTGAACCAAGTGTCCTTGGGTATTTGAGATTATTTCTGCCGACAAGATCTACGGTGGCCAATTGTGGTTGGCACCCAAGATCAATGCGGGCCCTTGATGCCACCCTTGTGCTCTGGATAGTTAGAGCTGAGGCCTAGCGTAAATGAATTGTGAAAAAATATGCTAAAGGAAGGAGACGTACCTACCGATTCAAGTTGGATATTAAATGATTCAGTAGGTGTGATTTCTATTTTAAGGTTTTTGAACTCTTCAAGAAGCCTTAAGGAGAAATCTTCTCCTTTATGTCTCCAAACTTTTGACTTTACTACGCTATACACGAAGCTAAATTTGGAGGACCTTAAATTTAGAGTCAAGTCTCTTATTTCAAAAGTTTTTGCGTACAAGCTTGAGAAGGATAGGTACAAGGCATTGCTAGTAGAAAAGTCAGCCTTGAACTTTGACTTCTTATGGTTGAAAAGTAAGAATGTAGATGTAGACAAAGGAAGAAAGAGACCTATGGGCACCAATTGTGCTGTTTTTCTTGCTAATTTCTATCTTTTTACTTATGAGTTTGATTTTATGGAGTGTCTTATCCTTGCTAACACTTGCCCGATATTTTTACACAAGTTATGCAATGTAAGACGCTTTGTAGATGATCTTTTTGTCCCTGACGTTCCTTCTTTTCAAGATTTTATGTACTTGAATTCGAGTTCTGTAGGCGGAGGAATTTATCCCAAGGAGTTTTGTGAACTCAATTGTACCACAAATAGTGATTGTTGTGCCTTTTTAGACCTTAAGATTTTTCAGACTCCCTTGGGTTTAGAAGTAGAGATCTATGATAAGAGTCTTGAACCAGAATATACCAATCTAAATATCATCCGTATGCCTCACTTTTCTTCAAACATTTCTCTTTTAGCTAAGTACGGTGTCATTTGCTCTCAACTATTTAGATTTTCTCGTCTTTGTTCTAGTAAATTTGCTTTTGTTGTTCAATCTTGCCATCTTATTTCTTTACTAGTTGAAAAAGGATACTCATTCAAAAGAATCATAAAAAACGTTCGTTCATTTTTGCATCGTAGTAAGTTTATTTTTAATGTTTCTTCCTTTGGAATGTTAAAGATAATCAGTAGTAAATTCAATAGAAGTGGGTAGCTAAACAGCCGACTTATTGTTTGACTTAATAACACCTTATGTTGTTGTTTTGATCTTTAGCGCTTCTAGTATTTTTACTATAGCTTGACAAATGCTAGCCTTTATCATGGCTGAGTATGCCCATCACCTCCGGAGGGTGATAGAAACTCAGCTCGTTGGTTTTGTAGAGTACGTTCAAAGCATGAATGACCTCTATATAAACCTGCACCTACTCTTGGGCACTGACGACGTGAGTAGGGATGTCATAGTTGTTGTCCAAGCTATGCATGATAAAGGTGATAATCTTATTCTTCCTTTTTGGACAAGCAATGAAGTTGAGATCACATTATTGTCAAGTTTGGTTCTTTGCTCTTCGTAGGTACGTAGGTATGTAGTAGTATTCATTTTTCGATTTCGTATTTAGCTTACCTGAGAACTTAAGAATGTGTCCCGTTAGAAGTTGTTGTGTGAAGTTTGATTTCTAGGATTAAGTTTTTAAGATGTCTTATTCTTTTTTGCTTAAATTTGAGTTCTTGTTTTAAGCCAAGTAAGTTGTGTCAACTTATTTTACACATGCCTTTTCTAAAAACATTTTTAAGTTAATAATGTTTTGTTTTATTTAGTTTTGTTTCGTAGCAAACAAAGTGATTTAGTTAGTTAGTTTGTTTGTTTTTGTTTTTCTTTTCTTTTTTTGTGTCCCTTGCTTTTATAGTTCTATGAGTGCTTTATTCCCTCTTATAATTCGTGAGTTCAGATTTTTCTGAACTTATGAAGGTATATATATTAGTGCCACATAGCAGCCCCAATCTGGGTAGGGAGTCTGGGGACACCTACGTGAAGATCCTCCTAGGGACACTTCTTTCTTTTACAACTTTGTGCTTCTCTTGATTCTCTGGTTCGTGCAAGCATCTTGTCTGTGTTTGAGCCTTCTCTTAGTTCACAGATATAAGTCTTTTGATGTTAGGAAAGTTTGCACCTTTGCTTATGATGCCTTCGCCCGTGATAAATGTTCTTGTAAGTGATGAAATGCTGCTCATACGTGTCTTGATGCAATGCTGTTTTAACTTAACTAGTTGTTGGGCTGTTGTAATAAAGATGCACTTTTTGTTTTGCAGGCATATTTGTTCGCTGCTCGTATGTGTCTTGACGCAATGCTGTTTTAACTTACCTAGTTGTTGGGCTGTTGTAATAAAGGTGCACTTCTTGTTTTGCAGGCATATTTGTTCACGTTTAGCTTGCTTGGTATTGCACCTTTAGCTGAGAGGCTTGGCTTTGTTACAGAGTAAGTAGCATTGCAGAGAAACATGCAAGCAATAACATTCTGAGTCTTAGGCACCTTTATTTATCATTGTGCAGGCAATTGGCAAACTTTACAGGAGCAACAGGTATGCCACAAAGGATTTTTTCTGATTGGATGTTCAATATTGAAAATACTTAGGAGTATATGCTGCATTTGTTTTACCAATGCAATTCTTTTTCTTGGCGTCTCTTTACTGGTGTGCAGTTGGTGGGCTTTTGAATGCTACGTTTGGAAATGCAACAGAGATGATCATCTCGCTGTTTGCCCTTCAAAATGGATTGACTCGGGTGGTCCAACTTTCCCTCTTGGGCTCAATCTTATCAAATATGTTACTGGTACTAGGCTGTGCATTTTTTTCAGGTGGCTTGGTACACATGCAAGGAGATCAAAAATTCAATCAGGTAATCAATAATCCAGTGGTCTTGTTCACATATATTGCTTTAGGGATCTTATTTTATCTCATTTTTTGCTGTAGGCTGCAGCTGTTGTAAATTCTGGTTTGCTGTTAATGGCAGTGATGGGACTCCTTTTCCCCGCAGTCTTGCATTCTACACACACAGAAGTTCATGATGGCCTCTCTGAATTGAATTTGTCAAGATTTAGCAGTTGTATCATGCTAATAGCCTATGCCTCTTACCTATATTTTCAACTTAAAAGCCACAGACAGCTGTATGATCCTCCGGATGATGTAAGTGTCAGTTCATTTGAAGAGGTCATGAATTAATTGTTTATTTGAATGAGGCAAATTGTTCCAATTTACCTCTTATTGTGTATACAAAAGCTGTTTTTGAATCAGAAGGCAAATTTTTGAAACTCACAGTTGGCAGCTGTTCATCTGTCTCTCGTTCCGTTTTTGACAGATGCTTAATTTTCTTCTTGCGGATCTTGCATAGCTTCAAGCGTCTTTGATGTTTCTTTTGGGCAAGTACCAGGTGTCGTATTGTGTTTTGACAATATTTCTTCATTTCCAGGCGGAAGAATCTGGAGGAGAGTCTGAGGACGTGAGTTTGAGTCTGAAGGGGGCTCTCATGTGGCTTGGTGCTCTGACACTGTTCATATCAATATTATCCAACTACCTTGTTGATGCTATTGAGGTATGTGTACAGATTGTTGTGGTACCTATCCATGTGCTTTTGAGGAGTCTTTGTTACTCGCTAGTTTTGGCCTGCTGATATCATTCACCATAGCAATAAGTATTATATGTAAGGCTGCACATGCTTTTTTTATGGACTCATTCTTCTGGGTGATAGGAAGCGTCATCCAGTTTGAGTATTCCGTTGGCCTTCATCAGCGTTATTATCCTGCCCATAGTTGGTAATGCAGCTGAACATGCAAGTGCAATCATGTTTGCTGTTAAGGACAAGCTTGTAAGTCTGGACTATTTGGTAGATTCTTTTCTCGTATCTAAAGAGAATGGATTGCTTTAAGTTTTTATATTTCTAAACAGGATCTTTCTTTGGCTGTCGCAATTGGATCATCAACTCAGATTTCAATGTTTGTGGTGGGTAAAACCTGTAGTCCGCTGTTTCAGTTTTCGTGACAAGAAGGTGCTGATTGCAGTATTTGTATCTTTTAGATTCCCTTTTGTGTTGTGGTGGGTTGGATTGCTGGAAAACCCATGGATTTGAATTTCCAACTATTTGAAACAGCCACACTTTTCACAACAGTCATTGTGGTTGCTTTCATGCTTCAGGTACCTCGCCGTCAATTTGCTTAGGCTCATAAATTTCCCGTATAGCAATATTCTCTCATTTTTCTCAAACTACTTGCCGTGCAGGAGGGCAAAGCGAACTATTTTAAAGGGCTTATGCTGGTTTTATGCTACTTGATAGTGGGGGCCAGTTTTTTTGTGCATAATGACATTCCTGGTGGAGAAGGTAACTTTGGTGCATGCACTAGCTTGGCCTTCATTTTCCATGATTGATTTGAGGTTTATTGGATTATAATATACACAAGTGCACACAAATTTTATTAGGTGGGGTTTGACAAGAGCAAAAGATTTTCTTCCTTCTGTAGGTCGGAAGCATTGCTTTGTGAAGGTAATCCATGGTCTTTTGTGTGTTTGTAACAGACAAAGGCAAGAATTGATAAGGAGAGGGTGAGTTCGGGTGACTCTGGGATAGTAGTACTGGTTACACCTTGAAGGAGATGGTGGAAGGGGAGAGATCCATTTTTGAGTTTTACCTGGATGGTCTAACAGGCATTTTGGCAAGCCGCACTATTCTCGAATCATTTTCTGATAGTCTTCATTTGATCTTCTGTGAATCCCTTTGTAAGATTTGCTGGACAGTTGCTCTTAAAGGAGGTGTGGTCAGCATGCAAACTCGCATGCCTCTTGGTGCTGCCAAGAGGATTTAGAGAGGTGTATATTAAATGATTCTTTGATTCATTGGCATTGGTCTGACTCATCCAAAGCTTTGCGAAGCATGTTACATTGGCCTGGTGGTATGCAAGACCTTCATGTTTGTACCATTATGTGTGCCAGAAAATAACCAGGTCAGGGACAACCATGACAGCAATTGGCTAAAATGTGTGCTCTTTCGAAAACCACAAGTGGGGTCTTCCTTGGCAATTTGACCAAATGAGCTTGGGGCTTGAGAAAAAGAAAGTTTCAGAAGAGCTGGTCATTTATATTCTGCAAGACTAGGAGTTTTCATGTGCATTGAGGGAGGTCATGAGTACACATGTTTTGTAGCGCAGCAGGTTCTTTAGATGGCAGTGATGACCTATAGGCGATGATGTCGAGTCTGGACATCCTCTTAGTGGCACACTACATTCGTTGCATAGTTGTGTCTCGATACCCTCTCTAATCAGATCGTCTGTTTCTTGGCCTATCCTAGTCTGATTTCTCTTTTCTCCAGTGTATGAAACATAGAAATGCTCGGAACTTGTTGCAACTCTCTTGAATGGGATACCCTTGCTAGTCAAACTTCATGGGTGAATGTTCACATTTTCAATCATGGGCTGATTCGAGGATCACTTTTAACAAAGAAAGCCTCGAGCATCAAGTTCATGTTTGTCAATGTAGCCCTGCATTGTTAGAGCAAAAAATATTTTTTGGAGTTTGAATGGAGGCCATGTGGCATATCCAATTTCTGTTGTTTGCCTTGTTACTTCAGGCTTTTATGCTTTCTTCAGGAAACCCCAAAAAGTAATTTCCCTAGATGACAATTACATCAGTCATATTCTAGGCATAAGACATTGTGATCACTTATTAGATTCATTCTTCTCATTTTATTCCTCTGATTTCCATCTACTCCAACCGACTACCGAGAATTCAAGAAGTGTAATGAACCTCCAAAATGGATGGTGCATCTCAAAGAAGATAAAAGGCTAGATTTTGCACTCGAAAGCCATGGAAACTATTAGTTTCTAATATGGCATAAAAGGAACAAATTGAAGGAAGCCAAACAACCTTGTATCTTGCCATTTCTGAGTAATAATTTTGTGAAGGCATGGGAGATCATATGCAGTGAATCATCAAATGTGACGATAGGTTTAATAGATCAATTGCATCCACATAAGTTTGTGTAGTGCTCACAAATTTCGGTTCGTAATATAAATTTCCCAGCAGAATGGAAGACCTTGCCTGTAATTTCATCGGGCCTTAATTTACAAAATAAAAAATTTCGGCATTTCAACTGAAAATCCCTAAAAATAATGTCTTGTAGGCTAGATACTGATTCCTTCTGCTGTTCGACCTTAATAGTCTAGGCCAAGAAAATGACTTTTGGAGCAGCAGCGAGTTTAGAAATTTGCAGGTTTTGGGGGATATTCACAAGCAGAAGCTTTGTAGACCTCGAAGCCATCGGCAGCATCTGGCTGGTAAAGCCAAGATTTTCATTGTATGGTTTGTGCGAGGACAGACTCCTTTTTAGAGTGATGAGCGTTGCCTGACTTTGACGACTAGGAGCAAGTGTGCCATCACGTTATTCAAGCTGATGTTAAGCTATGCTACATAGGTTGAAAAAGGCCTCTTCTGGTACTTCCCAACAGAACAAGATCACTTCATGACTATGGGTTTATGCAGAGATCAAGGCATAAGGACTTTCATGATATGAGGTCGTCTACTATCCTCTGCTCCCAGCAGTTGATCCACATATAACAAGCTTTCTCCAATCGTTCGTGTTTTTTTCTAAAATTTTTTGCTTTGTTTTTGGCATTTTAAAACATGCCCTAGAGAAAAGTGTACAAATCTTGACTGCCTCTTTTTTAAATTTATTTATTTTAACATTTCTGTGGGGAAGGTAGTATGGAGAAAGTTTACATATCACGTATTTACCACTGCACATTGTTATACATTACAACCAGCCCATGTTGGAGGATACACCCACCCGTAAGCCTCGAACCCGTAGCCGTGGGGTTACATTACTAAGGTCTCACCAGCAGCTACGCTTCTTGAGTGAATAAATACCTCTTTTAGTTTTAAATGGGTCCTTTAATTCAATGACCTAATGACTTCTTTTCGACTTTCGGTTTTGAAATGGCACTTTTAGTTTGCAAATGGGTCTGTTCATTTAAGAATGACAATGTGAGCCTTCACTTTGTTTCTTTCAAAGGACGCCGGAATAAAAAAAGATTTACCCATTAGGGCTGAATAGATGAGCAGGCACCTCTTCTATAAGACAGCAATTACTGTGAGGTCATTATGCATCAGGCAAATTGCTTTGCTTTGGCTGATTACTGTTTCTTTTGTAAAGTGGGATGCACACAAAGCAGCATAGGGGACTTTTATAGAATTCCCAGGGCTCAGTATGCCCTCTCCTTCACCTGCTAATGGCTTGCCCACAATGAGGAGAGTCTTCACTGCATATATTTGAGAATTTCGCTGTTGAGAAGAGACAGAATCAGCAGTATAAACTTCAGAAAAGCGATTGTGTCTTGGCTTGGCAGCTGGGGGCTCCTTTCCCCTTGCCGGCTCTAGCCCGAGGAAAAAGAAAAGATAAAAGATTACCACCAAGAAATCTTCACCATTGTAAATGTTGGAGAGGCGTGTCGAATTTACAGATTCTTTTTGTTCGCAAAGATTCAATTGAGATTGGCTCTTACATCAAAAAGACCCTGACATAACTGAAAAGTTCATTCTAAGGACGCCCTTGAAACCATTTTAACTCCTGTTTTCTTAACTTCTTCAGCCATTGAAAGTACCTTTTAAGAAGAAATTACACACATTTTGCCTTAAACAGACCCTTGGTGATCTCTTCATTAGAAGTTCATTGGCTTAAGGCTTCTCCAAGAGCTTCAATCCTTCTAAGCAATGGCTATCAAAAGGAGGCTAAGATCCTTATATACCTTCATAAGTTCATAATAGTCTGAACTTGCGAATTTTAAGAGGGGATAAAACACTCACAAAACTACAAAAGCAAGGGACACAAGAAAACAAGAAGAAAAAAAAAGAAACAAAATCACTTCATTTGCTACTAAACAAAACTAGATAAAACAAACCATTATTCCTTAAAAATGGTTTTAGAAAAGGCATCAGCAAAATGAGTTGAAACAACATACTTGACTAAAACTTGAAACAAGTACTTTAAACTAACAAAGATAAGATATCTCAAAGACTCAATCCTAGAAATCAGGCTCCACACAACAACTTCTAAATAAACAAATTCTTAAATCCTAATGTAAACTAAATACTAGAAATCAATACTACTAGGAACCTACGAAGAAGAAGAGGCAAAGATCCTTGTCTACCGAACATAAGAAGCTCAAGGCTGCTGGAAATCAAAAAGAGTTACAGTTCAGATGACTTGTCGGGGAACAGGAAGATGGAGAAGGTGATCGATGAGGCTTGTAAGGTTCGAATGAGATGTTCCATGCGCACCAACCGCATGTCTGACCACTTGTTTAATATGAAGGGCCCTCGCCTTCACCTCTTGGTTCCCCATGACCTCCACAATCGCTTTTCGCACCGCCTCTGTTGTGAAGCCACCATCATCCTTCCTCTCCATTTCTATACCAACCTTCCACTCTTCTACCACAGATTTCGCATTGCAGTTCTGCTCTGCAACTCGACAACAAGTAACAATGGGCACACCTCCCCACAAACTCTCCAAGACAGAGTTCCAACCACAGTGTGAGATAAAAGCACCCACAGCTTTGTGTTTCAGCACCTCTTTCTGTGGTGCCCACGCTACAATGCAGCCCTTCCACCCCGAGACAGTTCGCTCAATGAAACCCTCCCAAAAGCTTTCACTTGAGTTCGAGATCGTGGCAAGGGGGTCCTTCGGAACAACCCAGAGGAAAGGCTGATTGCTAGCTTCAAGTCCTAGAGCCATAGACTGCATCTCTAGCAAGCTAAGCCCCGTCACTGTGCCGAATGCTACATATACAACAGATGCTGTCTTTTGTCGGTCGAGCCAATCCAAACACTCATTTCTGGCTGCTCCCGACTCTGAATTGGTCTCAAAGAGTGGACCGATGGCATAGATGCGGAAGCCCTGAGCCTGCATAGCATCATACACATGCTTCTCTAGCTCATAAACAGAGTGCACTAGAATTCTGTCGGCGTCCTTTGTGGAAGAAAATGCATTGATCAGAAACTCAATCATAGGTTGCGACACCTCGTATTTCTGAATTAGGTCCCATGGCAGCTGCGTTACATGACATGCAGGAAGGCCTGGTATAAAGTCAATCAGAGGATACTCTACCTTCCCTATGCCATCTACATTACAAACAAGTCAAGATTTGAAATTTTTGGTGCAGAGAAGCCTCCAAGATGCAAATGAAAAGAAAAATTTCGATGCTTTTTTGTTACTGCCAGTGTGTCACAGTATTGGCAGCAACGCAAGCAAGTGAAATGCACACACTTGTTTTTGTATGAATGAGGTTTTATGAGTGGTCAGTTATATATAGCATTGACAATTGCATGCACAGAATGAAATGCGCTTCTATTGAAACTCCTCTTCTAATGATATCACCAGAGCCCTATGTTGTGCAGACAAAAGAGTGTGTGAACTTCGATTTTTGGTTACCCACTTGCAGACTGGAATGAGAAATTCTGCTGAGCTAGACTTGCAAACAGCCTCAGAATTCTTGGTGGAAAAGAACTCGGTGGTTGCACTAATATAAACATGTCAAGAAACACCGCATGCATGAGCTTGGTAACACACATTAACATACACAAGACATGCATACACACCGTTTCTTGACCAGACAATTACTAAACCAGTAATTGAACAACAAGGATGTAGCATGACACTTTCAAAACTGGCCTCCATATACCTCAGCACAATTTATGCATGTCATCACAATCACCATCCCTTTCAAAATCATATCTTTCATCCTTCTTCAACTCCAACAGTGTGAAAACAAAATATACGAGGACTGATTTGTAGCCAAGCTGAGATAATGAGCACTTACTCGAGTGCAAAAGAATGCCTTTGGCTAATAATTGTGGGACATGGAGAAAGATATTATAGACAGTGGCATTCCCCGTCCAGAAATGGATTCTTGGGATGCTGAAACTGTTGGCAAGGGCTTGTGTTTCCGCCAAAAAGGTGTCAGAGATGATGCAACAGACGGGAGGCCATGATGGTGAGGAATTGATCTCATTGGCACCATCAAGAGCAGCGTCACAGCAATTGGCAGCCAGCAAAGATAACGCAGTTTCTGATGATGGAGCCACATGCTGCTGGAGGAGAGCTTCAAGAGACTGCACAATCATGAGGGAGGAGTCTCTGAGATGGTGCAACCTGGGGGGCTCATGATCTGGGGCGGGGAGGCCGTCTTCGACAACGTGCACACGCAGGGAAGGGGGAAAATTGGGGAGCTTGCCACGCTTCAAAGCCAAAGCGTGCGCGCGGGCAGGGTATCCGAATGAAATGAGGAGGCCCTTCTGGGCAGCTAGCAGGAGAGCCAAGCGAAGCATTCCAATGACATGGCCTTCTCCAGACCAGGGAACAACCAGTACATGCCGAGCCTCACCCCCCGCCATGAAAGCACGAGGAGAATTGCCTTCAGCAGCACGGGCCGTCTTAGGCTATATAGATTTCAATCACTAGATTCCCCCGCAGCACTAGAGAGCACGAGAGAATGGGGTCTTAGAGCTGAGTCCTGCTGCACACATGCAGTGCATGTAGCGCATGGCCCACTTTTGGAGGTGTATTTAATGCAAGCAGGTGAGGGGCTAGACCTCGTGAGTATTTGACACCACGTGGGATCTATGGCTAGCCTTTCAAGGCGATTGATGGCCGTCGATGGGGCTACTACAATCTCTGAGGGTTTGCGTAGCTAATGGCTTGCTGCCTATCAAAAGACCACTTGCTGGACAAGTTGGATGCACTGCAAAAATCGGTTTAGCATCAAGGCCTTAGGCCAGACTCCCCACGACCCTTGGGCAATGGGAAGCATTGGGTATATCCACATTCCAAAGTTTTGCCAACCTCTCTATTCTAGCCTCGAGACTCTTTGACACCACCTTTTGGAGGTGGGATCGATGGTTGAGGGAGGAGTTGGGAGGCGGACAAGATCTCAGCCGTTCATCACTTTGTGAACCCAAAGTAAACCAAAAGTGAACTAAAAAGTGAACTCAAAGTGATATTTAACCAAGTGAACACCAAGGGATCACACGAGTGCGGCAGGCCTTTCAAGTTGGTTGGCCCTTCATTCCCTCATCATTGGCATTTAAAGCATGGGATATTTACTAATTTGAATAGGTACCTAAAATTTGGTTTCAAATGCTCCTAGTCTCTTTTATGCCCATTTACTTAGCCCCTTCACTTTCTCAGCCCACCCTTCTCTCACGCTTCTCCATGAACTATCCACAGTGAACTCCATGTAAACTACTTAAAGCCATAATTGTGTTCTTCAAGTGAACCACATGTGATCCCATTGTGAACAACTATGCGAATCACAAGTGAACCACATGTGATCCCTTTGTGAGCAACTGTGTAAGCTTCAAGTGAACATTTTGTGAACTTGGAGTGCCAAGCACCTTCGGTGGGGTTGTACCATTATCCCAAATTTGGCTCAAGCACATAAGGATTTTATGGATTTTGAGACTCAAGTGGAAGATGGTGGAAACCTCCGATGGAATGATGCCCTTTCAAATGGTGGTTCGAGTTCTTTCTCCACTAGTGACGAAGATGATGAGAATTGTAGTGATAGTGAGGAAAGAATGTATTGTAGTCCATGCACGGATTCACTTGACACCTCTTTTTTTGGATTGGAGAAACAAGATGGGCTACATGGAATCTCCATGCTTGATCCGTACAAGTATGTGTCTCAGTTTTTTTACTCCTTTTGCCAATCGAGTTATAATTTGATGAAGCTTGCACTTCAAGGAGAACATTTACCAAGCCTAAAGCAATTGCAGGCATGTGACCCAAGTGGCATGCTTGACCTAAAAAGGTGGAGAAGAATGAAAGAAAGATTATGTTTGAGGACAGATGTAGAAGGCTTTTGGTGTTTGTGCACAGCAACTCCCCCAAATTTGAAAATCTCACCCATTGAGGAATGGGAGAGTATTATCATTCGATGTCATTTTTGTGAAGATAATAATTTTCACCACACTTATGAAGACACAATTAGAAACTTGAAGGCCTCATGGTGTTTGGACATCAAGCAACAAGGGATACTCATAGCATATGTGAAAGCCCTTGTGGAAAGTTGTGGGTGTGAAAAAGAGACCGATGGTGGCGATGAATGCCACAAATCAATGCGTGTCACCAAAGATATTAAGGATGCCATGAAGCATGAACGTCAAAGTGTTGACATTTTATGTGTGGAGCAAGCTCTAATTGAGATTATGGTTCAACACAAGGTGAGGCTAGTTAAGGTTCGCTCATCTAATAAGGGTAAGCGCGTGTCTTCAAAACACAGTTGACTATGCATGTCATAGAGGAAGAACGGCCTGCAGAAGTGGGACTGTGAAGCGGCTTAGAAGGTCCAAGAGATTTGGTTGTCCTTTACAAGTGAGAGTTCAATATCGACATGCCTCAAAGATTGCACACATATCCACTTACCCTATTCATGAGGGGCATATACCTGGATCAAGAGAGGATTTGTATCATTTACCCGTGCATCATAATGTTATTGAGTGTTGCATGGAAGATTTGTTCGATGTGGGTACAACAAGACATGTTGCAAAAATGTCTTTGTCTAAAGAGAAGTTGCAGTATGAGCGATCTTTGGCTATTGACCAAGCAATTTATCGCTTTTTTTATGATACAAAGGGAAATTTCAATGATGTCTTACCAAATACGCAATCAAGTTGACTCAAATTAAGTTACAAATTAAGCATTATTGCAATTGTTTTTACATAATAACATTGTTTCTTTTGTCTTTACAGGAAAGATTCCTAAAGATGATTGGAGTGCTATGTGGGTCGAGGTTTGCAACTTACAAAGTCGAGGAAAGGTGTGTTATTGCCAGTTGTATAATCCCTACTACACAAGATCCTAATCAAAGGCCCTTTATTGTTGTTACTCAAGATGAATGGATACTAGACATGGCCATGAGATTTTCTACACACATCTCTTGGGCAATAGATAGCACATTCAAGACAAACGTGTTTGGCCTTCCATTATATGCTGTAGTTTTGCCTAATCAAGATGGTGTAGGTTTACCAATATGGCTCATGCTATGCACCAACGACATAGGAACTGACCAAGAACGAATCGCAATTGAGATAACCCTAAAGACATTTTTTGCAAGAATGAGTAACGTGCACCCCACATCAGTAGTGATTGATAAATCACCAGTGGAGCTTGAGGCTATTCATAAGGTGGTGGAGGAGGACCCTTACTGTTGGGTTTATGATGTCCATGGCTCTCGTCAACAAGTTCTTGGTCATATCATTCTATGTTGGTTTCATGCTAAGAAAGCCTGGGTAGAGAACCTTCTTAAAGGCATGTAAGAACTCTAACATTTGGTATTCCTATTTGTGGGCTCATGCAACAAAGAAGCTTTACACTTTGCTTTAGGTACCAAAGCAAATGCGCGAACATCTATACTCTTCCATGTGCGCACTTATGCATAGTGCCACATAGACTGAGTTTTGAGCAATCTTTTTAAGGGCTCCTTCAAAACTACTAAGAGTTCACGAGCGTGCAAAGATATGTAACGAATGGTTGGTGTGGGAGCAATTGCCCTTGGCGCAAAAAGTGGCCAAAGTTTGGTCGCATGTTTAATCATGGGAATGTGGATACAACAAACTTGGTCAAGAGATTGTGGCAATACATAAAATATACTTTGTTGAATGCCCAAATCAACAGGTTGATCTTGGATTTGATTCATGCCCTTGTTGGTGACTCAAGTAGTGGAACCTGCATGAGGGATACTTTATTGGAGTTCTTTAAACAAAAACAAGAAATAGGTAACTATCCCCTTTTTTTAATAGGATTCTTTGCACCACATAGGTGGCTAATAAGCACAAGTTGTGTTGCAGCCGACTCGGGACACTTTAACAGATATGGATCGTCAAAGCATCAAACCACAAGGTTAGGGGAGGGGGAGAAAATTCTACAATAGTATGATGAAGATCCTTCCTCTTTGTGCATCCTCAATGAGATGACATTAAATTTTAAAATACAAAGTGGTTCCACTTCAGGAGTATGGTATCATGTAAGCTTGCAAAGAAACTATTGTGATTGTCCTGATTTTGCAAGCCTTTGTAAACACATCTATGCCACACGACTAATCATAGAAAAGCACTTTAAACATTTGTGTGCCATACTTCCAAGATTGGATAGAGATTATGGCCAAGGGATCCAAGAGAGTGTTGAGGATTAAATGTTTGTGAATGATCAGATAGTGGAAGAGCAACCTAATGAGGAGGTCCTTTCTAGTGGCACTACCAGTCAACATGAGGTGTTGATATGCATCAATGATGTTCGACATATTCTTCAAAAAATTGAAGGAGGCCTAGATGAGAATAGCTCTTCTCGGAATGAGGCCTTCAAACAACAACTTAAGCTTGCAAGCAGATCCTTGCAAATACTCTTTTACCCAAGCATATTGAGATGCCAACAAGAGGAAGCATTCGACAAATACAGGCACATGTCACTCAAACTCCCTTGGTCATGGTGTGCGCCAAGTGCTCATTTAGGGGACACAAGGCCTCCAACCTCAACCCACCAAGCCGACAAGAATGACTGGCGTCTTGAGGACAAAGCACCAACATGGCCGTTATAGAGTATGATTCGACAATGCTCCTCGCATATGGTGTCCACATTGCTACACTAAAACTTACATGGTGGATCCACAAATCAATTACACATGCTCTACATGCCATGCTTTGCTGCCCCTAACATCAAGGCATGCCCCCATCGGAAGCGAGCAACATTTACTCGGAAAAATGATAAAGATATGTGATATACCAACCCACTGTATGGCAAGGATTGTGGCTTGTAGCTATGGTGATTTGGAGAATGGTGAAAGACACTTTGATTTGGCTCAAGAGCAAGGGGGCGTTATTTTTAATGTCATGGCCTCTCAATGGAGGCTTGTAATTGTGTAATTCTGGTAACTTACATGCTTGAGACAATCATGATGTTCTAAATTGTATCTTTTGGTCCTTTACATGTCGAGTGTTCACTTGGTAATCACATATAGGATCACTTTTGCAACACTCAAGGTTCAGTCAGATTACTTGAGGATCACAACACTGTGTATCAATGATAGCAAGGGTCCCTTCTCGGGTTTCGTTCCTTGTGATCTCTTTAATTTCACTTTTGGTTCTTTTTGAGTTCACTTGGAATTACATTTGGATCACTATTAGTTCACACATTTGCTTACTTGGGGCCACGTCATTGTGTATTCTTGCCCACTTGGGTATCCTCTCGGCTTTTATTCCTAGAAATCACTACGAGTTCACTATGAGTTCACAATTAGCTCACTTGCATATACCATCTACATCATTTTTGAATCTCTTGGCTATCACCTGAAGTTCACTTGTGGATCACATTGATGTGAATCATTGATCACTTCGGTTTGCTCTTGGGCCTCATTGCTAGAGATCATGCGGAGTTCACTTTGGGATCTCTTTCATGTTCCTTGCTAATAACTAGTAATTCACTCAGGGATTACATATTTGTGAATCATTGAACACTTGGGTTTGCTCTTGGGCCCCAATTCTCGGGATCACATGGGGTTCACAAAAAGATCACTTACGGAGCGCTTGCATATTACTTGATACTTACTAGTAGATCACATGGGGATCACATGACTGTCAGTCACTCAATACTTGGGTTTGCTCTTGGGCCTCAATTATTGGGATCACTCGGGGTTCACACGAAGACCACTTTTTGACCTCTGGAATATTACTTTTAAATCACTATTAGATCACATAGGGTTCACATACTTTTGAATCATTGATCTCTTGGGTGAGCTCTGAGGTCTAATTTCTTGGGATCACATGGGGTTCGCATGTAGTTCACCCATGGATCTCTTTAATATTACTTGGCAATAAATAGCAGTTCACTGGGGGATTACATAACTATGAATCATTGATCACTTGGCTTGTTATTGGGCCTCAATGCTTGGGATCACATTGGGTTCACAAAAAGATCACTCTTCGACTCTTGTATATTACTTGAGAATCACATGTAGATCACATCGTGATCACATGACTGTGAATCATTGAGTATTTTAGTTTGCTATAGGGCCTCAATTCTTGGGATCATATGGGGTTCACAAGAAAACCACATGTGGATCTTTTGAATATTACTTGAAAATCACTAGTAGATCACATGGGGATCACATAACTTTGAATCATTGATCAAGTTGGTTTGCCCTTAGGCCTCATTTTGTGGGATCACATGGGGTTCACATGCAGTTCACTATTGGTTCTCTTGAACATTACTTTAAAATAATAGTAGTTCACATGGGGATCTATAACTGTGAATCATTGTTCACTTGGGTTTGCTCTTCCTCTAAGTGACCGTGGGGTCTTCCCAGAGTGTAGTTATAGATTATTATAGGGTAGCTCATTGGCGTACCCATGTGTGATTGGGTAATTATTGGTAAGCACTTGGAGCGATCAACGCTTGAGATCTAAAGAGGTTTGCATTATATAATGATGCTTGCATTACAAATTCATTTTGCTCTATGTGGATCCATTTTTCCAACATTGTTAGGACAGTTCCATGCCTAATTACATTTGCTTTATGTATTGACATTTGCTTTACTACACTTTCACAATGGTAAGCACAAATTCCATTATTCCAAGACACTTGTGCTACGAGAACAGATTTTCACTCTCACGCCACACAAGTACACCATCGACATGGAATCGCACTATATTTAAAAAACCGGATCACAATGAGAAAGAAGGATTGATTTCAGCACTCCAATAAATTTCCATCCAAGTAATGTTTACATCATAAAACATGATGTGATACAAGAATGCCAATGTTCAAATGTGGCACAAGAAAAACACTCATGAAAGGCTAATAATGGCTCAAAGGTAGAGAGCATCCTTTGTCCTTTCTGCAAGCTCATGCTTCAACTTCTCCACATCTACATGCCTGAACCATGTCTTTGTCAGCTGAAACAAATCAAAAAGAAATTAAACAAGCATTAAAATGGGAATATTTTAAAAATTGTGTATATTAATAGTGTGCTTTGAAAACGTACCCAACTCTTGGACCTTTTCCCATAGGCCCCTTCAATGATGTTAAGTATGGAGCGTGATTTACCCCTTGTAATTTTCTGTGGTAAAATCGCACATTTGTAAGGCCTCCATTATGAGGAGAAGCCATCGTGCGTGAAGGAAAATCACTCGCCAGAAACCAAAATTTTTACGGCCAAAAATCAGGGGCAACTTTAGGGGCCTCGGGGGCGGAAGCCCCCGAGACTTTTTTTTTTCCCCTCTTCGGAATATTCCTTTTCACCGGAATATTATGGCCGGACGGCGGCCGGAAAGTGGTCGGAAATCGACCGGTCGGTTGGCCGGTAGTCAATGGCTTGTGGCCGGTGATCGGAAGTCAATGGCCAGTGGCCGGTGGCCGAATTCAAAAGCGGATTTGTCTACACAAGGGCGGCCACACATGGGCGGATTGGAGGGTCCGATTTGGACTTATTCACACAAGGACGACTACACATGGCTGACTCTCATGAGAGAGGGCAATCCTTTTGGCCTATAAAAGGAGGCCATTTCTACACACATTTCATAGTGTGAAGTTGATGCAACAAGGTGGGTGTGAGGTGGTGAGAGTGAAGCAAGGCGGGAGCTCTATTAAGGGTATAATCCCTTTGTAAACTAATTCTTGTTTTGAAGTACTAAAGCTATTGAGTGGTTGCTTTCCCGTGGACGTAGCCCACATTGGGTGAACCATGTATATCGTGTGTACTCTCTCTCTCTCTCTCTCTCTCTCTACTCTATAATCTCTTGTGTGTGAAATCTCTCTCTCTCCATTAAGTAATCTACTCAAATATCTATTTAGCTACGTCTTATTTCCTAACAAATGAAACGCCGCATATAAACCATAGCATGGAAGCCACAATCGACCGGATTCGGTTGAAGTGGTACCTATCAAAAAAGGATAACACTCTCAACATAGCACATGTGTGCGATATTTTGCAAGTGACAATGTGGTGAATTCACCTATGGGGTCTCTAGTGCGCCAAGCTCCTTCAAGGGCTCTCCATGAATGCTCTCAAAAGAGGCATTGGAGCAATGTGGTGTCAAAATTTCCAAAGCCCTATAATGTAAAGTATTACAATGAGAGTTTAAACACAATGGAAAGCAAAAAATTATTATCAAAATCCACTTACTTGTACACTTTGGAAAGATATTGCTTAGGCATGGTTGTCCCCATTGAATTCAGATAGACGATGCCATGATTCTCCCACTGTAGTCGTACCAATTGTTTGAGAGATTTGTTGAATAGGGAAATCAACACCCAATGATCCCTAGAGAAAGCAAAAGGATACAAGAAAGACATGCTAATGAGAATATATAGTCTTTTACTCATGCCCTCTAGAAATGCAACCTATGTACCTGTCAACAATGGGCAAAAACACAAACAAATAATTTCGCAACATCCACTTCCACAAAAAAGTTTTGAATCTTTGTAGGGTCCTTTTCTTGCTTGGCCTTGAGAAATTCAAACCATAAGCTATTCAGGAACTACACCCTGCTAAGACATGTTTGTGACAAAGTATTCTCCATCCACCTGCTTGGAAGCCCATGCGTGAAATTAGCCCATCCATTTCTATTGAAAACATGAATATGGAGATAACAAGATGCACACTCACATGAAAAAAAGGTTCATAGTGTTTGTGGTGGCCTTCTCGGATGTTATTGCACCAAGGATATTGATGTCCACCTCCACGAGTATGTTTGATCGTGCAGTTAAGAATTGTATGCCCATGCCTTTCTCAAGCCTTTTTTGGTTTTGAAGATTTTAGATTAAAAATAGTGTAATGAAGGTTAAAACCATAAAATGCAATGAAAGCCAATACCGTTAGACTCACCTATCACTTAAGAGCTTTGGGTCATTACTTAAGCCCAAACCATCCTCCATGGCAATGGATACAATGGAGACTACCAAGGTTAGTGGCACACTCGAGGGGGTAAGTGGAGAGTCTCCAACAATGACCCCCCAACACTCCAACGCCGGATCTAAAATTTACACATTGAGCAAACAAAGGGGATACAAAAGACAATGTTCAAGTTGAGAAAATAAGGAAAATCATACCTTTGTCATATTTGACTTGGACGGTGAAAGATTCAAAGCCGCCCTACGCAAATCCATTGTGCACACCAAAGGATTTTCATCTAAGAATCTTTGGGATGTTTTCCTTTACATGCGTTAATAATGGGCCACACTCATCCGTTGTAGTGCGAGTTTTCTTCCATTGAAACAAGATTAGACTTCAACTATGAATCCTTAACAAATAGTAACATTCTTGGAAGAAAGAGTAGAGATACCAAAAATACTCACAGGTGCGCCAAGCAATGCATCTTCTTGAGACTTGTCATTTGGCATCTTACCAATGCCAATTGGTGGACGTTTCTATAAAAATGCGACATCAATCTAGAAGAATTAAAATGTACATTTCAATGGAGGTTACCAATTGTAGTATAAACTTACATGCAAGTCGTACCCCTCTGCAATCCTTTTATGAATGCGGGTCATCCATGACTCTTTATCTTCTACATACTCCTTCATAGCAGCTCCCACCTTTTCTTCGATGTAGCTATCTCTTGAGGGCACAAGAAGCTTTTCTTCTTCACTTAAATCTTACCAATCTCTATTTCAGCCCTCCTCTTTTCTCTAGCTTTTTGAGCCTTAAAATTCTTATCAAATTTTTGCTGCACATTCGAGAATCTCGCACGAAATTGTTTTTCATACGATCTCGATGCCACTCCAACCTTTGGAGCTCTAAGGCGGTGGCCTGGCTTTCGCTTAGGAATGGCCACCCTAAGGTGATGCACATCCCACATATGGTTGATAAGGTCCACCCAATTGATGTAACGAACATTGTGCTCACGGCACTCGGTGCTTGCAAGACATCTTCTAGCTGTCCTACCATTCTCAAGGACAACATCTTCAGAGTATGTGTTATTTTTGTTGGGCAATGCATTGTTTTCGTTGGCCATTGAATCACTATATTTTTGTCGGCACACACACACACACACACATTCCTTTTGTCAGGGTCATCCATATTCCCACGAGAACCCAACAATGTTTCCCTCTCTCTCTCTCTCTCTCTCTCTCTCTCTCTCTCTTTCACATACAATATCAATGTCCATTTTCGCAATACAAGAACGCACAAAAATAACGGCATACCTTGGGGATTGCTGTGAATATGAAGCCAAACATGCTTCTCTTTCAATCTTGCTAGCTATCCACTTAGCGTGAAACTCCCGATGCATGTGCAATGGGTACATCCTCAAAAGAAAGTGGACTCATTTTATGAGAAAATGAAAGCAAAGCATGTAAACTATCCATGCAAATCCAATTTAAAAGTGAACCCCGAGTACATGATGTGTCAGCTGAAAATGAAAGATTCTGTCTTGTCTCAAAATGAAAGATTCTGTCTTGTCTCAGGGCCTTCACTTCATGTAATGCATTGGTAGCATTACCATTTTTCACTTTTAACAAGAGAACCTGTCGTTCTTCAAGCTTGCGAAATGGCACACACACACACACACACACACACACACACACACACACACATAGAGAGAGAGAGAGAGAGAGAGAGAGAGAGAGAGAGAGAGAGAGAGAGAGGCCAAAACGCGGTCCTCACGGGCCACAACCCATTCACTCACCCTCACTGAGCGCGCCGTCACAAGTCTTGCAAGCGGCCGGCCCCGCCTCAATCGATTTCCTCTGGATTCCCTTTTCATTCCTAAACCCCATCGACGGCCATCAATCGCCTTGAAAGGCTAGCCGTAGATCCCACCTCGAAAAGGTGGTGTCAAATAGTCCCGAGGCTATTCTAGACCCAACTAGTCTTTAGGTGCCACCTTCAATGGCAACACCTTTTCCAAAGTAGTAGTCGGGCCAGAACAGTGAACAGTGATGTACGTAACAGTGCGCACCTGCTGGATGCTGGAGAGCATGACACGTGGGGGATGGATTGCTAGAATCCCTCCCCCCTTTATATATAGTATAGATATAGATGATTTCTCGCCATTTGGACTTCCAATGCACCTACACAGCCAATTCTCGTCCTCAATATGTAAATCAACTCTAGTTGGAAGAGAGACGAGAAGCGTCCTTCTCCAAAGTGAGCCATTGCTAGTAGACTCGGTCAGATCTAGTGCTCAATATGTAATCACAAGTTGGAAGAGAGAGTTTGAGCTTCCTTCTCTAGATTGAGCCAATATGACTTTCTTAGACTGGGTTTAGACGAGAGGTGAGGCAAAACTAGATGAGGCAAATGTGTATGCTTACTTCTGAGGCTAGGTTTAGACAAGAAGGGAGGTATACACAAAATAGTTGAAGCACCAAGGGGCCTCACAAGAGAAAGAAGAGGTTATGATTATAAATTGAGAGGAGGCGGTCCATTGTTTCCAGCTAATCAAGGTAAGGATTTATGATGAAAATGGTCAAAAGAGGGGATTATGGACGTAATAGCAATTGGAGATTGGTCATCCCATTTCCCACTTGAATAATAAGCCTTATGTTCAAGACCCCACCCATATAACTTGAAGTCCCTTGTAATTGTTCTAGCGAGTGTTCTCTTCTTCTTTTATCACTCACCACTTGCCTTGCCTATAAACATTCCTTTTGGTTTGCCTCCAACTTGTCTTAATTCAACCTCAACCTTTGTAGTCAATTTCCCCACTACGATGACTTAGGGCTTCCATATATCCCTTGAACTCCTTGCTTTTTATTGGTTAAGAGAGATTTGGGAAGTGCAAGATTGACCTCCCTCCCATTGCATCATCTTATCCCCTTTGGGGTGTTTGTCGAGTTGCATAACTCCCTTGTTATCCTCATCCTCTCTAGTCATGCAAATGCTCCCTTATTTTTGTTGGAAATTGACAAGTAGCAACAAACACACAACTTATCAACTGCACATGCAAACCCTTCCTAAGCGAAGAGACCAAAATAAAAGTGCACTATCCATAAGAGCCCTCCCCCCATAAGCCCTTTGAAGGGCACTTGGATTGAGCAGCCCTCATCTCTTGCGGGGCCCCACAAAAGAGGACATGAGTGCCCCATAATACTCTTCAACTGGTGACATACATGTCAAACTCAACGTGGAGCGATAGATCGTGTACATTGTAGTGAAGGTCAATCTCCAACAGCTGGTTAACATGCATTTCACAAATGTAGAGGGTGCTTGAAGCACCCTCAACTAAAAAATAGTAGTTATGGTCGAAGTTCCCCTTATCTTGTAATTATGAGCAATTCCAACATGTTAGGCTACTGTAATCTAGTTTGAGGGCCACCTACAAAGGGCATATGGGGAGCCCTCTAAGTAAGGTCAATGTCGTTGAGTTTGGACAACCTAAAGAAAGATTAGTATTATAAATAGTAGTCCACTTACCTACTATTCTAGGAGTTTTACGTTAGGTAGTGGTCACACAATGCATAGTTAAAGGTTAATTTTTGAAATAGCTGAATCTCATGCATGGTCACACATGTACCAACTATTTGTCTTATGTGAAACTATGCAAGGCCTTTTGTAGCTATGCCGATTTTGGCACAGTTGCATCAGTAAGATGTTATTGATAACTATGCTGATTTTGGCACAGTTGCATCAGTAAGATGTTATTGATAACTATGCTGCTACATAAATAAAGTTAAAGTTGAAAAGAATGTTGCTCTATTTATTAAGTTACCAATCTGCGCATGAATCCAAGGAGAATACATAATATATTGTGTGGTCACTTTAGGTGTTCACAAACTTCAATGCCTTTAGGGGGCCAAATAGCTCCAATCTGTATTGCAACTACTAAAGAGGAATGAAAAATTCCCAAGAAAAGGCTAAAGCTATAATCACCTTTGACACAATAAACAAGAGAAATCCATAGGGAACCCCTAATTATACCCCTTTATTGTGCCAAAGCACTCTAACTGCCAGTGACAACAATAAACAAGAAAAATCCATAATAAATCCTTAATTATACCCCTTTTGTGTGCCAAAGCACTCTGACCGTGAGTGATGATTGTGGTTGTAGACCATTATCCAACACCCAAGTCAGTCAAAAGGATTTTGAGCCAAACACGCTAATCAATAGCTGTGAGAGCTGCCCTCACAACTAGAAGTGGCCATTGTAGGCTGACTCTTGCTCAACCAAGGTATGCATAAACTACCAAGCATGATACAAAAACACTAGTAGCCATTATAGAATCTAATTTTTTTGTTGTTGATGTAGAATGGGCTTTAGCGCACAATGTCAGTATGACCCTTTTTTCCATGATGCATTCATGATTGAAGCTACATATTTACATGTGTGGTATTTTGAAAGTTGTGCTATGAAGCACATTACATCTCATCGCGACTTGTTTATTTCTCTTGATGTTGTCCCCAATGGGCACATTGCATCTCATCATGACTTGTTCACTTCTCTTGTTGTTGTTCCCAATGGGAATACTATCACTTGTGCCACAATGTCTCTTATCCACTTCAAGGGGTTGGAAAGATAGTACTCACTATATTAAATGGAAGTTCCTTTTCACTTTCTTATGTACTTTTTGTGCTTATGATCAAGAAGAATATGTTGTTTGTTTCTGCATTAGCGAGACTGCCTTGTTGTAAAATTTGTGGATGACAAATGTATTGTTCACAATCTTACTTCAAGTGATACTATTATGGCATCAAATACCTTGTCTCGTGGATTGTACACGCTCAATTCTCATAACAAGTAAGTGGAAAGATTTACAAAATCCAATCATAGATTCTAAAGTCTCATATGCTAAACTATGGCATGCACGTTTTGGACGTTTGAATTTTGCCAGTTTGACTCGTGTGCAAAAAATTTATATGGTTGCCTCATTGTCCCCTTTGGAGGCACCATCTAAGAACATTTGTGAAGGTTGTATATTGTGAAAAATGCAACGTTTTAAGTTTCCAAAAGATGGTTCACTATGGGCTACTCGCAAGTTGTAGGTCGTTTACAATGATGTTTGTGGCCCTATGCATACTCCTTCTTCTAGTAATAATTTGTACTTCGTGACTTTCATTGATGATCACTCACGGCAAACATGGGTACATCTGATTAAGGCTAAGTCCAAAGTTTTTGCTATTGACTAAAAATGTATCTGATTGTATTGTGGGTACCCTCCGTTTTGATCAAAAGGGGGGAGGGGGAGGTATATGTCAAAAGAATTTGATGCATTTTTGATTGATAGTGGGCTAAAACACCAACGTAAAATGCCTTATATACCTCAAAAAAATGGTGTTGGTGAAAGGAAAAATAGGTCACTTATGGAGATGGCACGATGTATGGTCAAAAGCCAAGCTTTGCCACATGCTTTTTGGCTAAAGGCTATCATGAGTGTTGCCTACATACTTAATAGGTGTCCCATCAAAGCTTTTTATTCTATGTTCTATTGGTCATTTGCATTTTTTTGTTTTCTTGGCTTATGCCCTAGTGCCACAACAACAATGCAGAAAATTGGATGATAAAGCTGTCAAATGCATCTTTGTTGGTTATATTGTTGAAAGCAAGAGTTGTAGGTCATATCATCCACAATCAAAACGCACGTTGACTTCTTGAGATATTGTTTTTGTGAAAGATACAACTCAGCCCTCGTTGTCATGTATTAAAGAGAAAAGTCTAATCACATGAAATTTTTGGTACATTGCTGCCTCTTTTCAATGGTGGGAATACAAATGTAAGTACAAATGAGGCATATACTCAAATAATGTAGGTTTCAAGTGATGTCACATATCTGCTTATTTCTAACGTAGATGTAAATGAGGCACTTGATGAGAATATGGCTTAAAATGAGGAAGATAGACATACGCCAAAATGGATAGTGCATACTTTGTGTGATAGTAAACTGGATGCAGGTTTGTCTAGTCGTACTTGTTCAAGTTCCATCATGCTTCTTGTGAATTAGATTGTTATGCTTTGGTAGTGTCATGTGTGACGAGGATGAATCTTTGACATTTAATGAAGCAAAAAATTTAGAGGATTGGATGGTTTCTATGCAAGATGAATATGATGCACTCGTGAAAAACAATACTTGGTCTTTATATGACTTGCCTCCTTGCAAGAAGGCCATTGGCACAAAGTGGGTTTATGAGCTAGATGGTAATATTGATTGCTACAAGGCAAGGCTTGTTGCAATAGGTCATGCTTAGCAAAATGAAATTTATCATGAAGAAACTTTTGCTCCCACTTGTCATATGACTACTATTTGTTTCATTTGTGCATTGGTAGCTCATTTTGGATGGGATGTACATTAATGAGACATTAACACCATTTTCTTGAATGAAGACTTGTATGAGGAAGTATATATAATACAACATCATGGTTTGCCAAGAAAGGACATGAAAAGAGAGTGTGAATATATATTAAAGCATTGTATGGTTTAAAGCAACCTTTGCGTGCTTGGTATGAAAAATTGAAAAACCATATGACTGCACGTGGATTTTGAAATAGCCCAACGGAGAGCACTTTGCATGTAAAACGTGCAGATGATGTATATCTTATTGTTGTTATGTTTGTAGATGATTTACGCTCATTGGTCCAAATGAAACACATATTGTTGAATCTAAGGTCAATTTGAGTGCCATATTTGAGACATCAGATTTGGGGCTTTTGCATCATTATTTGGGCATTTAGTTTAGAGGAGTGTAATGAGGGTATTACTTTATGTCAAACAAAGTAATTTTAAACTTTGCTAAGCACATTTGGACTCGACAATTGCAGACCAATTGACACTCCTATGGAAACATGCTTGAAAGTTAAGTCTACATGATGCTGGAGATCCTGCAAATGTTACCCTCTACCAGAAAACTGTTGGTTGCCTCATTTATGTATGCAATACAAGGCCAAATATTTAGTTTACAGTTTCACAAGTGAGTATACTCATGCATAGCCTAGGGTCTAAGCATTGGCATGCAATTAAGAGGATATTTTTCTCCTTGAGTGGCACTCTACATCTTGGATTTTATCCCAAGGGTGGATTATTGTTACCAAATTTACATGCCTTTTCTGACTCAGATTGGGTTGGTTGCTATGACACATGAGCGTCTACAAGTGGATTTTATTTTTTGGTAGTTCATGCTTATCTTGGTTGAGCAAGAAAAAACCTACTTTGGAAAACTCTAGTTGTGAGGCTAACTAAATGGTAGCTTTTATAGCTACTATTGATTGTGTGTGGCTCAGACACCACATGGATGATTTGAGAGTTGAACAAGAGTCTGTAACTCTCATCTACACTAAAACTCAAAGGGAATTGGTACACCTCTAGTTGTGAGGCTATTGTGGCCACCTCCAGTTGTGAGGCTAAGTACATGGTAGCTTTCATTGCTATGATTGGATCATGCGTGGCTCAGATGCCACATGGCTGATTTGGGATCTGGACAAGAGTTTGACACTCTCATCTACACTAAAAATTAGAGCGCATTGGTAGTTGCATGGAATTCAGTCTTTCATGCTTGCACAAAGCACATTGAGATGCATTATCTCTATTTGAGGAAATAACTCTCAAATAGAGAGATTAACTTGGCTTATGTGTTGACATAGGACAACCTTGCACATTTGTTTACAAAGTAATTTCCTTGTGAGAAGTTTGAAGCTCTTTGCCTAGCTTTGGGCTTGCTTCCCTTTGTGGAGTGATAATGTCCATCGAGCATGGTACTTCCCTATACTCAATGTGCCAACTCTCATTCACTACATTACTCCGCGGGGGGAATTTGTTGCCATGTATATGGTAGTGATGTGTGTGAGAACACTTAGGACTATTGGGGCACCTTTTTCCCTCACTGGAAGTTTGTTTTTTCCTCATGCTTGTATATATGCCTATCACTCTAGGGCTATCTTATTTTTTATTCACACACTTAGTGATAAATTTTTCATTGTGTGCCTAAGGATTCTTCATCTTCAAGCTGTGTGTGCATTGCTATAAGCCTAACTTTAAAAGCTACCTCTACCATTAGCTTAGTTTTGGTAGCAATTGAGGATAAATTTCTTATAACCTTAAGGCATGTAATGGAAATGGATATTTGAGTATTTGTATACTGTTTTATGTTGTTTACTTTATTGATGATGCAATGAGGATTGATTTGTGAATAACTCTTTTGCTAGTTTATGTGGTATACTTTATTGATGATGCAATGAGGATTGATGTGTCTATTATATTCACATGGTATGGTGTTGTTGTTTAGCATATCATTGAGGGACTAAATGTAGGATTTGTCGATGATGGCTCCACGTATCTATGCAGATGGCATTGACCAATTAATAGTCTTTTGTTATTAGAGCACGTTAGAGGAGATGACAAATAGAGAACATGATGGACACAAACACTGGCCACAATCTCCCCCCATGCACAAGTGAGATTCCTCATTCAAGTATTTAGGCTATAGATGAAGGCTTCAACTCAAAATAGATACAATTTACTTTGGATAAAAATAAGAATTATTCTTAAAATATATTTACTCTATTCACTTTGGATAAAAAATAGGAATTATCCTTTGAATATAAAAAGTTATATAAGGTATACCTGATGGATTCAAAATTATATATTCACTACCTACATATGTTGGGGTATAGGCCAGGTGGCCATGGGAACCACCCCTAACTTCATTTTCTCTATAATGAATATAGGGAGAGAAAGTGATAGTGAACTTGCGCACTCTCACTATCCCAAGTAGATGTCTGTGCTTCTCCTTCTTCCCCAATTCCCCCTCAAAGGCTCTCCCTTGCTAGTGCACTTACGCACACACACAACTGCATGCATGTACACTCTACAACTACGCGTGCTGCGGATGCATGTGTGTGTAGGTGCATAGGTGCAAGGGAGAGTCTGCGAGGGGGGAAGGGGGAGAAGGAGAAGCATAGACAATTGCTATTGAGCTCTTTTGAGAGTAGATATCTCCGTAGGGATCTTGCTTATTGCACGCATCAATTCTTGGCACCTGTTCGTGCGTGATCACTCATGCATGTTGAGTTATGGTCACTGTCTATGTACGTTGTTTGTGGCTCCGATTTGGCGTGATACTTTGGCAGCTTCTTAGGCGCTTCTGAGACTTGACTTTGGAAGATCCCTTTCTGATACTGTGGCTAGTGTCTAGCCTCTGGAGGGTTGTTTGCATGAGGTTTTCTTTGAGCTAGGGTATACTCAAATGTTTAGATACCTTTGGTGATACAGATAGCTGGAGTTCCCCATTACGGTAAACTCACCATAGGATATATATCAAGTTGGATTTTATGATTGATGCTGTATATGGAAGTCTATTGGCAGTTATAGTGTCAGTTTTTTGATGCCAAGTTAGTGCGTTTGGCACATTCTATGCTTTTTTTGAGTTGAGTTTTGACTCCTCATACAAAGGCGACTCTGCCGGATTTTTCTCGTGAGTCGTGACTTTCATTGTTGGCACTTTGACCCTATTTTGGCTGAGATTTTTCTTCCAATACAAATGTTACTCTGCCCAAATTTTTGCAACTTCTCGCCATAGTTTGGAACCTCCCAAACCCTCTTGTCAGCGATGGCTTTTTCTTCAGAGAAGGAGGAGTATTTCATCCGCAAGTTTGATGGCAGAAACTTCACCATGTGGAAAGAGCCCATGTGGAAGACGCCATCCAATAATCTATGGATGGCTTATGTTCAGCATGGGAGAGCAAAAGCGCATCCAACAAATTTTTTCTCATGAAAGAGCTTATGAAGCTTAGCATGAAAGAAGGTAGCTTAGCTTATGGACACTTAAATGAGTTCAACTCCTTCTTCAGCCAGTTGACATCTCAGGGTTTTAGTGAGTTTGACGATGAACTCAAGTCTATATTCCTATTATGATCTCTACCCAGTTCATGGGACATATTTTGCACACCCATTAGCAATTCAACTCCGAATGGCAAGTTAGTGCTCAATGATGTCACAAATACGTTGTTCACTGAAGAGAATCACCATAAATCTCTTGAAGGTGCTAGTCATGGAGATGCATGTATGGTTGACATTTCAATAAAGCAAGGAGACTGTGACAAGAACAAGAACAAACGCAAAAGTAGAGAGAAAAATCCTCATAGTCCGAGCAAAAATAGGAACTCTAGTAGAGAACGCAGTGCCAAAAATGTCGAGTGTTACCGTTGCCACAAAAAGGGCCATTACAAAAATGATTATCGCAATGTCATAAGAGAGCAAAAAAACATGCAAAAAGATAATTTTGGCAAAGGAAAAAGTACTGTAAAGATCGAGGAGATCAACGTGGTTGAGTCTCCCATACCTACCACTATGGTAGAGAATGCTCTTCCTTCAGAGATGAGTGTTATGCCATCAGTGATTTATGTAGAGGTGGCATCAAATCCCTCATATGTTCTCATTTTCACTTTGGATCTCACTCTAGATGCTTTGGTTGCATAGGATGAGGATTATGTGCATAATTGGATTCCAGATTCTGGCACAAGTTTTTATGTCACACCACATAGAGTTCATGTAGGGCATAGTCAAGCTTGGTGATTCCTATGAGCTTGAAATTATTGGCATTGGTAATGTGAAGCTTCAGATGCATAACAACACTACTTTGTATTGCAGAATGTCAGACATATATCCAAGCTTACAAAGAGCTTGCTTTCTATAGGGAAATTGGACGACCTTGGTTACTTTACAATATTTGATAATCGTTCTTGGCTAATCCGCAAGAACAACCTTGTCATGATGATAGATCGTAAAAATAAATCCATGTACTCTATGTTTGTATTGAGTGTCGACAAACACTCTATTTATGTTGCCGAGCTGCCATCTACTGAGTTGTGGCATAGCCGGCTAGGGAATATTAGCCAGAAGGGAATGAAAACACTTCAACATTTTGGCTACGTACCTGTGTTAGATTACATGGATTTTCCATTGTGTGAGCATTGTCTATACGGAAAACAGACTAGGTTGACATCTTCACCATTGAACAAGAAACTAGGTGAACCCCTAGACTTAGAGCACAATGATTTGTGTGGCCCAATGCCACATAAGATTCTAGGGGGGGCAAACTTCTTTCTTATGCTCATAGATGATTCTACCAGAAAGGTGTGGGTGTATCTCCTTAAGCATAAGGAAGAAGTCTTTCTACATTCCAAAAATTCCTCGCCATCGTTGAGAACCATGTAAGGTATTCAAGCCCGAGTTTGGCTAATTTGTCATACTCGTGGGCACATGCCCTTATGGCATGCAGATAAGCATGCAATTATAGTTCAAGTTTGCATGGCAAGCTATACAATCGATCAATAAAAATCATAGCTTTATTTTCTCTCTGAGTATCGAGTCTCTCTCTCTCTCTCTCTCTCTCTCTCTCTCTCTCTCTCTCTCTCTCTCTCTCTCTCTCTCTCTCGTTCTCTGCAAGCCAAGCTCTTTTGCAGACCTCCTCCACGCCATGGCATCTTCAAGGTGGCACCCACCATACCCGTTTCCAACCTAACACCTGGTATCGAGCCAAGTTGGCTAGGGTGCTGCAGAAGAGGTTACTCAGTAGCTACATCTACCTTCTTCTCTAACAACATTTACAACAGCTTGGGCTTGTCAGAGTCAAGAGGAGATCTCATCCTTGGCCAAAGCTCATTTCCTTTTCTTCCCTTTTCGTCCTCCTCTTTGTTTGCCTCAAACTGGAACTCAAGTCGGCTCACAGCAGGCCGGATGCGAGCTCGAGGAGATTGCATGCCCATCAGAGCCTAGGAAGGCCAAGCAACGAAGCGCTATAGCAGGAGGTCGACATTTGTAGCATCTCAGAACGTAGGCGCTTCCTTACAGAGATAGCGCTGAACTACATTGACAAGCCGCAACAAGACAAGGAGGGTAGAGCATGGTGCAAATTATAGGTCGCTGCAGAAATCACTCGACGTTATTTTCACACTAATATTAAAACAATTTACACTATATTTTGAGCCTTGACCTTGTTCAAGAGGATCTTCACATGCAACGGTGACTCCAAGAGGTATTGGAGATGGTACGAATGAAGCCCCAGATATTGCTCCTCCAAAGAAAGAAGAAGAAGGAACTACATTGCATCGGAATTTTTACTGTTTTTGGTGTAATACTATATTGCCACCGAGCTAAGTGGAATTAAGTTCAAAAAAATTCCGAGTTTGAAGTATTTGAAAGAAAGAAAATATTTGATTTTGGATCTATGCAACGCTCGAATCCTCTTGATGATGCTGACATTATGCACAAACGTTTTGGAGTAAAGCTCAATGCAACCAAATGCATGAAAGATAGCAGGAGAGACAAATATGGACGCTCCCTGGAGAATAGATTTTGCTTCTCGCTTAAAGTGGTCAAAGTAGTATCAAACTTGGTATATCGACATTAATTTCAAAGCAATTGTTATATGTTTAGTATCATAGATTTGTTTTGTCAGTCCATCGTTAATTATCTTCCAAAATCCTTTTTCGCTTAGGTTACTGCCATGATAAAAATTTGTATGGGTTAGACACTGCCACACATGCAAAGTGGTAAGACCTCCCAAAAATACCACTTTTTGTTCTCAGCCCATTTTTTGTCCCGCTTCTCATGAGGTTATTGGGTAGACCTTAAACCCAAGGTTTTGCAGTGAACCAAAAACTCCATTTATTGGTAGCTAATTTTTGAACTACACCCTATTTGTTCAAGGGGGGTTCTACTATCATAGCACCAGGTTATGGGTACACCAGAAATCCTTGGTTGTGAAAGAACCTAAAACTCACAATTGATGAGTACACCAAAAACTCGAGGTATCATGAGAGTGCTCTATCTAGTTCGGGCTTGAGGGGGGGATTGTTAGGTATCCAAGCTCGAGTTCGGCTAATTTGTCATACTCGTGGGCACATGCCCTTATGGCATGCAGATAAGCATGCAATTACAGTTCATGTTTGCATGGCAAGCTATATATGTAAGGTTATTTTTACACAATCTATCAATACAAATCATAGTGTTATTTTCTCTCTGAGTATCGAGTCTCTCTCTCTCTCTCTCTCTCTCTCTCTCTCATTCTTTGCAAGCTGAGATCTTCTGCAGACCTCCTCCACGCCATGGCATCTTCAAGGTGGCACCATAACGGCTATGGTGGCACCCACCATAGCCGTTCCCAACCTAACAAACCAATTGGGAAAATGTTCAAAGCTTTTTGCACGGACAATGGTGGAGAATATTTCTCCACAATGTTCAAGGATTTTTGCAATCGAAGACGCATTCGTAGATAATTTACTGCTCCATACAAACATGCTCAAAATGCAATAGCTAAAAGAATGAATAACACGATTCAAGAGCGAGTTATCTCTATGATTTCTATGGCAAAACTTACTCCAGAGTTTTGGGGAGAAGTTGTTTTGATAGCAGTGCACATTATCAATAGGTCACCTAACTCTCCTTCTAATTTCAAGATTCCATAGGAATTGAGGACTAGGAAAACGCCAAGCTATGAGCATTTACTTGTGTTTGGATGTGAGGCATATGCACATGCGCTTTAAGAACTTTGTCGCAAGTTAGATCCTAGGTCACACAAATGCATTTTTATTGGCTATGGTGCAGATGGAGAGATGGGATATCGTCTCTGACACCCAAAATCCCGCAAAGTCACTCACAACTCACATGTCATTTTCAATGAGTCAAAGATGCACAAGAAGCCCATTAAAGATACTATTATTGCTCCAGAGAGACTAGAGTCTAGCAGTTAGGCACCGAGATGCTATGCAAGAGTATCACGTTGAGCCACGTATACACCACGTTTACACCACGTTTTGGTCACTGACGGTGGAGAGCCAACCTGCTACAAAGAAGCTATATAGATGGATGCTAGTGTTAAGTGGGGGTAGGCTATGCAATCAGAATACAATTTCATTGTAGCTAATGAGACATGGGATTTGGTTGAACTACCACATGGAAAACATGTTTTACTTGTATGTGGGTATACAAGAAGAAGTATAATTGTAAGATCTCGAGCCTAGGTACAAGACTTGTTTAGTTGCCAAGGGTTTCAAGCATAAAAAAGGTGTGGATTTTGATGATATTTTCTATCCAGTAGTCAAGATGACTACACTTTGCATCGTGCTTGGCTTGGTTGCTATCCAGGACATGGAACTTGTCCAAATGGAAGTGAAAACAACATGTATTTCTTCACGGGGATCTAGATGAAGATGTCTACATGAAACAGCCAGAGGGTTTTGTATGTGAAACTAAAAAGCCAACGAGGGAAGAATTGATTAGTAGACTTAAAAAGGCACTCTATGGCCTCAAGCAAGGTTCAAGGCAGTGGTACCAAAAGTTTGACAAATTCATGCAGTCTCAGGGTTACATAAGGAGTCAAGATGATTATTGCTTATACACTAGAAAGTTGAATGATGGTTCTTTAATCATCTTGATCTTGTATGTAGATGATATGCTTATCACAGGGAAATTAATTGCTGAGATCAATCAGTTGAAAAAAATGCTAAGCACTCAGTTTTCCATGAAAGACTTGGGAAATGCCAATCACTTTAGAGATATGCAGCATGGAATTCTGGAATTGTCTCAAGAAAAGTACATCCACAAGGGCTTGCAATGTTTAAGTATGTAGGGAGGAAAGTCATTGAGTAACCCAATGCAAGAATACTTAAAACTTAGCAAGGAAGATTTTCCCAAGACAGATGCTGAGAAAGAGGAAATGGCAAAGTGCCATATTCTTCAACAGTTGGCAGTTTGATGTACGCCATGGTAGCCACAAGACCAAACATTACACATGTAGTGGGAGTGGTTAGTAGGTACATATCAAACCCTAGCAAGAAGAATTGGAAAGGAGTTAAAAAAATCCTAAAATACACGAAGGGTACAACCAGCAAGTGTTTACACTTTGGGAACAACGATGCATCTATTGTGGGTTACGCGGATCCGGATTATGTGTTGTGTGGATAGTAGAAGATCCACATATGGCTATGTGTTCATGTTTGCTGGGGTGGCTATCTCTTGGAGATCGTGTCTCCAAGATTGTACGTCTTTATCTACCACTGAGGCAGAGTATGTTGTTGCATCTGACACAAGCAAGGAAGCCATATGGTTAGCTCATCTAGTGGAAGATTTGGGCATTTATGAGGTTCTAGTACTGCATTTGTGATAGTCATAGTGCCATTGATTTGGCAAAGAATCAAGTGTTTCACTCAAAGTCAAAACACATAGAGGTTAGATACCATGTCATACGAGATGTATTGGCTAGCAAGTACATTGAGCTTGTCAAGATTCACATTGACGACAACCTCGCAAATGCTCTCACGAAGAGCCTAGCCTTGGAGCAGTTTACACACTGCATAGAGCTTATGGGTGTAAGATGAAGCCTAGGCAATGTTTCATTGACTTCGTATAGACTAACTATACGGATGCCAATATTGGTCACCTTAACCTTCAAGTGGGAGGTTGTTGGGGTGTAGGCCAGGTGGCCATGGGAACCACCCCTAACTTCACTTTCTCTATAATGAATGTAGGGAGAGAAAGTGAGAGTGAACTTGAGTACTCTCACTTTCTACTCCACTAACCCAAGCAGTTGTCTATGCTTCTCCTTCTTCCCCAATTCCCGCTCACAGACTCTCCCTTGCTAGTGCACCTACATACCTATGCACACACGCATCCACACACTTGCACTTTATAACATAGTGCAAGTACATTGTGCAAGGATACTTTAAAGAGAAGAAAACAATAAAGGAAAAATTAAGGAGAAGAGAAACACAAATGTGCCAATTAGAAGTCGACCACCTCTTTTATATGGACACAAAATGTCTTTTTACTTTCCACCTTCATCGGTCTTTTTAGTGAGATTGGGGAGACCTAATTACTCTAATAATAATTGATGTACGCCATTAGAACAAAAGATATGACTACACAATTCAAATTTGAACCCATCACCATTGCATTATGGATTTAGCCACTCACTCATATGTTAAACAATAAAACCATACAATGTGATCATAATAAGCATATTAATCCTCACTGCACCAACAATTAAACCAAATCCATATTAAAATAACAACAATATCCAAATGCACACCATCATTTGCATAGAAGATATGGCTGCACAATCTAGATTTGAAGCCGTCGCCAATGTGTTTTACATATGGCCACTCATTGAGTTATTAAACAACAATGTCATACCATGTGATCATAATAATCATATCAATCCTCAATACACCATCAAGAAAACCAAATCTCAATAAACACTTTACAGATTTTCATATATTCATTTCCATTACATACATGGGGTTAAAAGACAACCATCCTCACTTGCCATCAAAACCACACTAATGGCAGTGGTGTCTAGTTGCTTGTAGTATGCCTTGTATTTGGCGTTTCCTATATCAAAGAACCTAACCATTGGGTGCGTTTCCTCAATTGCCAAATTTTCACTTGTGATGCCCAAATTGGTGAATCTAGTTGTGGTTGTGCTACCACATTGAATAATCTGCACTAGCACTACATAAACATATGAATCACTAAAAGTGGATCATTGTGCTAGATTAGTATTAGTATTGAATAAACGTGTGAATCTGTAGTGAAAGTGGATTGTTGCCTAGATCATCGTATATGTGACCTTAGGTGAGTGATAAGCAAGTATCAAGTGGTGGTAGTGTGGACTTAAAAATGATTCTGATATCCGGTGGCATTCTTTCAAAAAATGATTTTTAAAATATTACCAAATACCTTTTTGTGAGTGCATGATGCGGGAGCGTGCTCATGCGTGTCCGTGTGTGGCAAGGAAGGAGATAAGAAGAGGGAGATACTTTCTTAGTGGAGTCCAATAGTGAGAAATATCTTAGTGATGGGCCTTTTTATTTAGATAAAGAAGAATAGAGTTAACAGATGGGTTAATGGTTGTCTGGCCAACTAGCTGTAACGCTAACAACCTCCCACTTAATGAAACTATGTTCAAAACATGTACAAGTGTGAAGCATGACAATGGCTTCACCCCATATCCATCAACCCTATGCAATGTGCAAATTGCTCCATGGCTAAGTTCTTCACTCAAGGGGTTCACCTCTTAGACATCTAAGTTACCATGTGAGTTCAAATGAATGGGTTTTTTAATTGCCGAAATTTCAAAATTTTAACAGATTATATTAACAAAAGGGGTTTTTTAATTGATTTTAGAGAAAAACCCATAATTTTTTGAAGAAAAAAGGGTCATTTTATTACCTTAAGCATGTAAGTAAAGGGGTTTTTTAGATATCCTTTGTACGCATGTTAAATGAATAGTTTCTTAAAGTGCACCCCTTTTGAGGCTCTTTATTAGAGCATCCGCATTGTTGTCACCTGTATGGAATTTGACAAGCTCGATCCAATTATCTACCAATACATGCCAAATGAAGTGATACATCATCTCTATGTTTCCTTTTGAAATGAAATGTGAGATTAATTGCCAAGGCAATAGCACTCTGACTATCAGAATACAACACTAATATATATTGACTCTTGTCCAAATTTCTCAGTAAATGTGCAAACCATAAAGCCTCCTTGCTGGCCTTTGATGTTCCAACATACTCAGCCTTTGTAGTGAAAAAGGACATGAGATCTTGGAGACATGATAGCTCCTCTAGCAAATATGAAAACATAGTCATATGTAGACCTCCTGATGTCTAAATTCCATACATAATCCACATATACCAATGATGGACACATCATTATTTCTAAAGGGTAACACTTGCTTATTCTACCTTTCAAATACATGAGAATATCCTTCAGTGCTTCTCAATGTTTCTTGCCATGGTTAGCATTGTAACAATTCAACACTCCCACTGCAAATGCAATGTCTATGCTTATAGCCACCATCATGTACAAAATTGACAAAAACTAGAGCATGTAATGGTTTTCCTTTCCTTTTGTCTTATATGGCCTACTGAGCTACGCCACAACTCAATAAACAAAAGCTTGGCTATATAAATAAATTTGTCTTTTACAAAAGACACTTTCATGGAGTACAAAGTACCATGTTTTTGACCTTCGAGAACTACAAGACTTTCTTTCTTGACAATCCATGAACTGTTCCTGAACATAGTGGTGTATCCCAAGTCATCTAGCTATCCAATAGAGATTAAATTCTTAGCTAACTCACAAACATGAACATTCTTTAGCATGCCACTTGGGAGTACCAACTTCATGTCTTCAATTCCAACGATCTTAAGTGCATAAAAATCACCCACTTTGATTATACCCTAATAGGCCTTCACATAAGAGAGAAAAAACTCTCTATGCAACATAACATGGAAACTTGCACCATAATCTATAATCCAACGTTGTGCATAGCTGGCATTTTGTGGGACAAGTTTGCGTGACAAGGGCATTTGCAATGAAATATGAGGTGAAAACCAAGATGCCTGAGGTATGAGTCATCTGAAAAACATCGTGAGTCTTAAGTGACACTAAAAAATTGATTTCTTCAAGCTTATCCTTGCCCTTTGCACTACTATCAGACTACTTAGTCCCGTGAAACTTCTGGTCTCTTTGTGCTAGACAACAATTATTTTTTAGGTACTCTTTCTTGGCAATATAGAACTCAACATTATGCATGGAACCACCAAAGCCATTGAAATCCTTAGACTTGGCATGATCATGAGTGATATCTCTCTCTTTGCAAGATTGTGAAACATAAGGGTCACCACTCTTGGTAGGCTCAAATTTTTTTCTATGAATCTTCTCAATGAGAAAACTATCAATTCCATCATCGTAGGATTTTTTTTAAAAAAAAAGGTACAAAGTTACTTATGACTGTGTAGAAAGTATCCCATGAGAAAGACAGAGAACATAACAAGAAGATCGACTAAATCACTTCAACAAAATTTGAGTCCTTGTGACACCTCAATGAGAAAACTATCAATTCCATCATCGTAGAAAAACTTTCTTTAGGTACAAAGTTACTTATGGTTGTGCAGAAAGTATCCCATGAGAAATATAGACTACATATCAAGAAGATAGAATAAATCTCTTCAACAAAATTTGAGTCCTTGTGACGTCGATTGAAGATAGCATTGAGCTCATTCAAGTTTCAAGAAATGGTGCTACCATCTTTTATAAAAATCTCAAACAACTTCTTCATTACTTGCACTCTTGCTCTCATATGTACTACACGACTTTGCCATAAGGCACAAGAAGTAGCTTCACCAACTATAGTGTCATCATAATTTGATTATGATGAATCTTAGACTTTACCATGGCCTTTCTCTCTCTAGAGAAAGCACATGCAAAAGACAATGAGGCATGCAAAGAAGTGCAATCATAGCTAAAAAAGCGCCAAAAGATGAATGTCACATTTTAAGTGCATCAAAAACTCTTATAAAGTCTCGCAAGAACTCTACGAGACCCAAAATGGGAAAAAGCAGCTTATGGTGGGTGGGAATTAGAGGCAAAGTAAGTAGAAGAGCAAGAGGTGCATGAGAGCTTAGATATAACTCCTCAAAGTTTCCCAAAAGAGTCTAAATCTTTGTGTGCCATACTCCCATTCTTTGGACTCATCCACCTCCTCTTAGAAGCTCAAAGTTTTTAAAAGAGTTTAAACCTCCATGTAGCAGTGAGACTCTTCTACCTACTCTTCAAAAATCAAAGTTTCCAAAAGATTCTAAACCTCCATGTGCCATACTCCCATGCTTTGGACTCTTCCACCTCCTCCTAAAACTTAAAGTTGTTATTTCTAAAAAGGGAGGGGAAAAAGTAGCTTTTAGAAAATCATGCATAACGATTCTTATGAGAAACATTAGTTTCCTTCCTTTGCCTCACCCCAAATTTGACCACCCCCTTCCCTTATTTTTCAGTTTAGAGGGCTAGCTATTGGAAGCCTACCTATAACTTATACGGTTATGTAGCCTTTGAAAAAAGCCCCCCTCACTTGCACTTACGTGGTACGGTAAGTTCTCCATAACGATCCCTTAGGTTCCTACTTCAGTAGAATTGACCTTAAAAATGGCTACCATCAAATAAGGATTGAACCTAATGACATATACAAGACTGTATTTTGTGGTTGTATGAATACCTTGTAATGCAACCTTTAATAGATTGATAGAAAGAATCTTTTGAAAGCATAGAGCATGCACGTAGTATTCTTTGATGATATAATCATCTACTCTAGGACTTTGAAAGAACACAAGGAGAACTTAAAGGTAGTATTTGAAAAATTGTGTGCTAACAAGATATATAAATATGGTAAGAAAAGTGATTTTTTTTCTCAATGAGATAAATGAGATAAGATACTTGGGTCATGTTACATCTAATATATTGCAAAACCCTTTTTGGCTTTCTAAAAGAAGCCTTCGGGGAGAGTAAGGTTAAGGTATACTTTCAATATTTTTTTACTGATAATTGAGACTTACCTTAAATGTTATTCCAATTTTAAAATAGTAAATGGATCTTTTTATTTCACCTTTCATTTCACATCCTGCATGTCTTGACTTTTCTTGCATTCTATTGTTTTAGAATGTTAAAGTGAAGCTTTACCTTGCGTAATTCTAGGAAATTCTATACACACACACACACACACACACACACACACACACACACACACACACACACACATTGGTAAGTTATTTTTATTTTACATTTCATTTCACAGCTTCACATGGCTTGACTTTTCTTGCATTCTAAAAATTAATTCTAGTCAATATTCGAGAAAGTCTCTTTTATTAATCAGTCGTCGGCCGAGTTTTCTCCTCACAAAGAAGTGAATTGGAAATACTAGCATAAATTTAAAATTTACAAGATTTTTGAACTATTTTCTCACCCATTTCATCGTTTTTCTTGCCTTTACCATGGTTTGCAACCGGCTAGTCTCGATTTTCAATCGGCTCAAAGCTAAATTGAGGCAATCCTTTCCCAAACATTGATCCCAATTAAACTCAACCTAATGACTTTATCCCTTTCTTATTTTTTTAGAAAGCCATCATGACCCTTTTACTTGTTTTATTAGAATTTACCTCTAATTCTGAGGTTTCATAGTTCATATAAGGGGATCTACAAAGACTCTCTAAAATTTTAGATGTTTCTACTAGTATTTTTGGAACTACTGTGCAGCACATACATACATATATATATATATATATATATATATATATATATATATATATATATATATATGTATGTATGTATGTATGTATGTATGTATGTATAAGTGTATGTGTGTGTATATATATGTATGTATATATGTATGTATGTATGTATGTATGTATGTATGTGTGTGTGTGTGTGTGTGTATATATATATATATATATATATATATATATATATATATATATATATATATATATATATATATATATATATATATATAATTAAATTAACCAAAATAATTAAATAAAAAATAAAACCAATCTTTAAAAAAACCCTACTTGACCGGTTGCTTGATCAGGCTGAAGATAAATTTTGAGCACTACCTCTAGCGTGGCGGAGGTAGGTGCTTTGCCATCATGGCATCTAGGCCACCGTCACTACAAGAGCCCGCTTGAATTTCGACGTCAAATTATCGGCGTCAATGGCGAGCGTCAGTATATGTGTAGGTAAATCTGGAGGGAGATCAACTTGTAAAAAAATTTAATTTTTGAATCTCCAACGCTTGTACCGGCGGCAGGTATTCCAGTGCCTGTACCGCGGTAGATCTTCCGACGCCTGTACCGGCACCTATTCCGACGTCTTTATCGACCTCTACACCGCTGACGGACCCTACAAAAAACAAAGCTGCGTGTCTTTCCCTGCCCATTTCTTTCATTCTCCACCTCTTCTCTTGCCCTCCTCCTCCTCACCTGCGTGCAGATCTGTTGCCCAACGAGTTGCTGGTGGTGAGATTCTTGGTTGTGGACTACTCCCCAACATCAAGGTGAGATTCTTTTCAAGTTTGCTTGTAGGTTTGTGTGTATGTGTGTCTAATATAGTGTGTGGGTGTGTGTGTGTGTGTGTGTGTGTGTGTGTGTGTGCATTTTTGCAAGTTTGAAGACGTTTTTAAAACCCTTTCTTGCTCAAATAGGGCGCATGTGAATGCTCGAAAGTTTTATGTATTTTTATTTAATTTAAAATTATATTGTATACTGACAAAATAGAATTTCATTCATTAGGCTTTCAATGCTTTAAATTTTTATGCAATTTTGTTTTGAAATTATGCTTTGGGAAAACTTTGTTTTAAATTAAGCTTTTGTTGGAATTAGGGTTGCAGAGAAACGCACACAGCTTGGAGAAGACGAAGGAAGCTCAAGACAGACAATTGAGAGTATATTACTTAGTGCAATCGAAAGATAGATAGCCCTAGAGTGATGGGCGTATATATCAAGGCACGGGGGAAAAAACCTCCTAAAGAGGGAAAAAATGCCACGGCGGTCCTAGTGAGTTCATACACATCACTACCACATGTATATGATAACAAATCCCCCCTGGAGTGATGCGGTGAACAAGAGCTGGCACATGAGTAAAGGGAAGTGCCATGCCCCGAGGACATGATCAGTCCGCAAAGGGGAGTAAGCCCAAAGCTTTGCTGAAAGCTTCAAGCTTCTCACGAGACAATGCCTTTGTGAAAAGTTCTGCAAGGTTGTCCTGTGTTGGCACATAAGCCAAGCCGATCTCTCTTGCTGAGAGCCTCTCCCTGACATAGTGGTAATGCACCTCAATGTGCTTTGTGCGAGCATGAAAAACTGGGTTCTTCGCAACTGCCAATGCGCTCTGACTGTCAGTGTAGATAGTGTTTGCAGTGTCCTATCCAACACCCAAATTAGCCATAAGGCGTCTAAGCTATACACACTCAACCGTAGCTGTGAAGACTGCCCTGTACTGAGCCTCACAACTTTGAAGTGGCCACAACAGGTTTCTTCTTGCTCAACCATGATATACATGAACTGCCAAGCATGAAACAAAAACCACTTATGGACACTCGGGTGTCAAAACAACCAGCCCAATTTGAGTCCGAAAAAGCATGTAAGTCTGGCGGCAATGATCCCCCCTTGGGATAAAACAAGCCAAGATGTAAAGTGCCACTAAGGTAGCGAAAAATCCTCTTGACAGCCTGCCAATGCTTAGACCCTGGGCTATGCATAAATCTGCTGGCCTGTGAGACTGCAAACTGAATATCCAGCCTCGTGTTGCATACATAAATGAGGCAGCCAACATCAGTTTCGTAAAGAGTGACATCAGCATGATCGCCATCATCATGTAGACTCAACTTCAAACCTGTTTCCATGGGAGCGGCAATAGGTTTGCAATCCTCAAGTTCAAACTTACATAGCAATGTCTCTATGTAACCTTTCTTACATAAGGCAATACCACCATCACACTGCTTAAACTGTATACCCAAGTAATGATGCAACAGCCCCAAATCTTTCATCTTGAAAGTAGTAGTCAAATCAGCCTTGAATTCAACAATATGTCTCTCATTTGGTCTAGTGATCATCAAATCATCTACATAAAGAACCACAACGAGAAGTACATCACCCTCATTACATACAATGTGCTTTCTGTTGGACTGTTATGAAAGCCTCGTTTGACCAAATGAGTGTCAACTTTCTCATACCAAGCATGAGGAGATTGCTTCAACCCATACGGAGCCTTCTTACATCTGCACACTTTGTTCTCTTGTCCTTTTATGACAAAACCGCGAGGCTGCGTTACATAAACTTCCTCAAATATGTCACCATTCAAGAAAGCAGTAACAATGTCTGATTGATGTACATCCCAACGAAAATGAGCTGCCAATGCACAGTAGTCATACGACATGTGGGAGAAAAAGTCTCTTCATAATCTATGCCTTTTTGCTGTGCAGAAGTCTTTGCAACAAGTCGAGCCTTATGGCGATCAATCTCACCATCCAGCTTGCATTTCAACTTGTAAACCCACTTCGTACCAATGGCCTTTTTGCCAGGAGGCAAATCACATAAAGTCCATGTGTCATTTTCTATAAGTGCATCATATTCTGATTGCATGGCAGCCATCCAATTTTCTGAATTTTGTGCTTCATCAAAAGACAGAGGTTCCTCAACATCATGTAAGCTAGACACAGCCAAAGCATAACAAACTGATGCATAAGATGCATGGCGAGAGCCTGAACGAGTATGACTAGACAAAGGTGCATCCAATTTACTGTCACACAATGTATGCACCAACCATTTTGGCGTACCTCTAGCCTGCTCATTTTCAGCCCTTTCCTCATCAAGTACATCTGCATCAGTAATAGGCTGATCTGTAACATTTTCTGAAACCCCCATAGGCTGTACATTTACCTCATTGGAATTTACATTCAAACTTCCACCACTAAAAAAAGGAAACAAAGTGTCATAAATGTCTTGTGAGCTTACATTACTGTCTCTAGTACATGACAACAAGGGCTGAACAGAATCTTCCACAAACACTACATCCCGTGAAACCAATATACACTTTGTTTGCGGATGATACAACGTGTTGCTTTCAACACTATAACCAACAAAACTACATTTGACATCCTTATCATCCAATTTTCTGTGCTGTGTTTGTGGCACCAAAGCCTATGCCAAACAACCAAAACCGCGCATGTGCTCAATAGAAGGCTTTCTATCATGCCATGCTTCATATGGAGAAATAGACTGTAAAGCTTTCGTAGGACACTTTTTTAGTACATAAGTGGCCCACAAGATGGCCTCAAGCCAAAAGAATGCGGCAAAGCTTGACTTTTGACCATACATAGTTCCATTTCCGTAAGTGACTATTTTTCCTCTCAGCAACACCATTTTGTTGAGGTGTATAAGGCATTGTACATTGGTGTTTTATCCCATGACTAGCCAGAAATGGATTAAATTCATGAGACATATACTCCCTCCCTTGATCGGAACGGAGGGTGTCCATAGTACATTTCGATACATTTTCAGCCATAGCCAGAAATTGTTTGAAGCACATAAAAACTTCAGACTTCGTTTTAAGAGGAAATACCCATGCATGCCTGGAGGAATCATCAATGAAAGTCACGAAGTACAGGTAATTGCCCAAGGACGGAGTTTGCATGGGCCCACAAACATCACTATGCACAAGTTGCAACCTGCATGTGGCCCTAACTGAACCATCCTTTGGAAACTTAGAACGCTGCATGTTACCCAAAATACAACCTTCACAAACATGTTTGACAGGTTCTTCAAGAGGTGGCAAAGAAGCAACCATATCAGATTTCTGCAAACGCAGCAAACTAGCAAAATTTAGATAACCAAAACGTGCATGCCAAAGTTTTGCATCTGAAATAGCCTTGAATCAGCAACTGCATTTGCAAAATTTTGTCCACACTTGTCATACAAAGTGAGATTATACAACCCACGACACAAAAGGCCAGATGCAACAAATTCATCACCAAAACTGAGATCATGAAGTGTACATCTGTCATCCACAAATTTGACTACAAGTCCAAGTCTAGCAAGTGCAGATATAGACAGAAGATTCTTCTTGATCCCAGGTACATAAAGTGCATTAACAAGTGTAAAAGAACTGCCATTTGCAGCAGTAAGCACAATCTTTCCAACTCCCTAAACCGGATAAGAGGCATTTTTGGCACAAGTGACTAAATTCCCATGAGGGACAGACTCGAGAGAGGTAAACAATTCACGATCTGAGTTAATGTGCTTTGTAGCACCACTGTCGAAATACCACACATGTGAATCTGCAGCAACTGACAAGCATGCATCATGGACATCAGGATTGTAATTGCACTCTACGCTAAAAGCCCATTCTGCATCAACATCAGCATCACAGTCTCCTTTCACAGAAGACTCAACAATGGTTGCATTGGTAGTGGAATCACCCTCTTTCTTCTTAGCCTCTTTGGCCTTCAACTTAGGACACTGCTTGATCAAGTGATCATTAGCTTTACAATAATGGCAACGCATCTTCTTTTTACCCTTATCACCAAAATTGCCAGTTAAAGTGCTGCCAGCAAAAGCATTGGGAACAGAAGTTTTGCCACTCGCAGCAGAACCATAAGAAGTGGCTGCATTGCTGTTACCACCCTTTCTTTGAAAAGCAATAAAAGCCTGTTCAACTGCACGCTGTCTAGTCCTTTTTTTTTGGAAAGTGACTCTTGCAACAGTAATGCGCATAATGCATCAAACTTGACAACTTCAGGATTTCCTTGGGTCATAAGTCTCCAAGTAATAGCAAAAAGTCTGTTAAGAATCTGGTAAGGCATCAACAACAGTCTGCACAAGGGAAGTGTCTGAAATGACTTCACCTGCAGAAATAAGTTGCTCATTGATATCCTTGACACCAGCAAGGAAAGTGTCCATATCATCTTCCTCATGCATATTCTTCGATTCCAGCTCTTTACGCAGCAAAGCAATTTTAGCCTCATTGCAACTTGCATAAAGACCAACCAAAATATCCCAAGCCTGTTTTGCAGATTTTACTGAACGAATGTGAGGAACAATGGTGCGCTTCATAGACAACACAATCAATGCATGAGCCTGTGTATCCTTTACATCCCAACGAGATGCATGAGCTTGCGTATCCTTTACATCCCAAGGAGATTGTTACGCCGTAGGCAAAACAACTCTAATATCATCAATTCTTGCAGCAAGACCTGCAACATCCTCAACATTGCCCGTATCCTCAGAACCAGGACGTACATCAATGCCCTGCACAATATTCTGGATGCCCTTTGACACAAGAACATGTTACATCATGTAAGCCAACATAGGGTAATTGTCCCTATCCAACCTGTCCTAAGCAGCAAACATCTTGAACACATTTGTGTTGTTGTCAGCCATGGTAAATGTTGCACCTGATGTGAAAATTGCCTGTAAAGAGGAGAAATGAAGCAGAACAACACGTGCTATATAGCACAAATTGTAGAAGACTATAAGGCACCTGTTATGCAAAGAACAACACTGATAGAAATTCTGCACAAAATGACAAAATAGCCTGTGCAGTACTGCCTATAGTGGAAACGGAGGCTGAAATGAGCCCGAATTAGAAATCCGAGCAGATTTAGCTCTACGAGCATTCCCAAAATTTTTGTCAACTTGCGAGCGCTTGCCAAAGCTCACTAAAATCGGAGAAAGTGAGCAGGTGTGTGCTGGACTTGCTGGTGACTAAGCCCGAGAGGACGACACCTGCTCTGATACCAATTGTTGGAATTAGGGTTGCAGAGAAACACACACAGCTTGGAGAAGATGAAGGAAGCTCAAGACACACAACTGAGAGTGTATTACTTAGTGTGCAATGAAAATATAGATAGCCCTAGAGTGATGGGCGTATATATCAATGCACTGGGAAAAAAAACCTCCTAAAGAGGGAAAAAATGCCCCGGCGGTCCTAGTGTGTTCACACACATCACTACCAGATGTGTATGGTAACAGCTTTGGGGTAATTTTATTTTTAAATTATGCTATGGAAAAATTTTGTTTTGAAATTACGCTATGGGGAAATTTTGTTTTGAAATTATGCTTTGTTTTCAATTTACTCTACCATCTCATCATCATCAATGAGATTGATGAGGTTTAGGTTTAGGTTATAGGTTAGGTTAGGGTATAGGTCATATGTTAGGTTATAGGTTAGGTTATACGTTAGGCTAGGTTAGGTTAGATTAAGTTTAGGTTATAGGCTAGGTTAGAGCTAGGGGCAAATAGTGGAAAAAACGCAAACGAACTTCAAAAATGACTCGTGTACTTCAAAAAACGCGAACGAACTTTGGTTAGGTTAGGTTTAGGTTATAGGTTCGATTATGTTATAAGTTAGGTTAGATTAGCTTACAAGTTAGGTTTAGGTTATAGGTTAGGTTAGGTTATAGGTTGGGTTAGAGCTAGCAGCAAATAATAGAAAAAACGCAAACGAACTTCGAAAATGATTTGTGTGCTTCAAAAAACACAAACGACCTTTGGTTAGGGTAGGTTATAGGTTAGGTTTAGGTTATAGGTTAGGTTATAGGTTATGTTAGGCTAGGTTTATGTTATAGGTTGACCGTAAAAGGTAAGGTTAGGTTGTACGTAAACTGTTAGGTTAGGTTAGGTTGTATATTAGGTCAGGTTTAGGCTATAGGTTAGGTTATACGTAAAAGGTGAGGTTAGGTTTAGGTTATAGGTTTCAAAAGCGCATTTGGACTTCTAAAGCGCACATAGACTTCAAAAACACCAATATATAGTCATTGACCAATAAAGATGAGATTATTACCCTGTGGTCCTAATCTCTGTGCACCTCTAGACCAAGGTGTGTGGGGATCGGGCATGGCTAGAGAATGTGAAGTTGTTAGAGCTAGTCAGAGGCAATAGATCAAAATCCACAAGTAGATATTGCTCCAACTTCATCCCAGAAAGATGATTTTCAAACGAACATCCATCAACTGAGTCCTCCCAACCAATACCTAATGTGGCATTTCAAGAAGTAGAGATGGAGCAAATGCTAGATGCGTTCTTTGACATAGATCCCATCATTGAAAACATAAAAGACGACAACATTCAAGGAAATATTGCCAACCAAACTCAGCCATCCCGTCCATATCGACGGCATGATAGCAACGATAAAGAGGGCGAGATGATGCAAACTCTTGCACGCATGCCGCTTTACAATGGTGCAAAATTCTCGGTTCTCCATAGTGCTTTGGTAATGCTTAATTTGCAATGTGGTCTGACACCTCCATTATAGAGCTTTTCAGGTAAATACATTGTATCCTAAGCATGATAAAGTATAAATTACAGTTCAATAATTTGATCAAGGGGCTGACTTGTTCATGTAATGACAGGTTGCTCAACGAGCAAATCTTGCAGAAGGGAATCACATGCCCCCTACCCGTCCAATCGCTAAAAAGCTTCTTACTAATTTGGGCTTGGATTATCACAAAATACATGCATGTTCTAATGATTGTATACTTTTTCGCAATGAGTATGCAAATTTGGAACAGTGTCCAATTATGGATCAAACAGGTATAGAGAGGACACACAAGGAAAATTTATCCCTGCAAAGGTCCTTCGACACTTTCCTATCATTCCAAGAATTAATAAAGAGCATGTTCAGGTGCAAGTCTATATCTGCTTTGATGACATGGCACTCAAATATAGATCGACAGATAATGTGATGCGGGTACCTGTTGACTCTCGTGCATGGAAGCACATAGAGGAAAGTTGACCTACATTTAAGAATGAGCCTCGATGTATCCACTTTGGTCTGCCAATGGACGGAGTAAACCCATTTAGATTATAGAGTTCGTCATGGAGCACGTGGCTTATTTATCTGGTTCTTATAATCTTCCTCCATGGCTAGCTATCAAGAAGGGCCATCTGTTGTTGTCACTGATCGTCCCATAAAAGTACAAAGCAAAGAACATGGACGTCTATCTGGAACCACTTATGAAAAAGCTCCAAATCTTATGGACAAGAATCGATGTGGTTGATATGTCCCAACCAATTGGACGAAGGAATGTACATGTGCAAGGCATTCTCATGTGGACCATGCACGATTGGCCACACTTTGGTGAGTGGGCTGGAGAGGGGAGATTTCATGCCAATTAGAATGAAAAGACTTTCTATTTTCCATGAACTCCCGTACTGGAGTGACTTGGTGATTAATCATCTGATCGACCCAATGCACATCTTCAAGAATGTGGGGGAGATCATATGGAAAACCATCACTGGAAAAAGGGAGAGCAAGGCCCAAAGAGGTGACCTGCAGGCCGTGGGTTAAATGCCAGAGATGCGGCCTCAACTTACACCCAATGGAAAGTTTGCTATAGCAAAAGATCCATGGGTTTTGAGTTGTGTATAAGAGCAACAAGTGAATAAGACTATATCTTCATTCAAGACTCCCACTGGGTGCATGCGATGTTTGAAAATGGCTTTTCCGAGAGATGACAATTTTAGTGGTTTTAAGTCCCATGATTGTCACAAATTTTTACAGTTATCTTACCAATTTCCATAAAGGATTGTTGATAGATGACATTACAAGAGCAATCTACAAAATTAGTGAGTTGGTACGCTAGGTTAGTTCAAAAGAGATAAGAGAAGACAACATCGATGCAACATGCTTAAATGCTATTGAAGGAGTGTGCATGGTGGAGAAGTACTTTCCAACAAACATTCTTACGATCCAAATGCATGTACTTGTGCATGTGGTCGATGAAGTTGCAGTTGCTGGGGTAGTCCATAGCAGGTGGATGTTCTTCTTGGAAAGATTTATGAAGACTTTAAAGGGGTTCATTTGTCAAAGGACTCGCCCCGAGGGTAGCATGGACAAAGGATGGCTTGTACAAGATTCTCTTGTCCTCATCAGTGAATTTTTGGGCTCAATTGATCTAGAGATGCCCCGAATGTGGACTACTGAGGTCAACTTCAAGGTGACAGGGGACAAGCCGCAGGGACAAGGCATCATTAGGAAGATGGATATCACAATGAAAGAAAAGGTTATGAGATTTTTCTTTCTCAACTCAGACATCATGCAAAAGTGGCTAGAGAGGTACGAAGGAAAAAAGCAACAACACTTGACAGATCGCCTGCAATTCAAGTTCAACCGTGCCACTAGAAACCTTCCTTTTCTAGATCATCTTCAAAAATTGCCCGACTTTCCAACTGGGCGGTGGTTAGAGGGGACAATATGAGAGGCAAAGAGGAATGGAGTGTTGATTGTTGAAGAGGAAGAGGAGAAGTCAAGGGGTTGCGATTGGCACGTATATTTTCACAACTCTCTTTTCGAGCTTCACATAATAACATTACTTTAATAACTTTGTCTGTTTCAATTTTGTGGATGCAGTATCACAAATATGGAGCTTTGTGGTCGCATGGGAAACACTTCAGAGTGCAACAGATCGATGAACAAAGGGTCACTTTCGATAGTGGTGTTAGAGCAAGCTTCATCCAAGAAAGTAGGAGTCGTGCCAGGGATGAGAACATGAGACTAGCCAACTTGAATACTTTGGCTACATCCAAGATATCTTGAAGATTAGCTTTAGAAAGTTTTGGATATTTTTATCTTTGATGTCAAGTGGTTCAAAGTTATTACCAGCGGCCCTAATGCAACTGTATGCAAAGACAAGAGTGGATTGATTCAAGAGAACTCTAAGTAGGTGTGGAAAGATGCGCAGGATACATTTGTACTGCCACAGTATTGTGAACAAGTTGTGTTCACACTAGATCCACTATGGAGAAAAAATGATGAAAATGATCTGTCTAAACCGCGTAGGCTCTATGTTGTTCAAGTTGCTCCACGGAGCAAGCAAGTGTGTGAAGGATTGGACGTTGAGGTTAAAGAGGTGATTCATGAATAAAGTGTAGGGCGACGGATGATATAAGTTTGGATTTTGAGCTGGAGGTCAGTGGTGAGCATATGCATGAACCTAGAGATGAGGTGTCAAATACTAAAGCTGGTGGAGAGCGACGAAGAAGTAGAGTTTGATGACGAAGATGCAGAAGTAGAGATTGAGATAGATATCTTTGGTGCATCAGATCTCATAGAAGATGAGAGATTAACTAAAGATGTTTGCTTAAAACTCTTTTGTAAAACTCTTTTTATTAGTCTACAATACACTTTAGATTCATTCATTTGTGTTGGTGATTCATTTATTTCTTATTTGTATTGATTAAGCTTTTCTTCTGTAAACTAACGTATTTTGTGGGTGTTATTTGTTTATCCATGGCCGATGACGATGATACATACTCTCCTAGTTTTAGTTTTCATGTCACTCCGGCCGGCATGTCACCCGAGCAGATGGGCTCCTTTTTGACACAGTTCACACCATAGCAAATCATGATGGCACATAACCTTTGGGCAATAGGTTTCTCTAGACCTACTACGGTTTACCCTACGCCTAGGACTAGTGTGGTCCTTGCACAGACCGGCCCCACATCTCAGTCGAGTGTGCCCCCTACGCCTAGGACTAGTGTGTCCCCTACACCGATGGGTGGTTCATCCTCGAGATGAGGTAGGCGTCATTCTGGAGGCAGTGGTTGATGTGGTAGAGGTTCTACGGATGCGTCCACACCACAAAGAGAGTGTCCACAACTCTCTTCAGTAGATAGTTCACCGATTGGCACACCATGTACACCTTGGGGATCACACGAGCATGATTGTAGCAAGGTGTACAAGAGTAGGGATGGGAACGTTGTGGCGGATAGGGTCGGAAAGGCCATGCGATAGAGCATTCGACAGCTCTATACAGTCCAGTTTGGTCACTCTATGATGGAGATTTTGGATAATCTCGACAATGAAAGAAAGAGTTACATTGTCGAGGCCATTCACAGAGAGTACATGCTGACAGAGGGGTACGATCGAGTCTCAAATGGCTAGATTTTGGGCGTGGTGAAGGCCACAATGTCACACCGTCGGTCAGAGGCAAGAGATAGGTACAATGCCGGTAGTCCAAAGCCGGCATGGTTGGATACAGAGGAGTGGGCGGCGATTGCACTAGGGACACAAGACAATCTTGAAAGATTTTAGCAGCAGAGAGATGCAGCCAGAGTATGTTTGGAGTTTGGTGGAGCGTCACATCTTGGGAGTGGAGGCCACGACACACTTCGACATGAGTTTGTAAGTATTAAACGTATGCTTTGCATTGTTGAAAATATATATGTATACGAAGATTTACCTCATGATTAAACCATAATTTTGCAGGAAGTTGCCGTGAAGCACCTTCTGACACACCGAGAGGAGAAGTATGGGTACAAGCATAGACTTATGGCCCTTTTGACCTAGCTACTACAGGAGGAGGGAGAGGACGTCAACTGGGAGGCATTACCATGAGGCTCTTCTTGATACAGTCTTACTCAGTCATCTTGATATAGTCTTCTTGGTACAATCTTTTTTGTAGCTATGGTCTTCTTGATACGGTCTTACTCAGTGATTGTTTGTATGTACAATTTTGTAGTGCTTATGTTTATGGCTTTGCATTCCATTTGCGATTATGATCTGTTTTGTAATTATGGTATGGCACAGAATTTATGGTTATGGTATGGCACAAAGGTTTTGGTCATGGTTTGGCAATCAAGTTATGGTTATGGTTTTACAATGATGGTATGGCAATCATGGTATGGTTAGGGTTTGGCAATCAAGTTATGGTTTTGCAATGATGGTATGGCAATCATGTGATGGTTATGGTTTGGCAATCAGATTATGGTTATGGTTATGGTTTTGCAATGATGGTATCGTTATGGTATGACAAGCAAGTTATGTTGCAGTTTTCGAATCATGTTTTAATTATGGCTATAAAATCTTTATGCTGTTTTGCCTATGGTTTGGAGTTGATGTTATGGTTATGATTTTGAGAACTTGTCATGATTAAGCTCTTGATTTTGTGGTTTTGTTATTTTTATAATTTTGCTATTCTATATACACTCGCTCTTTAGTGTCAACTTGTAGGTGGAGTGCGGTTGCTTGTGCACTCTTCCTTTGGGCAAAGAGGGTTGTTTTTTGTTGCTGTAGTATATGCAACATCAGTTCCCAGGCCTCTCTGCCCAATTTTTTTTTTGCAAGTTTATCGTCGGAACAAAATTCGATACACGCGCCAGTATGGGCCTACAAACAAGCGTCGGTATATGAAAACATTTCCAGCTCATATAATTGCATTTATTCCGGCGCATATAACAACGTGTATTTCGGCGCATATAACAACATGTATTTTGACGGGCTCTACCATTGCATATACTGACGCTACAATACCGACATTTATTACCATCCTCATTCCAAGGCATTTTACTTTTAGAATAAGCTTTGTCTCGTCGGTATCTGCGTCGATTTTTGCGCGACGTGTTATAGTGCGTGGCCTCCCTCAACATGGACCCCTCAACGTCACGCCTCTGTTCCTCCTGTCCTCATAGCGAAAAGCTTGCAACAAAGGACACTACCACCAACGTGGCGAAGGTAGTGCCCTGCCATCATGGCATCTAGGCCACCGTGGCCTCCCCTCAACATGGCCCCCCTCGACGGCACGCCTCTGTTCCTCTTGTCCTTGTCGCAAAAAGCCTGTATTGTAGAGTACTTCAGTTCAGTGTAATTCATGTCATTGCCTTTATCTTTTACCTTTTGCAAACACCCCCCCCCCCCCCCCCCCCCCCCCGCCCCCCCCCGTATATTGTGACACTGAGAAGTGAAGGGATCGACGACATGGGTTATCCGTTAATGACCGTGTTCATTTGAGAAAAAAAAAATTAGGGTTCCATTGCGTCGCAGCTCGTTGAACCCACAACCTCCCCCTCTGCGCAGTCTCAAGCCCTATCCATCCGAGCTAGCGTGCATTGATGCACATCAAGCGAGGCAACGTGTAAAAAACATGCCCCCCTCTTTGTGTGCACACACATACACACACACATTTGTCTTAACTGGTGAAACAAAGTCACAAAAAGGGCTCTCTAAGTAAAAAATTAAAGCATATCTATATACACTAAATGTTTTCAAATTTCCACCATTTTTTCAAAAAAAAAACTTTAAACCTCAATTCCATACATTCGTCTATGATTATTCTGAGTACTAACTAGGGCTATTGGTGCTTGCAATGAGGCACCCCACTTCAAGATGCTGATACAGGCAAAAGAATTCACAATGAGATTGCTAGTCAGGGGCAAGTGAAAGAAACTGAAGATGAAACCACCTCCGTTTTTTGTCTTGAAGGCACGTCTTAGTGAAATAGCAACTCTCCCTCTTCTCGGTTGATTGAATGGACTTCGCTCTTGGGATCTCAGCCAGTCCGTAGCTGGTCCCCCCTTTATAATGCTTTCAAGTGCGGCTTGAAGGGCTCTGCATTTTCTCCAAGGACACACATTGTGCCTCCTCACATGGACTACTTCTACCAACTTGGTCAAGTGTACTTTCATTCGTGGGTACTTCACTAATTTGTGCATTTACACGTGCTCAAACGGGGGCTGGGGGTCAGCTTAGCCTTGGGTCGGTTGAAAAATCAAAACATTCGATTGATGGGAATGGGAGAAGGAGACAATTCGCTTGAAAATTGTAAGAAAATAGAGTTAAATTCCAAAAAATGCCATTCATTTTGGAAATTCTCCTCTTTGAATCTACTCTATAGGGTATTTTGTATGTTTTGTGAAATTGATTTTTCAAGTGTTTTTGGGAAAAGGTAAAAGATAATGGCAATGACATGAATTATATTAATGGGCCCCAATTTTTGTACTGTGCGCTTCAAGCTTTTTGCAGGAGGCCACGGTGGCCTAAATGTCTCTCGACACTATTCGACACGCTATATTGAATGAAGTGCAAGCAATGGGATCCGCGACGTTAAAGTGAAGCTCGTTTCTTGCAAAGTTCTTACGTGGTTCAGTTTATCTTTGTTTACTTTTTTGGTCCGTGTTTAAAGTTCCCCCTTATCCGAGTTCTCTTTATCAATGAGTGGTTTTCCCCAACTAAGGTAATGAATACCGTGTTAGATAGTATAGTGGCTAGATGCCATACTCTGAACGCGCACGCAGTTGGCAGCGAAACAGGTGACTGACGCAGCATCTGCACCAAATAGGTTCCCCTATACAACTACAGACGTGCACCAAAGTTCGCAGACAGCCAGGCATGCGCGCACACAAAAAGAGCCATGCTGTGCTTGTGACATCGTCCACTCCAACCCCCCACACACGCATTCGTCGTGTGTCTTTGAGAGGGTGTCTCGACAGTAGCGCTGCTACTTTTACAGCTGCTATCTCAGTCCTGAGCCTGCAAAGTGCTGGCGACGGTGCATGTGTGCAACACGGCCTGTTCGGCCACCACCTTGATTCCTTCTGAACGAACGTCCGGGGCTCTGCATGTACCAATCACTCGCTCTCTCTCTCTCTTCCTCCGAGCTCCAACATCTAAAGCTGGCTTCGATAACCATTGAATTGGAGCTGGGCCGCCAACCTCAGCACTAATGGAAAGCTAACGCAATAAGCCAAGGTAGTGGGCGGCTCTTTGCAGTTACCAAAGGGGTGGCCACTGGCCAGGTAGAGAAGAGCCAAGCAGGGAACTCTTTTACTCACTTGAGAGTTTTTACTTTGCTAGAGGTGAAGTCACCTGGCAAGCAAGGCCAGCATTCGTACTAATTTCAAGTGCTCCTTGTCCACCCAGATGGAGTTGACAACTCATAAAAAGTGCATCTGATGGACTCCACGGATGTTGAGAAAAGGGCAAGGGCATCTTTGGTGATGCGATGCCCAAAGTGTTTTGTGAACCCTAATTGATTGAAAGGCATTTTCCCATGCTTCAATTTTCTATTGTTGGACTTCCCATAAGCTCATTTTGGTGCCTGTGTTATTTTTGGGATGATCGACACTGGGTTGCATTCTCGACTTTTCAACTTCGTTTTGGACATAAACTTGAAATGCTATGTCAATCGCTATTGGGGCTTCAACATTTGAATTATGCCCCGGCGATGGCTCATCACATTGGAATTTCAACCAAAACATCATCAACAACTCTGCTTTGGCATAAAGGGCAGGTGGAGTGGCTACCAACTTTCATGTATTGACACACTTGAGGTGAAAGGCATGTTTGTATTTGGGAAGAAGTCAAAGAATATCGTGGATGGAAAGATGCAAAAGAGAAAGTGAGGAGGATGACAATGATGGTGTGATCAATGCTCCTCGGCCCCATCCGTTGTCCTATCAGCCACACCCTGGTCTGCACATTGATGCAGATGTTGCTTGTCTTGGTCTACAGACGGACGCATA
>NC_140937.1:152684322-152721822 GCF_014529385.1 Adiantum capillus-veneris
GATTACAATGTACATTCATTGATGTGGGCAAAGAATCTCTAGCAACTTAGAGGACAAGGAGGGGTAGCATGTATGGTTGAGAAGGATTGGAAGATTTTGTATCAATTGTGAAAGATGACAAGTACAAATGTTATGTATGGCTGAAAATTATGACACCAAAAAGAGCACCCACTTTTGTAGCCGGTTGCTACATTCCTCATCATGATTTTCCCTTTTATGCTTGCATGGTGGATAGAGATCATCCATTTTTTGATTTAGAAGAGGAAATTGCTTATTTCAAAGGTGAAGTTGATGTTATTGTATTTGGGGATATGAATACTCGCACAAAAACATTGCAACAATGATAGTCAAGAATTTGATATGCCATACATTTCAAGGGAGTTGGAGGAAGTTCACTTATATGATCGTACTTCAATGGATGAGAAAGAGCCGGATCACTATGGAAAGTTACTTTTACACATGTGTAATAGCATGGGTATGCTCATTGCCAATGGTGTATCTTTGTGGAGTGGAACCAATGGATTTACATGTAGGAGACATAATGGGGACAATGTGATTGACTATATGCTACTCTCCAAAGCCGCCATATATCACATAAAGAGTTTTATGTTTGGCCAATGGACTCCGGAATCCGACCGTCGCACCTTATGTATTGACCTTTCATGTGGAGAAGCAACTAAGCATGATAATCTCAGCCAAAGGAAAGAGAAATCATCACAATGTATGGATTTTAAATGGGCACCAATGTACATTGAAATGGTTGAGAAAAATTATGGCTGACAAAGCTTCAATATGATGCACCATTGGAAACTAAATGGGAAGCTTTCAAGAAAACTATTTGTTCTTGTGCCGAAGAATGCTTTGCCATAAAGCATTTCCATGGTATCAAAAAAGATAGATAACGCAAAAGGTGGTTTGATAAAGAATGTCAAGATGCTCGAAAGTCCTTGATAAAGCATGATGCAACTATGGACAAAGACAACTATCAAAGTCATTTGCATACATACAACACATTGATTCAAAAGAAGAGAAGAAGATGGGAAGTAAAGCAACAACTTTTTCAAGTCCAAAAAAAGGCACATGCATGTGGAAGATTTTGGAGAAAATTGAGGGGCAAGCGGGTTGAGAATTTTGATAACTTGAGTCTTGTGGATATGTACACACATTGTAGGCAATTACATGAGCAAACAAATGCTGAAAAAATGTCATTTTATGGTTCACTCCCATGTATGCCCTCTTTTTTTACTATTGAGGATATATGCGGGGGGCTTGAAAAGTTGGCCACTCGCAAAACGAGAGATCTTCAACGTATCAAGCCGGAGATAATCAAATGGACGGGAGATTTTACCCATGAGTGGATGTGTGATATGTTCAACCTTGAACTTCAACATGGTATGCCTTATGATTGGAGTACTAATTGGGTTAAGCCTTTGCATAAAGGAGGGAATGTAAAGAATGTAAACAACTACCAGACTATAATGATTGGGTATCTTATGGCAAAGTTATTTGGGTGCATAATGGATATGAAATTAAGTGATTGGGTTGAAGAGGATGACAAACGTACAAAGGGACAAGCATGTTTTTTGTCGATGCCATAGCACCATTGATCATCTTGTCCCTCTTTGTGTTCTCATGGAGGAAAGTCGGTTGAAAGACAAGCGATTGTATTGTTGTTTTGTGGACTTTAAGAAAGCCTTTGATATGATTCCATGTAACTATTTGTGGAGAAGGATGGAAGAACTCCAAGTGTCAAGTGAGTTTATGCTTGCGATTTCTCGAATCTGTGAGAATGTGATTTGTCAATTGCGCATGGGAAGAGAAATTTCAGAAATTTTTGTAAGCACTATTGGGGTTAAACAAGGATGTCCGTTGTCACCAACTCTCTTTGGTCTATGCATCGATCAATTGGAACAAATGGTACTTGACTTTATGCAAGAAGAAGGCATTGAAGAGGTCACTATTTGCAATGCAGTAATCATGCTTTTGTTGTATGCGGATGATGTAGTGCTTCTAGCACACACTTTAGAAGATGCACAAAAGCTTATTGTTGTCCTTGAGAACTTTTGCTTGCATAGTGGGTTGATTGTGAATGAATTCAAAACAAAGGTTATGCTTGTGAAAACCAACCATAAGGAGAAGCCATGCATTGTGTACAACAATGAGACACTTGAAGTTGTTGAGAGCTTTAACATTGTAATCAGACAATCAATTGTCTTGAGACACTAAAGTGTCCTGTTTTTCTAGCAACTTGTCATATTTATTTGGTGAATCTAGAAAAAATATTCATAGGTCACGTTCATATCTTAGGTCAACTATGAGGTGAAGAACATAGCCAAATTTTACTTTTGCCAAAATTAATACCAAATTAAGATTATAATGATAAGTTTTAAGATGAAAAAATCATAGAAATTTAAACCTGTTTTAACAAAATTTTCATAAATTGAATATACCTTCTCATCAAAATAATATTTTGCATAGATTTCAAGGCATATGAATAGGAAAAAACGTATTATAGCAAGAAATTGAGCTTCACAATTTAGTTATGGGACTAGCTTTTTGTTATAATCAAAAGACCAAAATCTTGAAAATGCTGACAAAGAGAAAAATTTTGGTCTTTCAAGGCCTCTTTCATTAACATGATGAGGTTATGGGACAAAAACTAAGGTGTATAATGTATCTATAGGTCAATACCCATCAACTAAGCATTTTTCAAGGGTTCAAACTCATAGACATCTTGTAATTTAAGCTCATTTATAAAAAATGTAGTGCATAATTTCTTGCAAAAAAAAACATAGCTATGAAAAACTAATGAAAGTGTGTATATAAATCTCCCAATTGTGTCCATATGAGGTATTTGAATACAAATAAGTGAGATGAATGGAAAAATCCAAAAGTGGACTTTATTTTAAGGCTTATCTTTGATAAATAAAAAAGCATAATTACAAGATACGCAGTTTTTTGGATACGCCATAAATCACCAAATGTGGCTTGCATAACCATTAAAAATTATCACCTTATGTAATGGAGTCATAGATCTAGTATATATGCATCATAAGACATTGTAAATTTAGATGAACTAAATTTTTTTGTCATCGTTAATTGACTTTGTGGATGTTGCATATTTGACCCACATGACTTTCTATATTTAATTCTAGTCACAAAGGAATTTTTTCTCACATGAAAATTGCAAAAATATCAAGCACATATATAAGTAGTTACCACGGATTATTGCATGCACCTTGCTCATTTTTTTCTTAGGCTAGAGTACGAGTTTTAATGAAACATTGAATGGTGTTTTGCGTAGGTTCTTTTCATGAGTGTAGTTACTATTGAGGTTATGATCAAAAGTGAGGGATTATAATTTCTTTGAGTACTTTGAATAAAATTTTATAAGTTTGCAAAATCATTTCTTGAGACATGTTCTAGATTTCATGTACCATTTTATTTGAATTCATGAAAAAAGGACACTAAAGTGTCCTTTTTGGTACCAAGCTAGTGTTAAATTAAGTACCTTGGCCTTGAGGTTCCGTCCAATCACAAGTGGCATGAATGTGCTATGCGTCTTTGGAAGCGGGAAAGAGAGCATATTGTGCATTTGAGAACATGTGTAATGCGGAAAACATCAAGTGTTGGGTTCTCAAGGAGTATCTTTTTAATGCATTGGTGATACCGGTTCTTCTTTATGGAGTTGAAGTGTGGGGCAGGAACATCTCAAAGTCTACTTAGAAAGAGTTTGAGAATGTCCAAAAGCGTTTTCTTACAAACTTTCTCCAAGTTAAGACACAAACACCATAAATGCTCCTACTTCTTGAGTCGGGATCTCTTCCAATTGAGGTTATGGGCATGGAAAGGGTTGTGGAGTACATGATAAAGATGCGTCGAAACCCCTCACATCAACTTCCTACAATTGCATGGGAATCAAGAAAAAAAGTTCAAAAGACGCATAAAAGCAAGATCTTGAGCACGGGATGGATGCAAGACATAAAGAAGTGGTTTGGGAGATGGGATGCATTACACTTGCTACATGATGCTTCAATTGACTCCCAAGTGAATGAAGCTTTTCTACAACGCCAATGTATTACGGCTTGGGAGAAATCTGGTGGGTCATGCTTCATACATTACACCACCCATATTGCCCCCAACTACAAAACCATGTTCTTCGCTAAAAGAGGAAACCGTACTCACACTTACATGCTTGAGCCTATCCCCTTGTCGGCGATACGCACTATCGCAGCCATTCGGCTTAGCTCCCATTCCCTTTGATGCGAGATAGGGCGTTAGGGCAATGGAGAAGAGTCAAATTGACTGTGCACATTATGCTCATTGCAAGTTCAAGAGTCTGAGTACCACACACTACTAGAATGCTCAGCTTTTGGTCACATCCGAACTTGCTTCTCTCACATTTTCGACCATAACTTAGACTTACACACTTTCCTCTCCCAGCAACAGTGTGGGCTCTCCATTGCGACTCTCATCACCACAATTTTGGAGCATCGAGAGTCACTCATCAGCCATACACATACTACATCACATGTAACTTTTGTCCCATAGGTCATATTTGGCCTCCGAGGACGATAATAAAATCTATCTATATCTCTCTCTCTCTCTCTCTCTCTCACACACACACACACACACACACACACACACACACACACACACACACACACCACACACACACCACACACACACACACACACACACACACACACACACACCCGTCCCTTCTATCGCTCCCTCCCTCCCTCTCTTTCTCTCTCAAGCTTGCATTTAGTGTGTGTGTGTGTGTGTGTGTGTGTGTGTGTGTGTGTGTATGTGTGTGTGTCACACACAGACACACACATACACACACACACGTGTAGAGAGAGAGAGAGAGAGAGAGAGAGAGAGAGAGAGAGAGAGAGAGAGAGAGAGAGAGAGAATATTGAAACATTGGGATGATTTGAAATAAATATAAATATTTGAAAATAAATATCGACTCTCTCTCTCTCTCTCTCTTGCTTTTAGCCTAAGTGCCCAGTTGACCCATAGGAGGGGAGAGAGAGAGAGAGAGAGAGAGAGAGAGAGAGAGAGAGAGAGAGGGGGGGGGGGGGGGGGGGCGGGAGGGAGGGAAAGAGATGATGGACGTTTGAAACTTAGAGAGTGAGGGAAGGAGAGTGGGATAGAGAGTTAGACTTAGAGGGCATGGAGTAAGAGAGATAGATTAGAGAGAGAGAGAGAGAGAGAGAGAGAGAGAGAGAGAGAGAGAGAGTTTTAGAAGGCATAAGGGAAGAGAGATAGAATAGAGAAAGGGGGTAGACAAGGATGCAAAGAGCCTGTGAGAGGGAGGGAGGGAGGACAAAAAAGGTATAGGGAAACAAGGATGGGCCAACACAAGGTGAAACTAGGGATATTGATGGGAAGACATGTATATATGAATTACTGAGTATGTTATAATTGTTTAAGAGAGTTAAGATGGCCCTTGTGAAGAAATATAATGATGGATCATACGTTGAGTTCATTTGCAATGGAGAAGCAATTGGCCAAGGCCAAATTGATAAAACATCAAGCTTGGATTGTCTTTATGGGACCAGACTGCCATGTTGTTATTCGGTTATTGTGATTGAGGTATATGATGCCAAGGATGCTCTACTCCCTTATGTCCATCCAAAGAACGAGGAAATGACCACCTTGAAAAAGGCAAAGAAAAGTCTCATTGCATGGCCTAAAATCGATCTGGTGAGATTTCTCACTATCTCTAATGGATATAAATTTGTCTAACCTTTGCATATAAACATTTTACTCAAAAATATTGGATTGAATGTATTGCAACGAGTTTGAAAGACATCAAGGAAAGAACAACCAGATGTAACTCCATTTGCCAGTGTTTCACTTCCCAAAAGCATACCTATCAATATTGTGCCATTGCCACCCATTTTGGCATTAAAAATTGTATCAAAAAAGGGTACAAAAGGGAAGGAAAAAGTGCACGAGGGGACCTCTTCTAAAGTTGTTGCTGATGTTGAAGACTCTAAAGAGAAAATTGATGATAAGAAAATGGAAGCATACATGGTTTTTGGTGTTAAGTATGGAGCATGATTTACCCCTTGTAATTTTTTGTATTAAAAACGCACATTTGTAAGGCCCCCGTTATGAGGAGAAGCCATCGTGTGTGAAGAAAAATCACTCGTCGTCAGAAACCAAAATTTTCACGACCAGTCCCTTTTGCCGGAATATTATGGCTGGTCGACGGCCGAAAAGTGGTTGAAAAATGGCCGATCGTTTGGCCAGTTGGCCGGTAGTCAATGGCCGGCGGCCGATTTCAAAGGCGCACTTGTCTTGTCAAGGGTGGCCACAGATGGGCGGATTTAGGGCTCCAATTTGGACTTTTCTGCACAAGGGAGGCTACACATGGCTGCCTCTCATGAGAGAGGGAAACCCTTTTGGCCTATAAAAGGAGGCCATTTCTACACACAACAAGGTGGGTGTGAGGTGGTGAGAGTGAAGCAAGGCGGGAGCTCTATTAAGGCTATAATCCCTTTGTAACCTACTTTTTGTTTGAACTACTAAAGCCATTAAGTGGCTGCTTTCCCATGGATGTAGCCCACATTAGGTGAACCACGTATGTCATGTGTGCTCTCTCTCTCTCTCTCTCTCTCTCTCTCTCTCTACTCTATAATCTCTCCTATGTGAAAATTTCTGTCTCTCCATTAAGTAAGCTACTCAAATATCTATTTAGCTATGTCATATTTCCTAACATTTGGAGCAAATGCTAGAGGTGACTTTCCAATAAATGAAGATGTTACGCTGCACCAAGATATGTTGTCTAGTCATCTTAACAACCTTAAGGTACATAGGAGATTTTAGAGTGTAATAGAGCAATATTTCTAGCAAAGTATGGGTTTTGACATTGTTTGAACCATGCAAGAAGAGTGCAAGACTCCATTGCCTTGGGTTCCACTATGTCAATCGACAAAGTTGAAAAGCGAGACAGGTTAACATGGACCCTAAACAATTGAAACCCTTGGCCAACACATTCTTGTTTGAAGGTTATCATGAGCTAAAAGGATGATCTATATGTTCATTGGATGCACGAGGGCACCCTTTTGTTGAGCTCAATGATGAAATCTTGCAGACATGGGATCCATTGTGGCAAGAATTGAACAATAAGTTTGAGGCATAAATAAAAGACACTTGCTGGGCTGACTTGGTTGGTAAAATGTTGTACACATGGGATGGAAATCATAGGCTAGCCATGTGGATGGGGGTTCCAAAAGAAAGTAAGTCTTATTATTGAGAGACATTGAGGATAATATGAGATATGTGTTCAACGCGTTTATGATTTATTTGTTTCTTGGATTTTAGGTGTTGCTTATGGGGGAGACATCAATATGCACCCTAGAGTTCGAGTTGATCTGGTGACTGTGGACTCCTCGAATGAGGTAGATATGTTAAGCATAGTTATGCGTATAAATAAGTTATATCCTTTGCTTGTTGAGATGTTTGCAATTTTGAATGCAATTTATCCTAATGCCTTTGTTTTCAATAACCATGCAGATTAAATGACACAGGTTACGTAGTCTCGTCTTACACATATATGTTATGGATGGTGTAGGAAATGGGACTTGCTTCGAAAGAATCTATCATGGCTAAGCTTTTTTGTGTGTCTTATATAGTTGGATGCAGGCCAATATTGACAAAAGAGTTGGAAAAAAAGCATTACAATGTTCCTGTTGCTTTGATGCTGCAAATGTTGCATCCGATAAGCTGGATCAAACTGTCCTTAAATTTTGAAATAAACCATGTCATATCTCATGATGCGTTGAAGCAACATTAGAAAATGTTTCACACGACAAGTATGCTCTTGCCCTGAAGAAGATTATGGCCAAGAAGGAAACAATGCTCCCCTCAGAGTTCCAAGCCCAGGCATTCTTTGAAACGGATGGGCTTCTAGAAGAAGGATGAAACATGCTTTGGCCATTGTGAATTCGGCATTGGGAGATGATTGGTGGAGGTTAGTTGTGCATGATATGTTAATAGTTTTCACATGCAACCATGGAGTTTGGATACTGATATGGACTTGAAGGACATTCCACACAATCGAGTGGAAAAACCGACCAAAGTGAATTTAGGAAGAACGATTGTACAAATTGGCTTGTGCAGGCCTCTTATGAGGAAATAGACCTACTTTCTTTGGGCGATGGCTTTAAGTGATCTTGTTGATGTGGATATTTTGGACATCCCTCAGTGTGATAATTGAACTAACTCCTATAGCCTTTTAAGGTTTGATTAGAGTGTGAGATTGTCTGAACCATACAATGGATAATTGGAACAGGAGATGGTTGCAAATCGAGGTTTTATGGTCATCTATGGAAAGAGAGGCCAAAAATGTCTATAACTCTATCAAGAGTCTTCATTTGAAAGTGATACCTGGATTGAACCTTGACTCATTCTTTGAGGATGCCAAAGAGAAACACAGGAGTAAGACCTATGAGCTCAGCTTAATGAAGAAAGGAGCATCAACCAAGGTGAGCAAGGCATTTGGAAACGTGGGAAAAAGATGTCTATGCAAGTGTTTACATTACATTTATGTGTTGTGATTGAACAAGTTCTTCTGATGCTTATACTGTCTTTTGTTGTGTTAGATGGTTGCATAAGCAAAACTTCAACATTAAAAGTGTAAGAAGTATGTACACATTGCTTGATGAGATGAACGCAAATTGCATTTTCAACTCAATACAGACAACAATTTCAAGAGCATTGTTTACATGAGTATGCCATGGTTCTTAGAGTATGGTGAGGTGTACTTCCCTCTAAATGAAGAAAAGGCACACAATGATGCAGTGAAGGATAGGGAGGATCAAGCCTGTGAATCAACACAACATGTACCACAACATACCCCTGCAAGGCCAACAACTATAGAGTCTAGTGTGCAGGTATCTTAAAGAGAAGAGATAGCTACTATGTCTCAGGTGTGTGATTAGTGATTACATATAAAAACTAGTTTTCAATTTGATTATAAAAGTTAGCATCGGTTAAATTCTTGTTCCGCAGGTGGAGAATTTTGGAGAGGCTACAAGCTTGCAATGACCTGTTCGCACCAAGAAAAAGTAGGTTGTATAGGCATTCATAGAAAAGTTAAAGAGTTTTCACTGTGTGATTGCTATCTTTCTGATGTTGTTCAAGCAAAGGGTTTGGAATGTCTATGAAGGAAATAATTGACTTTGCTACAATTCTTGAAACAAAAATATTGGAGGTGTCAAACTTGTTGACAGTTACCTACTCATCATCTGGTAGATGTCTCCTAAAAAGTGATTTTTATCTGTCGTATGGAATAAGGTCAGGATTAATCTACTAACAAAGTGTGATTTTAAAGATTATTGCAGATAGTAATGGCGATCATATGCAGATTTCACATTTCTATTCGGACAAGGCAGAGGAGGAAATGAAGGTGCCTTGCTAAGCATTGTCAAGCCACACATTGTAGAGAAATTCCTTTGTTCGTTTTATGATGGGTCGGTCGTTGAATCTGTGGTGAATGTATTGATTTTATTTTTTCCAACCAATACTCATGTGCATGGACTTTTAGAATCTAAAGTGCCATAGTGGAAAAAAATGGAAGTATGCCAATTTGTTGACTCGCTTGACACGTAGACAATGGCCAAAGACAAAGGCGTGTTTGTGGTTGTCTCTAAAGCTAATAAGTATGCCATGGTTCATGATATCTCGGGTGCTGCTAGATGGCATGAGGACCACACAAACATAGTGGTCTACAAGACACCAATTTGCAAGAAACAAACTAGGAGTGTGTGCTCATTGTTAGTCTTGCACTACAAGAGGTTGTGTGCTCTTGTGACGCTATTAGCGACGGAAATACATTGGGTTTTTATAACCCCCGGCGTCGCTAAAACCATCCCTAATAGCGTCGCTACGAGAGCGTCGCTATATGCGTCGCTATAAGCGTCGCTATATAGCGACGGTTATAGCGACGTTTAAACAGAAGTCTATAGCGACGCTACAGAGCCATAAATAGCGACGGTTATAGCGACGCTCGAGAGAATTTCTTTTTGGTGACAGGGCATTGAATGCCCTGCCACCCATCAACCATATTGTACTTGATTCACTTTTTTAAAAAAGTGCAAGGGTAGATAATAGACCCAAAATAGTCACCCACAAGACGCATTGTTTGCAAAATTGACAAGCGTGAAATTGACAATTGTACACATCATAGGCAAAATGAATTGATTGGAAAATGTAATAATGACAATTGTACAACATCATAGGCATAAAGAATTGATTGGAAAAATGAACTGCGGTGACAAATGTAATAATATACATGGTTCAAAAAGACGTATAAAATCCGTCTCATGATACATAAGCTATGAGAAACCCTAAACTAATGCTATCTAGCTACGGCTAAACTGACGTCGTCTAGTCAGACGTCTCATCGCGTCCAAGCGGCGTATCTGTCGGATTCTGCAAAAAAAGACAATAAGACAGCTTTCAGTAAGTATAAACATATAACGACATTTATAAAACAATACAAAAAATAGAAAAGAGTAAACCCTAATACTAACCATGCCGCCGCGAGAACTGAGAATGTCCATCAGGGCGTTTAAGCCCTTCCTACCTGCGTACTCGCGCTCGTACGGTGTGGGATCACGTCCTGTCATCGACCACTGTCAAAACATACAAAGATTTCATTATGTTAGAATTAAAAAACTCATAAACCCTAAACTATCGAACATAAAGAGCAATGCGAAAACACTTACAAAATCGGCCTCAAATGATGCCCATCCACCGCTCCCCAAGTGGTGCGAGCTTCCTGCCTCTACTCGCGCTCTGGCTGCATCCTTTTGTTGCTTCCACTTGTCGGGATTCTCGCGCGCTGCTTTCTTCGCATTCTTCCAATCTTCTTTGGCCAGCCAATCTGGCTTGTTCCAACCATGCTTGATTCCTTTTTGCACTTTGGAACGCTTGTGTATGCAGTATTCGCGCATTTGAATCTTCATCAGGTCTTCATTGAAGCACTGATCCCGTGTTGGAACGGGAAACTCATCATGAAGTATGCTGATGACTCTGGATTTTAAATCACTTGGTACTTCACTCCATTTGTTTAGTATGTAGTGTCTAAACAGCTGAGAGCAAAGACCACGCATGCGCGAGATCACCTTCTTACCGTCATCATCCATGATGATGCCGCCGCTGAAGTCGACGGAGTAAGGCAAGCCCTCTGGCCGGTGACGCGTGAACCTGGGTGTCCCGGCAGGGGTCTCTAGCGGCGTGTCGACGGGGGTACGGACAATCCCAGATATGCGCTCATCATCTATGGTTTGCCATAGCGTGTCCCGGGCTTTATCAAATCCGTCTAGCCACTCTCCAATGTACACTAGGGACTCTGATATCAACCAACCTTCTGCCATGCTACCCTCCGGACGTGCCTTTTGACGCACATATCCCTTAAGCGTTTTCATGAAACGTTCTAAGAAGAACATCCATCTGGAATGAACTGTGCCAGCTATTTCCACCTCATCAACTATGTGAACAAGAAGATGCACCTGAATGGTTAGGATGGTAGTAGGAAAATGTTTCTCAAACATGCACACAAGCTCCGTAGCATTTAGTTTGGCGAATGGTATGGAGTCTACGTTGATCTCCTTTTGTGAGATCCATTGCACCAGCTTTGCAAGTTTGTAGATTGTGTTACGGATGTCGAGAGACAAACATCCCTCAATGGCAACCGGTAAAATAAACTGTAAAGTATGTGCAGCAATGATATTAAAGTCCACATTTTATGCAATGATATTAAAGTCCACTATGAACGTACCTGACACATTTTATGCCAATTGTGTGACTTCAAACTGGTAAGCTTTCCTTCTTTAGTAAAACACGTTCGGAGCGAGTGCATTACGCGAGTGGGGGTCCGCAAAGATCGAATGGTCTCTTTTACTTTGCGTTCTTGGGCTCCTGTGAAAATCCATGGTGCTTTAGGGAGTTTTATCGATCCATCAGACGCTGTTTGCGGCCAATATTGCTCCATATGATCCACATTTCTAAGGTCAACTCTGGCTCCCAAAGTATCTTTCTTGCCGGTCAGATGGTCCGATAGTAGATTACCCACATTCTTGAATATGTGCATTGGATCGAGCAAGTGATTGATCATGAGTCGGGGCCAGTATGGTAACTCGTACCATAGAGATAGTCTCTTCATCCCTGGAGGCAATCCGTCATCGCACATCTCCTTCTGCTCTAACCATGCTTGTGCAGACATCCTTGGTGGCTCTCTTCCCAAAAAGCCATCGCGTAACACATGATTCTCTGGAAGATACGCTTGATGACCTTCGTAGATTTGCTTCTTCAGTGAGGGTGCCCTACGTGCATTCAGTCTAGGTCCACATGTGACACATGCTCTGTATCCGCTTGTTTGAAGCCCTGCATGTATACACATGATAATAGATCAACTATGGGAAAATACAAGATTTACAGTGTCTGAGTGAGGAGTGTCAATAGATCACCTGAGCACTCTGATAGCCCGGGATAGTCATGCATGGTCCACATTAGAATGCCTCTGATCAAAGCATTCCGTCGTCCTGTGTGTCGGCTCATATCCACCACCTCTATGCCAATCCACAATTGTTGTAGCTCTTCCAATAGTGGACGAAGATACACATCCATATTCTCCACTTTATATCGCCCTGGCACAATCAACCTTAGCCATAGGTGCCCCTTCTTCGTAGTCAACCACGGGGAAATGTTGTAGTTGACGATGACAACGGGCCATACACTGTAAGATGTTGATCTTTGACCAAATGGATTTACGCCATCCATAGCCAGGCCTAAGCGCAAATTTCGAGCTTCCATGGAAATATCCGACCATGTTCCATCTATATGTTTCCAGGCTACGCAATCTGCAGGAATTCGTAGCACACCATCCGAAGATTTATTCTCCTCATGCCATGATGCTAGGGCGGCCATGGACTTACATTCAAAGAAATGCTTGATGCGAGGAAGAAGAGGAAAATGTCGCAAAACCTCTTGTGGAATTTTTGTCCCGTGGAGATCTACTCGATATCTTTCGGAATCACATTTCGGACACTTCTCCATGTCTATGTATTCCCCTCTGAAAAGAATGCAGTCATTAGGACAAGCGTGGATAGAATTGTAATCCATCCCCAAGTTTCGCAAAATCTTTCTTGCTTCATCTCGGGAATCTGGCATCACATTGTCAGCTGGTAGTATGTGCTCTTTAAGCAATCTACACAACATAAAAATACGATACAGTCGTGTAAAAATCTATCAGATCATTATACATTTAAAGTTTTATTAAAGTAAACTAATTGTAATAGATCACCTGAAAAGCGCTGTGACGCTAGTGTCACTCCATCCAAACTTTGCCTGCATGTTGAGAAGAACCAGGAGTGCTTTCAATCTAGACATACGTGCTCCATTATACAATGGCGTATCGGCTTCACTTTTCATATCATCATAGATAAGCCTTTCTGAATCCATGATCGTCTCGATCATTTCATCAATCTCGGGCTCAAACATTGCCTGTTGGGAATGTGCTCTACATGATCATCCCCGAGCTGTCAGAGGCTACATCTTGTGGCCTCACATATGCTGCTTGACCAAAGCGCCTGCGAACACGTCTATTGGGTTGCAAGATTGCTGCTTGTTGGCCAGCGTCAGAGTCCGACGAGTTATAATTGGCAACAACTCGATCTATAATAGATGGATCGAACTCGCCAAATTCGCGAACGTGCTGCAAAGAAACATCTTGTCCGTCGCACAGCATGCTTGCATTGATTACAAGGACATAAGACCCTCGTTGAGAGATAGGTGTTTCGGTTGGACGGTCCCACATCCTCGTCACTACTCATAATGAGGATAAAAATCTTATAACCTGGACAACAAATTTAATATTCTATTGGCATTCTTCGTCTTATCTCTCTCTCTCTCTCTCTCTCTCTCTACCTCACATTCTCTAGTCATGTCCAATCCCCGCACACCTCGGTCTAGAGGTGCACGGAGATCAGAACCACCGGGTTATAATCTCGTCTTTATTGGTCAATACCTATATTTGTGGGTACAAGAAATCTACAGACCCACGTCTACATGATACTGCATGTAGTGGACAAAACCCCTTTGCCTCTTCTCTAGCTGTAGCACTTCACTGCATCTTAACATCTTTTCACAGTAGATCTTTTCACTGTTCGTCTAACTCTAAACCTAAACCGTAAGTAATTCTTGCGTGGACTCGATCTAACGTAAATAAGCGTAAATCTAAATAAACGTAAATCTAACTAAAAATAAACCTAAATCTAATTTAACGTAAGTCTACATCTAACCTAATCTTTAACGTCTTTTGGGATAGTTTCCTACGACGTTAAAACTCTCTTCTTCTTGTGTGTGTGTGTGTGTGTGTGTGTGGGTAAAACCTAAATAAACCTAAGTCTAATCTAATATAACATAAATCTAAATCTAACGTAAATTATGTTATATTAAAAACAAAGAACTAAACTAACAGGGATTATAAGAACCTTAAAACTGATTTAACACATAATTTTTCACATAACTCGGCAAGAGTTGGCATTCTCATCACTAAAGATGTGAGAGTTAACTTCCGGCGGTGACGCTGCCTCATCTCCATCCACATCTGACGACAGCAATTGGCCCTTTTGACCGTTCTTGCTCTTGTTACTAACTTTGAATTTGCTGTTGAATGACTAGAGGTTGTCTAGATGGTCATTGTGTCGGGGATGTAGTGACTCTTGCCGCCCTGAAGATCCACCTTCTTCCCTATCTTCTGAAGACATTTCACCAGTACTTTTGGATCGACGGAGCCACCATGAGTGAAGGCAGCAATACCCTATATTCCATTGAGGGCTTTCTTCACCCGCTTCATGCAGGCATCGCAGTCTATGGAGACCTAAATCTAATCTAATATAACGTAAATCTAAATCTAGCGTAAATAAACGTAAATCTAATTAAAAATAAACTAAATCTAATCTAATTTAACTTAAATAAACCTAAATCTAATTTAACGTAAGTCTACATCTAACCTAATCTTTAACGTCTTTTAGGATAGTTTCCTACGACGTTATAACTCTCTTCTTCTTGTGTGTGTGCGGTGTGTGGATGTGTGTGCCAATAAAAAGAGATAAATGGTATAAACCTTTCTATCACCCATGCCAAGTATGATAGATTGGTTATGCCATTTCCCTCTTGAATAATAGGTCTTGAGTTCAACTCCCTCGTCGGCTAGATCTTTAGGTCTTTTAATTTTAATTAGTTTCCTACGACGTTAAATTAGTTTCTCTCTCTTTCTCTCTCAATGTGTGTGCGTTTTTTTGTTTATGCATGTTTTCTCTCTCTTTTCCTCTCTCAATGTGTGCGTTTTTTGTTTATGCATGTTCTCTCTCTCTTTTCTCTCTCAATGTGTGCGTTTTTTGTTTATGCATGCTCTCTCTCTCTTTTCCTCTCTCAATGTGTGTGTGCATTCTTTGTTTATGTATGTGTGTGTGCGTTTTTGTTTATGTTTGTACTCTCTCTCTCTCTCTCTCTCTCTCTCTCTCTCAAAAAACACTATGTGTGTGTGTGTGTGTGTGTGTGAGAGAGAGAGAGAGAGAGAGAGGAGAGAGGAGATGAGGGCAAAGAGAGAGGGAAGGAGCATACCTGGCTCTCCTTCCTCTCCTCGTGTGTGTGTGTGTGTGGGGAGAAGAAAGAGAGAGAGAGAGAGAGAGAGAGAGAGAGAGAGAGAGAGAGAGAGAGAGGGAGAGCGTTACCTGCTCCTTGCTTGAGGACGCCGAAAAACTCAGATATGAGATTTGAGTTTTTTGGCGCTCTCTGTTTTTTTTTTTAGCCCAGCCGGCGTCGCTATGAGCGTCGCCGGGAATTTTTTTTTTGAGCGTCGCTGTGTGAGCGTCGCTAACATGAATAGCCTCTTGTAGTGTTGGTAATGAGGAAAAAGCTTTCTTCGCCAACACAAGCAATAGAGTTGCCACAAGATGACACCTGGTTTGACATGTTGGAGGAGGATGATTGGACAAAATAGGAAGATGGCACACCATTACGAGGTATACTTTGGCATTTTGTGAAGGAGTACGAGCGGAAGTGCGACGCGAGAGAGAGTGCGGGAAGAAGAGCACGACGATATGGTGAACTCGCTCTACTGTAATGTGTAGAGCATAGTGAGTTCTTATTAGGTTTTTACAAAAGAATATGTGTACATACCTGGCGGCCTGCCCACTTACCTGGGCGACCACATTGGGCTTTATACCCCAACAACCTCCCACTTAAAGTCCAATGTGGTACTTTAAGTGTGAGAGAAGCTACTATACAAGATAATATACAAGAGATGTAGAGAAGTGATGTACTACCCTACACCTAACTGCTTGCGAAAATGCGCAAAGCACTCTGAGGGAAGTCCTTTTGTAAGTAGATCAGCAGGATTTTCTGTGGTGTGAACTTTGACAAGCTGAAGTTGCTTATCCTCGAGCATTTCCCTGATGAAATGATACTTCACATCCACATGCTTTGTCTTTGAGTGATAAACTGGATTGCGAGCCAATTGTATAGCACTTTGACTATCACAATATAACACAGCATCTCTTCTTTGATTCCCAAATCTGTTACTAGTCGATTAGCCAAATTGATTCTTTGCATGCCTCTGATGCTGCAACATATTCAGCCTCTGTAGTAGACTGAGTAATACAATCTTGTAATCTAGAACGCCATGATACTGCTCCACCAGCCAATGTAAAGACATACCCTGACGTAGACCTTCGGTTGTCTAAGTCACCTGCATAATCTGAGTCTGTAAAACCCTTTACACTTAGCTCCTGACTCCCATAGCATATACGCATACTCTTTGTAGCTTTCAGGTATCTCAATATTCCTTTCACTGCCTCCCAATGTTTCTTGCCTGGGTTTGACATGTATCGACTTACTACTCCCACTGCAAATGCAATGTCTGGGCGAGTAGCAATCATTGCATACATCAAACTACCCACTGCAGACGCATATGGAATCTTATCCATTTCAGCCGTTTCTTCCTCAGACACAGGACAATCTTGTTTGCTAAGTTTCACATATGGTGGCAATGGAACACTCAATGCCTTTCCCTTCTCCATATTGAAACGTTGCAAAACCTTGTCAATATACTCTGTTTGAGATAACCAAATCAACTTCTTTGATCTGTCTCTCTCAATGCGCATACCAAGTATATGACTTGCCTCACCCATGTCTTTCATGTCAAACGATTCCATCTTTGACTTCAAAGCTGAAATTTCTTCCAAGTGCTTGCCAGCAATCAACATGTCATCCACATACAAAATAAGGATCAGCCAACTACCATCCTTAGCCTTCTTTGTATATAGACAGTGATCGAACTCACTACGTTTGTAGCCTTGAGAAAGCATAAACTTGTGGAATTTATGGTACCATGCCCTCGGTGATTGTTTTAAGCCATAAAGACTCTTTAACAACTGGCATACCCAATCTTCCTTGCCTTTCTCAACAAACCCTTCTGATGCTGCATGTAAATTTCCACATCTAAATCACCATGCAAGAACGCTGTCTTGACATCCATTTGGTGCAACACCAAATCTAATATGGCAACCAATGCAAGAAAGCATCTCAATGTAGTCATCTTGACCACTGGAGAGAAGACTTCATCAAAGTCAATGCCTTGTTCTTGCTTAAAGCCCTTGGCAACAAGCCTTGCTTTGTACTTTGGCTGACTATCATGAGCGGTGATCTTATACCTGTAAACCCATTTACAGGGTAGAGCCTTTTTGCCCCGGGTAATTTAACTAGCTTCCATGTCTGGTTTTTATGCAGAGCTGTCATCTTGACTGCATGGCCAATTGCCAATTCCCGGAGTCCTTCATTTGCACTGCTTCCTTGTAACATGAAGGCTCATTGCAATCAGTCAACATGACATAGTTCATAGATGGAACAAACCTATCAGGAGGTCGCGTGATACGTCCAGATCTACGCACAATAGGTGGCTCAGGCTCAGCCACAACCTGTGGTTCCACTCTATCCTGTCCTTGCTCCTCTTGAGCCCTGACATTTTGTCTTGCACGTGCAGGTCCATCTTCTTGGAAGACAACTCTTCTAATCTCCTCAACCCTCTCTGGTTTAGAATGATATTTGGATTCATTAAAGTGAACATCATTGCTGCGGACAACCTTTCTGGATTCGGGATCCCAAAGTCTGTACCCCATCTCACCAGAATTACCATAGCCTAGAAAGATGCACTTTCTACTCTTTGGCTCAAGTTTGTTCCTAAATTCCTTTGGAACGTGAGTATATGCTCACAGCCAAAGACTCTGAGATGCTTGTATGAGGGCATTTTGCCTGACCATACCATCTCTGGCACTGAATCCTTCTGCAAAACCTTGCTAGGAGATCTATTTACAAGATGAACAGCTGTTGATACAGCTTCAGCCCAAAACCCATTTGGCAGCTGTGCATTAGACAACATACTTCTGACCTTCTCTTGTATGGTCCTATTCATCCTCTCAGCAACACCATTTTGAGGAGGATTGTAAGGAGCAGTAAGTTCACGTTTTATACCTTTTGACTCACAAAAGTCCTGAAAGGCCTTTGAAACATACTCTCCACCATTGTCAGTGCGTAAGCATTTAAGCTTCTTGCCACTCTGATTCTCCACAAGTGTCACAAACGTTTTGAAAACACTAAACGCTTCATCCTTGTGCTTGAGAAAGTAAACCCATACTTTCCTCGAGTAATCATCTATAAATGTCATAAAGTAAGAAGCTCCCCCTAGAGATAGGTTAGGCATAGGTCCACACAAATCACTATGAACAAGTGCCAACTGTGTATCTCTTCTACTGCTTCTATGCTTATGTGGCTGCTGTGTTTGCTTACCATACAGACAATGTTCACAGAATTCAAAATCATTAAATGAAAAGCCAGGCAAATAACCAGAACGAGACAAGATTTCCATTCCCTTCTTGGACATATGTCCTAACCGCTATGCCACAAAGAAACGTTCGGCTGCTCGGTTACATTGATTACATTTTTAGAGACATTTGATACATAAATCATGTAAAGTCCTCCAGACTTTACTCCATGTGCTACTGTCATAGAACCCTTGGATATCTTCCACATGTTCTGTCCAAAAGTGGTGACGTAGCCAGCATCATCAAGTAAACCTGTGCTGATCAAGCTCTTTGTAATTGCGGGAACATGTCTCACATTCTTCAGCGTGAAAGAAGAGAGCCATTCTGAAACTTCAATTGAACATCTCCAACACCTAAGATCTCACATGTCTGCCCATTGCCTAGCCGAACATGATCTTTAGTGGTCACATAAGAAGTAAACCACTCCTTGTTTGGAGACACATGAAGTGATGCCCCTGAGTCTATAATCCAGTCACTCATGCATTTATTTCCATCAGATGCTGTAAGAAGAGCTGAGTCCATTGTATTCTTCAAGAAGTAGATGTCTCCTGACACTAGACTGTCATCCTCTGCAACAGTGTTTGTCACATTTATTTCTTGAATCTTCACTGAGGACTTGTTCTTCTCACCATGGTCTTCAGCTTTCTCTTTGCCTTTTTCTGCTTTCCATTCTCTGCAGTCTCTTTTCATGTGACCCTTCTTGCCACAATGGTAGCATTCTATGTCACTCTTGCCTTTAGCACTGCGGGACTTGCTACGAGACTGATTCCTCTTTCCACCTTTGTACTTTTCTTTGGTCCTTCCCCTGACAACTAAGGCTGTTCCTTTGCCTTTGTCCATTGTCTTTCTATTGGTTTCTTCAGTAAGCAGACTTCCTTCTACACCTGCTATGTTCAAACCATCTGGAGGTGCAGAATTACTCAAAGCTGTGCGAAAAGTGTCCCAACTTTTGGCAATGTGATCAACAGGAACATAGCTCTAACAGGTTCATCAAACTTGACACCTTGAGCTGACAACTGACTGTAGATTGTGTTGAATTCATTCAGATGATTGGACATAGGTGTCCCTTCTTTCATCTTCAAGTCAACAAGCTTCTTAAGCCAGTATACCTGTGAAGCTGCACTCTGCTTCTCATAAAGATCACTCAGCTTTAACCATGCTTGATAAGCCGACATCTCGTCTGCTACATTGAAGTAAACGCTTTCTGCCAAAGTCAGCATAATGGTAGAAAGTGCCAATTCATCCATTTCGCTCCATTCATCTTCGTCCATATCTTTTGGTTTTATCCCCTTGAGCTTTATAGGTTTTATCTGCTTCTTTTGTACCAACACGTGCCAAATCTGCTTCTTCCACAATGGGAAATTGGTTCCATCCAGCTTCTTGATATTGTAAAGAGCAGTGTCCTGTGATCCAGCCATAGCTACGCTTCACAGTAGTTTACTTTCCTGGGAAAATTCGGCAGAGTTTCCCCTGTAAACTGACCTCTGAACCAATATCAACCTGTCAAATGAACCAAGAAAGCTTCAGATTCTGCAGAAATTTTGGCAAGTCTTCTTTGTAAAATGCTCTCCAGCTTCTTGATATTGTAAAGAGCAGTGTCCTGTGATCCAGCCATAGCTACGCTTCACAGTAGTTTACTTTCTGGGAAAAATTCGGCAGAGTTTCCCCTGTAAACTGACCTCTGAACCAATATCAACCTGTCAAATGAACCAAGAAAGCTTCAGATTCTGCAGAAATTTTGGCAGAGTCTCCTTTGTAAAATGGCTCTGGTGTACTAAAAACAGACCAAAAAAACAGCTCAAAAACCACTGTCTCTCTAACACTGTAAGCTGTGGGTAAACCTGTCCTGCACCTGTACTGTCTCTGACTGTCCTGTCACTGTCCTGTAAGCATAGACTGCGACAATGCCTCAATGGCAGTAAAGCAAAGATGCAATCCCAACTGTCTAACTCACAGTCAATACATCCTAGCTGCCTATCTAAGGGTGCTCGAGGGATCGCTCCAAGACCTGTATCACCGAAAGGATCTCAACATTCGAGAATCCCCCAGCTCAATAAAACCTCACTCGACCCTCAACAAAGGTTGCAGTAAATCTTATAGTACATAGACTTCCCACAAAGTCATACATCCACAAATTTCCCACAGTATGCTGTAACCGCTGCGCGGTTGTTTGCTGCGTGACTCACAGCAAGCAAACCCTCAACATACATACATCATCTCTGACAATACATCCCATGTGGAAGTACCTGCAATGTCAGGATGAAATCTGGAATATCAAGCAACAAACACAAGCTACCTGATGAACTAGTGGATGTCGCCTACAGTCTGTGTGTAGATGCGCCCGTGTTGTATGTGACACGCCTCCAAGAACTGTGAGCCGTCCTTCGATGTGTAGACAACCACAAATCAACACTCCGGGAGTGTCGATATCCTCAGCACCTGCAGTCGTAGGCCGAAAACCCCAAATTTGCAGAGTCGGATCTGCACCCGCTGAGACCACGTAGTCGAAAATGACCTGCACAGAACTTTGTCGAAGCCGAACGGTGGCCGAGATGACCTCAGAATGAATTTCTGACAACACCAAGCCCTTCGAGCTTGCCCACGAGATTTAGGGCCGTGTCTTTGCTTGTCGAATTTCACTCCAATCTAAGCTGGTGACTCTAGCCTCCTGCAGTGCTGCCCCGAGCCTCGATCTGAGCTCTGATACCAGTTGAAGGAGTACGAGCGGAAGTGCGACGCGAGAGAGAGTGCGAGAAGAAGAGCACGACGATATGGTGAACTCGCTCTACTGTAATGTGTAGAGCATAGTGAGTTCTTATTAGGTTTTTACAAAAGAATATGTGTACATACCTGGCGGCCCGCCCACTTACCTGGGCGACCACATTGGGCTTTATACCCCAACATTTTGAAACTAAAAAAATAATTTCACATATTTTTTTGACCATGTTTGGTTTTGCAGGAGGTATGGGACATGGGCATGGCTTTTTTTTGAAAATTGCTTGCAAAGTACACAAACAAGCATGACGTTGTGGTCCCGTATGGAGAAGACTCCGGGGCACTTGCATTGCTGGGAAGTTAGATGGGCCAAATGGTTAAAGTATTTGAGGACAACGGGGAGTTTTCCACAAAACTACGTTCCATTTTGGATCTACAAGACATTCGCCTTAGAGAGATGCAGGAGCGTGGAAAGCGGTTGTAGATGAGATGGATCCTACAACAGGGGAAGCATTGTTGGTGGGGCAAAAGCCAAGCATTGTAGAGCTAGAACCACCAGCCGATGCCTTAGAGTAGGAATGTCAACCTGAGCCCAACATTATGCAAAATGTGAACTTTTTGTAACCCGATGTAAATGGCCAGTTTTTAATTGTGATGTAATGGAAATATGTTTTTGTTAGGTTGTGTACGACTGTAATTATATGGATTTCTTGTCTTCTTATGATCTTTTTGCAAATTGTGAGAAAAAGAGTGTGGGAAAGAGATAGAGGGAGAAATTCAGAAGAGAGAGAGAGAGAGAGAGAGAGAGAGAGAGAGAGGGAGAGAGGGAAGAGATGGGATGGGGAAGAACTAGAGGGAGAGAGGGTGGGAAAGTGATAGAGAGAGAGAGAGAGAGAGAGGGAGAAATTCATACAAGACAAAGATAGAGACAAATTCACACACACACACACACACACACACACACACACACACACACACACACACAGAGAGAGAGAGAGAGAGAGAGAGAGAGAGAGAGAGAGAGAGAGAGAGAGAGAGAGAGAGAGAGAGAGAGAGAGAGAGAGAGAGAGATAAAATGGCAAAGGGAGAGAGGGGGAAATTGGACGATAGAGAGATAGAGAGAGAAACACACACACACACACGCATCGATACTTATCTCTCTATTTATGGTTTTAAAAAAAAACTATACTACCCCCTACTGCAGTCATTCTGGCTATGTATTTCCACTTAAAATATGCCTTTATATCTTTCCTAGCTACACTAAGTCGGTATCCACCATGGGAAGGAACCCCTATGGGGTTATAATGGTTGGAAGTCTTTTAGCTGGCAGCTATTAACGTGGTTAATAGCTGGTAGCTATTAACGTGGTTAATAGCTGGCAGCTATTAACGTGGTTAAAAATCTTTTACTCTAGAACTGGGCCTCACCTACCCTGCCATGTTTAAGGCGCTATTTCTGATCTGCTCTACTATGCCGGAGTACATCAGAGGCGGCTACGTTTTTTGGTTTCCCTAGGAGAAACAACACCTGGCCTACTCAGTGCTTGGGGTGATAAGGATTTTGCACGCTACACGCCATGAGTTATTGTGATCTACCTTCTTCTATTTAAAGAGGTGAGGGCACATTCTGCCTCTCACTTAGCCTTGTGTGTGTTCTACTCGCATAAAAAGTTTGAATTGTGTGCGTGTGTTCACTTTCTGCTGCACCAATCATGGAGCTTGCAACACAACCGACACAGGTTGGCTACTGTTTACTGAGCTTAGTATTTTGGTTTTTTCTCTCCTTGTTTACATATTTAGCTTTGGATTATATATGCACCCAGACTTATGGGTTGGTGTACCATGTCGCTTAGCCTGGTAAGGCCCACTATGTGGGTTGGCTTTGCTTGACAGTACGTGGCATTACTGGTTGTATGGTATAACACTTATATGATATTTGGATTTCGCTACTCAGTTCTGAGAAACTTTGCAAAAACAGTTCATTGGTTTTTTTTGTTTTTAAGTTGAGCCTTAGAAATTGAGGTATGTTATATTTGTTGATTGACTGGCGTGATAAAACACTACTCTGTTGATGTATTAGATGATGGGATGACCTGCTGCGTATGCATACTGTTCATTAAATTTTTTTGAAGATGGGGTATGCCCCAATTGCTTACTGTCATCGCTGGACTGTTACTAGCTGTTGCCTCCAAACATGGTACAGTTCGTGCAGTATTTAAATGACTCTCCTAGAAGGGTGTACCATTTCGGGATGGTTTGGTAGCAACTCTGGTGCTTGATGTTGCTTGTTAGAAATCTATACGCTGTTTTAATGGGTTGTTACATTACACTTTTTTGGCATTCACTAGTTCAGATACTGTTGAAAAAGAAGAAAAAAAAGCCCACAGGGCGACTACTCTTTTTTGCTTCAAGGTTTAAACCTTCATTCTCGCTAAATACCACGTTTATATTAGGAGTTTGGCCACTTGGTGGGTTAAACAACAAGGCACAAGATTTTGTTTTGAAACTGGTTGGATTCCTTGAACCCTAATGAGCATATACTATTCAAAGTCTATCCTAAATAAATAGAAACAAGTTTGATATTCTTAAAAATATTAATGGAATTTTAAGTTGCTTTATGGCTTCATATAGCAAATGGAAGTGGAGCTTGACTAATCTGGCAAAGAAAAAAACTCAAAAGATTGATAAGCTTTTAATAGGGATGAACCACTTGGATCAGAAGGGGTAGTGGCCTTTTGATCAAAATAATATGTATGCTATTATGATAAAAATTTGAGAAATATAAACTTTGGGGTAATAAAACATAAAATTTGGAACACATGAGTACTTTGGACTGTGCTTTTAAGTTAAAAAAGTTGTAAGATGGACATGGATAACAATTGGCATAGTCCATCGATACCTGTAAAACATATCCAAGGCTAATGTATCTGTTGTCTTGTTTGGATGGATGGAGGTAAGGACTCTATCTTATCTTGGAAGTTTCTTTGGCTTAAAGAAATTGTCCACACATGATTACACTTACACATATTGCGGGGGAAGTACTTCTGATATCTGTATACTAGAATGAGTCTTCATTCTTATAAGCATTGTACAAAGATAATTCTAAGACTGAGTTGTTTTTGTACGTACCATTTCCCTTTCTCTAGAGCCAGCTGTCTTTTGAATGTAAAAGCTCAATTATGTCTACACACACACACACACACACACACACACACACACACACACAGAAGTTATTTCCTAGTACATTACATATAATTTTATTATTTATACTAAGGAGATGATCCATGCATCTAAAAGAACATTTCAAATCTTTCAAAATTTTGACAAAGTCTTTGTCAGCAGCCATCCTAGAGTACCATTTCCTTTCAAAGGCCAAATACCAGTTACATGTTATTGATGAGCATGAAAATCCCATTGAGATCCCTATCATTTTTTAAAGAGGAGTTTTCTCCCAATCGTTTAGCACTATGATCTAGACAATTGATATGGTTAATCAAACCGGCTACTTCATAACAAAGAAGTGCCCTAGTTCTAGATGATATTACCCATTTGGGTTTATATCAATAATGAACAATTAATTTATCCTTGTTTGTAGATTCATCCATAATTCATTAGTGTTTCCTACTAGCCAAAATGGTTTACAATGAATTCCTAGGAATTTATTGTATATATGTTTAATTTTTCAACAAAATTCCCCGAATTCCACCATGACTAGGTTGAGCCATCTGTGATGTTTTTTGTGGTCTCCTCAAATATACATGCAGAGGCATCATAAATCCATTTGCACTTGAGTTCATGGTTTTGGAAGTGATAAATGTAACTGTTAATTCATCCCTAGATATCCCATCATTCTTAACTCATATGACAACAACTTGCATGCCTCATGAGGATTATTTCTTTAGTTAAAATTAAAAACCCTTTTCCCAAGGGGGGCAGTGGAAAGGGAAAGAAGCTCATGACAAATTACTATCCCCAAAATGGTCCACCTTGCGACAAGTGTAACAAAGAAATGGAGGCCCTAGAATGGGGAAAGTTAACGAGATATTTCCAAAATTTCATGATAAATTGGTCCCCTTGACTATCTAAAGTAGGTGTCGCATTCTTGAACTCATATTGGGGGGAATATCCAGATTGGTGAATAATAAAGGTCTTCAATGGTTGGCCCATTTTCGGGATGTCAACAATAAGTGTTGGATAGAAGCAAACCAACTCACTACCCAATTTCACTTAATGGCACTAAAAGACTGTGGGTGAGCAAGATTGTTGAAGGGCTAGGAAAGCATGTGATGCCTTTTTGTGAGTCGAACCTCGAGTGGATATCCTAGAGATGGCCCAACATAGGCATTTTGGTAATCCACAAACCAAGAGTATATGCCGCACTTTAATGCTCAAGACTGGTTGGTTCTCCCCCCTTAACAAACAATGGGGCTTGCAAAGGCTGGAAGCAAAATGGTGACGGTTACAAATAACATCTGGAATCCGCAATGGCCATTTTCAATGAATATATTCTTATAGAAGGTGTTATAAGGGGCTCTGGCGATAGAAGTGGCCAGAGATATTGGCTTAGATAGATGTTCGAGGTGTAAAAAAGCAAGTGAGTACCTCTCTCACTTATTCAAGGGGATGCCCAACAATATGTGGCCTAGTAGGAAAGTTATGCAAATGGGTCCAAACGACTTGGAAGATAGAGATCCATAAGAACGATCTGTTTTTGGAGGGATGGTGATGAAAAGCTGAACAATACTAATCTACACACAAACATTTAGATTTTGCTATTTTTAGCATGTTTTGAAGGCCAAGAACCGTCGAGTTTTAAAAAATGACTAGTCAATAGCAAGCTTCTCGGAGATTATTCAAGAAATCAGGGAAATGATTTTGGCCTTTGGAAAAAGGAGGAACTCAAACGAGTGCAATTAGGCTATCTTGTCTTGTTGGCTAGCCTAGGGCCCTTTGTATTTTAGAATGGTCTCAATAGATACCTCAAGGCTCTTTGCGAGCTTGATGATGCTTTGTACATTTCTTCAAGATTATAATACATACACCCACTCACAATTGTGAGTTTGGCAAAAGGAAAATTCAAAACCTTTTTGTCTATGAAGACCTAGATCCCAAGTAATCTTTTGAATACAAAGGATTCCTTACAAGGATCTTAAAAGAAGCTAATAGTAGGCTTTTGGAGCTTTCTAGCCACTTCCAGAGTTAGCTAGCTAGTTTGCTCTCTCAATCATTTTTTAAATATTTTTTTATTCTTCTATCAAAAATATGCTTTACTAATTCACTTAGCAGTGTACATAGATATGAATCATGATTCCATTTGGAGTGTGAATTGCTACGTAGGCTAGTATTACATGGCTTTGTGGGTTCAAGGTTCAAGGAGAATATGGTTTAGCCCTTATTTGATAAGTTTTCTGGTCTCAACACGTCTGTTGTCATATCAAAATCAATAATACAAACATGGAAACCACTATTATTGAAAAAAATAGTGAATTAAGTAAACTTTAGAGAATTTACACCTAGGACTAGTTTTCTCTCTCAAAAATCGATTGCGAGATAAAAATTGCTTGAGGGAGCTAGTGAACTTCAAGTTTAAGTTAACCTCAGATATCATATTCATGTTCTCAAAAAAAATATCGAAATTTATCGAAAGATTTGGCTTTTCCTCTTGATTTACTAGAGCTAGAAGACCCATTTGAGGTGAAAGAGGAAGGAGATCCTTGGGACTAAGTGACACCCATATTAAATGCGGGGTGGAGTAATGGGAGTCTTACCATATGGCGAGCAATATTTTTTGAGCGAAGGAAAATCCGAGAAAATGAAATAAAGAAACCAAATGGGCTTTGATAAGAAAGATGAATGAAGATCCTACTTTAATAATAGTAGGATCTTGAATCCCTAAGTAATCGTAGCAATATAATTGTTCAAAATTAGACTCTAGATTCTTTTGTGCATTTGATACTTGATGTCGAGCAATGAGAAACCCAAGCTAGTAGCAAAGCTATTACAAACCATGCAATGATCCAAAACTACATTCAACACCATAATTTTTATTTTAACTTTAAATTTTACGGAACAATCTAATGCAAGTCAACAATGCTCATACATCTACAAAGTTTCTAAACTATACTAAGAGATAATTGCCATATCTTATACAAAAAAAAGAGAGATTTCTTTAGAGTTGTAAAATAACAAGTGGAATATAGAGAACAACATGTCGTGCCTCTGCACTCTAATAAAAACAAGAAATGCTATGGTTCTATCTCGTGACTATGAAGAGTCACTCGTCATCAAGAAAGACATTGCGTCTCTGACACTTCTTGTGGGTATCAAAATCGTATCGTATATCAGCAGCCATGGTTTTTGCAATCCCCTCAGCATCAACTGGCAATACACTTCCATACAAAAAGAAAAAGATAAGTCTCACAATCCACATGCAAGCAATACAAAATCTACATCGTAAAAGCACAAGAAATCTCAAATTGTTGTTTGAATCATTATCCATAATTTTCAAATACTAAACAATGACACAAAAAAGTGACAAAATAGCATAAAAGTATGATGGAGACATAAAATAGGTGGGGGAAATGAAGTGTAAGGTGGACTCTCACTAGTCATCAAAGGGGTTGACACGCGAAGGCATGTCACCCACATCATCAACATCAAGAGAGGTGGAGACTCCCTCTCTGCTTCGCTTTTTAGGGCGAAATAATGGTTGCACATAATCTGAAATCAAAGTTTCATCAATGTCGACTGCGGCACACACCCGCCCTGTGCCTAAGCATGCTGCCAATACGGGCGCTATACCACATCCTAACTCCAAACAAAGACCTCCAGGCCTACAAAGAAGCTCCACAAAAAATGCAATAAAAGAGTGACTTCATTGCAAGCCACCACGCCATGGCTCCCCCGATGATGATCTGGCTAGAGAAGACTCTAAAAGATGGTGCATCATGTAAGAATCCAAAGGCTGCATGCCAAGCTGATTGAATAGTGGGGTGCTCTCAACCACAAAGCAAGGTGGTTGCATGCCAACCCTATGCACCATAAGTAAGAGAGAACAATGACACTACACCACCACATAGACAATTAGAGGGCAATCACAATAATAATAACACACCAAAATGAGAAACAAACAAGTTAATATGTAGAAGAGAATTACCTCAATCCGACCACCAAAGCTATTACCATAACCATAAGCTCCATGATGGAGGACCACAATGCAACGATGAATAGCCATCTCTGGTGCATGACAAAATCTCTCAACCCAGCCAATGGTATCTCTTGCAAGAGGTTTCAAAAGTCACAATAGAAAACACACAACAAAAATCGACAAGTATTGTATAAAATTATGATTGAAGCAAAAACATGCCATAGAGACCATGATCAACAACCACCCTGAGTCTGACAAACTCGAATATGCAAGTTGCATGCCTGCACGAACATGATCCTCGCTACAAATATCCCAAAGGGGTACAACAGGGGAGGCTAATGGGGAACCACCAAAGGGAAGATCCAAGAAAATAAAATCAGCGGTCCATGCGACTGTTCTTCCATCACTCACGCACAAGGTCCCATCGAGGCATACACATCCCATGTGCTCATGAACACGAATCCATGCCAGATGTCGAACACCGGCCCTAAAATCAACAACAATGGCTATGTAGTCCCCAGAAATGGCCATGCATCGTGAGTCAAGCAATGAGGACAGAGAAGTCAAGGGAGTATCAATGATGTAGACAAAAGAAATGGTTTTTTTTGCAACAATCTCCCCAAGAGGTATTGCGATACAAGAGGCTAAACAAAGTGACTTAACTCCAATAAATGAACGAAACAAATGATTGCATCGCAAGTGAAAGATCACCATGCTCTCGCTCCATGTTTGCATCCACTTTAGTCTCAACAATCACCTCCTTTCCCTTGCGAGAAGTATTGTAGCTTGAAAAAAAGCAAAAAAACACAATATTACCGGTATGTAAAACAAATAAATTTAGGAAAAAGAGAATTTAAAGCTCTTAGACAAATTATGTTTGAGACTGTTTTGAGTAACCATTTACCCGATATCACCTCATCCACTCTAAGAGGGAGAGGCACATCGACGGATGTGCCACCAAATCTCATAGTATCATGAAGCTCTCTCTCTCTCTCTCTCTCTCTCTCTCTCTCTCTCTCTCTCTCTCTCTCGCGCCATTACATGCCCAGAAGCCATGTCTATCCACCATGGACATGCCTCCATCTCCCAAGTAGTGAGCTTATGCATGGAAGGGGAGTACATGCATCCTTCCCCAGTAGATAGTTGTGCCCACTGCTTAGCTAAGAATGGAATCCCTGGTAGAAAGCTTTTTCCAACCAAGAATAATAGAAATCTAAAACAAAATAACAAAATAACATCACTACACACTTCATAATTATGAAAAGCTTGAAATAAAAGTATGATGAGCTTGACCTGTAGGCTAGCCGCTGAGATTCCATGCGTACCGTGTCCACTTTCTTATAGCTTGCTTGTCAACATCTTTTGTCTTAGCTTCAAGAGAGGTCTCCAAAGGATAAAGATAGGGTCGTGCTTCAAACTTGAGCTCCTCAAAGTAAGAGGCAAGAGAGCAATCATGAGGCAACAAAATACCACCAGCAATGTTGCTCAAGTCCTCCACAAACTTTGTGGCCCTATCAAAAATCCTTTGTAGAAGGCCCTCTCTACGGATCCAACTACATAACAAGGAAGATGAGAAAAAACTAAAATAATCACAAAAAACTAGCAACTCTACATCAAAGATTCTTGAAAGTCAAAAGAAACTTTACTCACATGCGATACACATGATCTCCTTTCTTTAAACCATAAGAGGATCTAGTAATATTATCTGCCTCAAGCAAGGAAACCCATAATAGTTTGCTCAAGCTAGGAGCATCATGCATAGCAATCAAGTTCAGTTTCTCAAGCATATCCCAACTACCAGGACCCCATTTGAGTGCAAGAACTCGAACCATCCAATCCGGTCCAAGATTCGGATCAACAATATTTAGCAACTGCAATTTTTGAGCAACGAATAGAAAACCAAGTTTAAACAGCTATTACACTATGTGCAAAACACCAAAAACAAAAATAATTCAACCACCTTCCCAACGCGCTCTCCATATTTGAGTGCTAAATCATTCAATATTTTCTCCTCCTCTTTTATAAGTTCTTCATTTGTCATTGTGTGCCTAGCTTGCTCTATTCTTTGGCTCAATTCCTTGGACATTTGAACCTTTAACACATACTTAAAAATAAATAATTTGCAACAAACAAGCACATACTCTTTGGCTCAATTACTTGGATATTTTATCCTTCAATACACAATTTAATATATGTAATTTTCACAAAAAGCAAATATAAGATCGTTCCAAAAAAGCAAGCCAAAGACACTCACATCGTATAAGAGCTTTCCCAAGTATCAACGAGTAAGTGGATACCAAGGCTCCACACCCTTCGCGTATTTCTTATGGACTGCAACAATCACCTTTTGTCTGGTAGCCCTGTTACATAGGCTTCATGATCTACTGCACAAATGTGGGAGTAGTTGACAAGCTCATCCCTAAGATGCGTGACTACAAGAGCATGTGTATTCATGCTATTCTAAGGTCATATACAATATATGCAAAGTCAGAAGCACAACATAGAAATTTTTAGCTAAAATATATAGAAAGCCATGAAGCTTACAAATTTATTCTTTGCAAGCTACTAAGCAGAGCTATCTCTGGCACTCAAGTAGGATCAATAACTGTACAAAGCACACTACAATGTTTCTCTTGATCAATGGAGAATCTCTCTTTGATAGCAACCATCCAAGCAATCGTTCTATGATTACCCTCCCAAACATAGAACATTTTATTAGAGAGAACTTGAAGATTTGATCTTTTAGAAAACTCAATTTCAAACTCCTTATGTATATCAACCCATATTGGGTCCCATAAAGTAAGAAGGTCCTCTGCAAAAAAGATAATCATAGGCCAAAAAGCACACTCAACTACTATTTATGAGAACAACAAAAAACACCATAGAAACAGATAGTAGGAAAGACCAAAGCAGAGAAATGAAATACCTATCACATAAGCTTCCTCCTTCTTGCAATTCCAAACCGAAACAATAAAAGCTCCTTTTTCTTGCATGTAGCCCTCCTTTGCAAAAGCAGCTTTCAATCCACTAACATCATCTCGTAAGCCTCTCACCCTTGCATAAGGGATCAATCGACATAAAGGAATTGGTGGACAATCAAAACAACTAAACATGCGAGTACATTGAAGAATATCTTTTCCTCTATGCATGAAAAGTTTGTGCTCTTCCCCTGTCTCATTCTCTACTGCTACTTCATCTATTACGACGTAAGGCACTATTTGAAAACATGCCTCTTGTGGGGCAAGAGATTCATCAACTTCATTTATGGAGCCAAGCCCCAAGTCCTGACTTTGCATCTCGTCCTCTTGTGTCTCCAAACCACTTGTCATATCTGTGACAGAGATTGCACTTATTTGATCACTGCTCTCTAAGATACTGGAAGCTTGAGTTGAAGAAAGCCGTCTCCCTCTGCGACCTTGTCCACGAATTGAAGGACTTGCAAAACAAAACCAAAAACAATTTATTTACTTCACTAAAATTCCCTCTAGGCATCCATGCCGACGCAGATGCCTAGAGGCAATTCAAAAAATCAAAACTTTATCTTATTGATCTCCACCTAAGCATCCATGTTGGCTTGGATTGCTAGAGGGGAGCTAACATTTTAAAAAAAAAGCATGATCAATTATAAAATTTAATCTTGAGAAATTCCCTCTAGACATCCATGTCGGCGTGGATAGCTTGAGGGAGCTTACTGAGCTTCATAAAACATCATTAAATTCAATGCGAGAATGAATCACTACCCCTAAACCAATGTCACAAGAAACTCCTCCAAGCCATCCACGCCGGCGTGGATGGCTACAGGTAGTTTAGGCTTAGAATCATAATGATAAGAAATCCACACACAAGTTTAGTTAATCTTGGCAGAGCCTTGGCAACTTATCCCAACACAAGCACTTGGGTTTGAGTTTCCGCCATGATTCTCCTATACACTGGCTAGAAGAGCTGGAGGTCCGACTTTGGAAGGCAAGTGGAAGGCCATGGAGTACCTTGCCTGATCGAAAGATTGTCTCTGAGACTCTCTCTCTCTCTCTCTCTCTCTCTCTCTCTCTCTCTCTCTTTGTGGGGGGTGCTCTCTCGAGCTATGCAGGGCATGCTCCCAAGGCTCTAGGTTGTGGGAGGGCTATATAAGCCTAGGTTCAACTCCAATTCAAGATTTATAGAGAGTGTTACAACAGAGAGCATTACAGTTACAGAAGGCTTCTAATTTTAATTAAAGCATAAGCCTTACAAACATTATCTAAAACATTGAAAAAAAAAACTACTTGTAGCCATCCACGCCGGTGTGGATGGCTACAAGTAGTTTACAAATGTACCTGGCAGGAGGTTTTCGGGCCGAGGTAGACTCCCTTCTCCCATGGCCGAGGTAGACTCCCTTCTCACTTCGCCCTTATTCGAGCTTGGTTCGAGTTGCTCCCGAGTCTCGAGATTCAAGAACGGCGAGGCAGTAGAGGTTTTCAATGAAGACGAAGTAGTTGTGATGGGCTAGGCTTGAGAGATTACCTAATTGAAGCTAACACAATAGGCAAGAAACCTTGAAAGGGTGCAAGTAAGAAGGCTTGAAAGGGCGCGGCAAGAAGGCGCAAAGATTGAAAGGGCGCAGACAACTTGAGAGCGTGAAAGGGTGCAAAAACGCTGCCAAGGCAATTGTGCAGAAACCGCCTGAGAGATGCCTGTGAGAGAGGCGAGCAGATGCATTAAAAAATTATATTAGGGACCTGCTAGCTTTAAAAAAATACAATAGGGGCCTACAGGCCCCTTTCACATAATGAAACCATGACCCTTGCATCTATGTCGATTGACTGTTCAAGATTTTCTAACTTTAATTCTTTTTTGACAATCTAGATCCATTTTTGAGTTCTTAGCATGTAATTTGTCACAAATTACCATGCAAAAAGGGAAATTATATCTAAAAATAAAGACAAAATTCATCTCCAAAGCCTATGTAACATACCTAAACTCTATTTTTTAGCATCTTGTATTGATAGACAGTCAGTCCTCTTATGAAAAGATACAATTTTTTTTGCCTTTCAAGAAATTTAATCTCGCGACCAGGGGTACTTTGGGAATTTTGGAAAACTTGAAGGGCATTTTAGAAATTTGTGACAAAATATTCGGGCTTTTTTCGGAATTTTTGAAATTTGAGGGGTATTTTGGGAATTCCCGCAAATTAGAGGGGTATTTTGGTAATTTTCCCTTTTATTAACTAAGAGCATCCATGAACTGACACACCCCCATCCTTTAAACCTAAGCTATTGTCGCATGCTCTGTCTATCGATCCCCCATAGTACTGTGGTGTAGCTCCTTTTAATTTCATTGGTGGCCTCTCTAACAAACCCAATATGCAACCACTCTTTTCAACACGCAAAAACTTGTCTTAGAATTTAATAAACCAAAAACACTCAACAGTGTGTAAACACCCTTAACTTCAGCATGGGATATTGTGCATGGGACATTTAACTGGGTAGGTGAACTTCGGTTATCATTATTATGCTCGATTGACTGAAAATCGTAAAACTAAAAGAACTAAAAGCAGGCTCGTTTTTTTAATGTTTTGAAAATTAAAAGCAAGCTTGTTTTTTTAGTGTTTTTAAAACTAAAACGGGTTCTTTTTTAGTGTTTCTAAAACTAAAAGCAGGCTCGTTTTTTAAGCACTTTATATTTCATGTTGTGACTATATTATATAGTGAGTTACTTTATAAAATAGTAATTGTTGTTCATGGGAACACGAACGTGCAATATTCCTGGTGGCTTGTGGTTATGATAGAATTTTAAGGATATCAAAATATTCTATTTACACCCTCTGTATCAATCAGAACCATGCCACTGCTCTTTGATATTCTTACCCTCTGTTAAACACACTATTAACCCATGGGAAGATGCATTACAGTTTTTGGTCCAGGGCGTGGACAGAAGCTAGTGCTTATGTTTGATACCAGAATTTATTCTTTGAAAGTTGCTTCTTCGCAAGAACATTTTGAACTTCATGATGCTAATTTCTGTCTTCGTCCACTAACATTATCTGGAGCGCAAGTCAAGGTAGAAGCTACTATATCATCAGATGGTGAGCAAACTTTTATGCTTGATCATGAACAACACTAGTTCTACAAGGTGGATATAAGAAGTGAGGATCAGATTGATGCTGGCATTGGCAGAGTTTCTCAAGACATGAAAGACAAGAAAGTACCTCTCTCTGAGATCAATGTGAGTGTTATTGACATGATTAAGTGCATGCCATTGCAAAGTAATTTATATATTGCCCTCCAAGCCAAGAAAGTGGTCTATATTGATGAGCTTCCAGCTCATTATGATGGGTATATTGCTTTTGAATTACTGCCATCTATTAATTCTTCAGGTATGAGTGGTATGGAGCAAAGACATGATAGTCACATGTGGACAGAGTATGTCACTTGTAGCAGTGATAGTTTTAATGGCATTGTCAGATTTAGTAGATGCTCTGGGAATTCGCGCCTGCATCAGCATTGATTGTCCCTTTTATTTGCGCTTGGTCCAGGGCATGGACAGAAGCTAGTGCTTATGTTTGATACTAGCATTTATTCTTTGACAGTTGCTTCTTTGCAAGAACATTTTGAACTTCGTGATGCTAATTTCTGTCTTCGTCCACTAACATTATCTGGACCGCAAGTCAAGGTAGAAGCTACTATATCATCAGATGATGAGCAAATTTTTATGCTTGATCATGAACAACACCAGTTCTACAAGGTGGATATGAGAAGTGAGGATCAGATTGATGCTGGCATTGGCAGAGTTTCTCAAGACATGAAAGACAAGAAAGTACCTCTCTCTGAGATCAATGTGAGTGTTATTGACATGATTAAGTGCATGCCATTGCAAAGCAATTTATATATTGCCCTCCATCAAGCCAAGAAAGTGGTCTATATTGATGAGCTCCCAGCTCATTATGATGGGTATAATGCTTTTGAATTACCGCCATCTAGTAATTCTTCAGGTATGAGTGGTATGGAGCAAAGACATGATAGTCACATGTGGACAAAGTATGTCACTTGTAGCTGTGATAGTTTTAATGGCATTGTCAGATTTAGTAGATGCTCTGGGCATTTGTGCTTGCATCAACATTGATTGTCCCTTTTATTTGCGCTCAAATATGTTCAATGAGTCTCAATGGCGAGGTCGGCTTGTTAAATCTAGTCCTAAAGGATTGATCTCTTCTCAGTATGGCACACTGGTATGCACTCATTGTGGAAAAATTCCCGAATGTGTATCTATATGTCCTACATTTATTTTCTATTGTTTTCCTAGAAATAAGCATAATTGTACTAGGTGTGCTTTGCATCTTGGAGAACATAATCATCCATGTGCAGAAGGGAGGAGTCGGATGGTTGAAAGTCCCATAGATGAAATGTTGCTTGATCGAGCAAGTCGGGACCCTTTGGTGACTGCGAAACAATTGGAGCGGGCCACCACTAATGATCTTATCATGGAAAAGCTTATTGGAGCAGGTTCAACTGCAAGTGCTATGATTGAAGATTTGGAATTTGCTGAATTCCTTGACAGTATGACTCCCCTGTCAAATAAAAGGAGATTCGAATGAAGTTTGGAGTTTGCAAAAAGATCAAAGAATATCACTTCAAAAGGTCTTGAGGTAGTGCTTGACTTGAAAAGCAAGTGCAGTTATCCTGTTATCCATAGTATCCTTTTTCCAGGCCAATTGGGTGATAAAGTACAACCTCATGTATTTAAAATGTCAATTAAGGGACCGGGCAATGGAGTTGATTTGGTGAATTTCATGCATCTTGGAGGTAATTTGGAGCAAATGTGGGTGCACTTTGATCATGTTCACCGTGCTCAAGGATGGCCGACTATGTCAGCGCATGTTTATGACCCTTATGTACGAGAGCTACTCACCATTGCAACTGCTGAGTTTAGCGTGGAAAATAAATATTCTCAGATTGAATTTTGGAAGATGCCAAACAATGTGGTTAAGCAACAAGGTTTTGATAAGCAAGAGTTCAGGGGATTTATGGAAAATGAAGCCAGTGCCAATTGGATTGCTGTGCGTACTGTTTATTTTGAAGGAGCAAAGAAGTCTACTCCAATCAAAGAGAGATCATGTTTGTTTCATTGGGAGCAAAGTATGGTTTGACATACTGTCAAGTGCATCCGTCCAGCATTTCAAGAGGAGCACAAGATTTTGTGTCGCAAGTGGAGAACTGCACCTACAGAGAATGCGGCTGAGCATTGTAAGGGAGAGCTTAGAAGATTTTGGAAAACAAGAATGGCCATTGAAGGGGAGATTGCTTCATTGGAGACATGGTTGGCTTGGTGGGATGTACGAGTGCCTCATTGGGGGGAAAGATTTGTATCACAAGATGCTGCAGGTATCTTTGTCCCTAACACAAACTTGTCTGAGTCAAAACATGCTAGTATGCGTGCCTCGGTTGGTTACAAGGATCACATAAGTTTGTATGAGGCAGCATGTGCAGATATGGCTTTAACTGTGCTTCAAAGTGTGAAATATAATGCCTATTTGAAAGGTGTTGGGAGCTCCACCGGTCCCGGCATTAAAGATTTGGCAGATCGCTTCATGACCCGACCTTCATCTACTTCCACGGCAGCTGGAAAGAAACTAGTTGACCTCACACATTCTTCAATGCATGAAATGGGTGTCAATAGTCCTGAAATGAATAGAAATATACTCCAAGAAAAGAATCTTAGGCCATTTTTTGCTGATGCAAATATTGTCTTGGAGGAG